>NC_088234.1:29043218-29643218 GCF_036934945.1 Oncorhynchus masou masou | reverse complement strand
ACGGAAACACAAATCAATACAAGAACAATAAAAGTAACGCGAAAACCGAAACAGCCTATACTGGTGCAAAGTAACACAGGAGCAAGGACAATCACCCCCACAAAACCCAACACCAAACAGGCTACCTAAATATGGTTTCCAATCAGAGACAATGACTCACACCTGCCTCTGATTGAGAACCATATCAGGCCAAACATAGAACTAGACAAACTAGACATGAAACATAGAATGCCCACTCAGCTCACACCCTGACCAACCAAAACATAGAAACATACAAAGCAAACTATGGTCAGGGTGTGACAAGTGCTGTTTGAATGAATGCTTACGAGCCTGCTGCTGCCAACCATCGCTCAGTCAGACTGCCCAAACTGTTGCATATACCCTGACTCTGCGTGCAATGAATGCAAGAGAAGTGACACAATTTCACCTGCTAACCTGGATTTCTTTTAGCTAAATATGCAGGTTTAAAAATATATACTTCTGTGTATTGATTTTAAGAAAGGCATTGATGTTTATGGTTAGGTACAGTCGTGCAACGATTGTGCTTTTGTTAAATCATCCCCCTGCGTTGCATCGATCATATGCAACACAGGACACGCTAGATAAACTAGTAATATCATCAACCATGTGTAGTTAACTAGTGACTATGATTTATTGATTGATTGTTTTTTATAAGATATGTTTAATGCTAGCTAGCAACTTACCTTGACTTCTACTGCATTCGCATAACAGGCAGTCTCCTCGTGGTGTGCATTGAGAGGCAGGTGGTTAGAGCGTTGGACTAGTAAACCGTAAGGTTGCAAGATTGAATTCCGGAGCTGACAAGGTAAAAATCTGTCGTTCTGCCCCTGTACAAGGCAGTTAACCCACCGTTCCTAGGCCGTCATTGAAAATAAGAATGTGTTCTTAACTGACTTGCCTAGTTAAAATAAAGGTGTCCGAAAATTAATCGGCCATTCCGATTAATCAGTCGACCTCTACTCTGGAGAGACCTTAAAATAGCTGTGCAGCAACGCTCCCAATCCTACCTGACAGCGCTTGAGAGGATCTGCAGAGAACAATGGGAGAAACTCCCCAAATACAGGTGTGCCAAGCTTGTAGTGTCATACCCAAGAAGACTCTAGGTAAATGTTGCAATTCTTCAGCCATTCCCGAACCTGAGACCAAAAACAAGCTACATACATTTTGGACAGTACCAAAACAAGACCTTATCTAATGATTCTGTCTCTTCACAGCAAAATCTTCAGAACAGGATGGTTGTATCCCCCATATAAATAACATTATAATGTTTGCAAGAATTTTGTATAATAATTCAATTGAAAAACAGCTGTACATTTTTTGGTCCATGAAATGAAACTGGTATGCTTTTTTATACAGTACCGGTCAAAATCTTGGACACACCTACTCATTCCAGGGTTTTTCTTTATTTTTTTACTGTTTTCTACATTGTAGAATAATAGTGAAGACATCAAAACTATGAAATAACACAAATGGAATCATGTAGGAAGCAAAAACATGTATATTTTACATTTGAGATTCTTCAAAGTAGCCACCCTTTGCCTTGATGACAGCTTTGCACACTCTTGGCATTCTCTCAACCAGCTTCACCTGGAACCCATTTCATGAAGGTCAGGACAAACACGTTGTTTCCAGAGGCAGTTTGGAACTCTGTAGTGAGTGTTGCAACCGAGAACAGATTATTTTTTTTACACGCTAAACACTTTAACACTCAACACTCGTTCTGTGAGCTTGTGTGGCCTACCACGTCAGGGCTGAGCCGTTGTTACTCCTATATGTTTCCATTTCACAATAACAGCACTTACAGGTGACCTGGGAACTGACTTGTTGAAATGTAGATCTTTGGCCATGTAGTGTATTTTCTGTTATTTTTCATTCGAAAGTGGTAGCACATAAATTTTTAAGCAAGTCAACAGATTGCTCTTTCTTCAATTTTACAACCTCTATTTTCACATCTCCCTATAGTATAGAGCTGGAGGTGTTTCTTAAAAAAAAATACATGATCATTCACACAGAATAATCTACACACTGCCTTGGCAACTGTACCTTCCTGAACAGCGCCTCTTTACAGTAGCCTACCAACTCTACTGTACAAGCATCATGCGCATGGGCTGGGATCAGCAGGTAGGTGGAGCCAGCACAATGTGCAAATCTTACGCAAGAATCGCGGAATCCTGATCAACCGCAGAGAGGCAATAATGTGGGCGATGGTGTGTCGGCGTTACTCCTGTGTTTTTTCCAAGGTAGAGTGCTAAAGAGAGATGGGCGTGACAACGGGCTGTCTGGACCACGAATAGTCTCCGGGAGGAAAGAGCATCTCGCAGTCTCCGATGTACCCGATGACAACGGAGAGGCAATGCCGACTGTCGGGTCCAATTGTTGTTCCATCCAACATACCTTCGCAGGTGGTGTTTTAACAACGGCACGACGTCCGATATTGAGGCCGCACGGGGATTGACACCATCCAAAAGGGAATAAAAAAATCTAACGGACCTCCTTCGGCACACATTAGCGGGTATTTATTGATTAATTTGCCAACTTGTTCAATTAGGCTACTGTCCATCAATGTGTGTTTCGGTGCTGAAGTGGTTTGACAATTGGCCCGTCTTGTGTCTTTTTTTTTTCTTACATTCATGATAGCAGATCGGATAGGCTATTCTGTTGTCTCTGCGTGTGTGCTTGCGTGCGTGGCGATGTCTTGTTATTGTAGTATTTATTGTCTGTGCAGTGGATTCCCTCGTGTACTTCCCTGCCTCAAAGACTGCTGTGCTATGGAGCAGAGAAACGTTCAAACAAATAAGCAATTATTACAATGGGTAGGCTATTAAAAAAACACTAACCTCAGTAGGCCTAAAGATATTGTAATTACCTGCCCATCATAATCACTTTTCACCATATCATGTAATTTTTTAATATAGCCCAACATATTTTTTTCCTGCGATGGTTCTTTCAGCAAGCCTACACTAAACAAGGTTTTAATGCTGCAATTTTTTATATCCAACTGAAATGTCATCTTCCATGCTATTACGGCTATGATTATAATGAGCAAAATGACAAGTCCTTGATTCAAATGATTGCGTCTCCTTGGCTATAGCGATCATAGACGTCCGTCGTGAGCATAACAGAGGGACACGCAATCCTCTGCAATCTGGCCCTTGAAGGCACAGAGCAGAACCAGCCATGATCATGTTCTCAGTGCCCAAGTCGGTGTGTAGCTTCGTTGGTTTATATTACATATCAAAATATGTTTAACTTTGCCTTATCGCATAGCTGAAGGACTCTGAGCATAGTCTATTTATTCTGGTTAGGTGTTTGGCAAATTATGTTATTTGGGGAGGCCTGCTTGCTGAGAAAAAACGAAATCCTATACGCATGATGATAATGGGGAACAAGATGGCTCACAACTCCCTCAGACTTTGGAGTGCAAGTATACATTGGGGAACCTGGAAGTGTAAAAATATTATTGAGCAGGTTTGGTTCCATTATGGCCCCTTGTCCAACACACACACAAATATATATAATTGTTTAAGATAAAATAAGCTGTATAGATAAAGATCTTAGAAATTAACAAAGGTCTCAGTCTAACAAATCTGTGTTAATTTGTCATATACTGTATTATGTGCACAGTATAACACAAACACTCACACATACACACACATTCACACACAAATCAAATCCAAATTTATTGGTCTCGTACACATATTTTGCAAATGTTATCGCAGGTTTAGTGAAATGCTTTTGTTCCTAGCTCCAACAGTGCAGTAATAGCCTACCTAACAATACAAAGCATAGACTTAAGAAATATTAAAAATATATTAGAATGAGTAATGTCAGAGTCTGGAATATAAATACAGTACCAGTCAAAAGTTTGGACACACCTACTCATTCCAGGGTTATTCATTATTTTTTACAATTTTCTACATTGTAGAATAATAGTGAAGACATCAAAACTATGAAATAACACATATGGGATCACATAGCAACCAACAAAGTGTGAAACAAATGAAAAGATTATATTTGAGATTCTTCAAAGTTGCCACCCTTTGCCTTGATGACAGATTTGCACACTCTTGGCATTCTCTCAACCAGCTTCATGAAGTAGTCACCTGGAATGCATTTAAATTAACAGGTGTGCCTTGTTAAAAGGCCATTTGTAGAATTTCTTTCCTTAATGCTTTGAGCCAATCAGTTGTGTGACAAGGTTGGGGTGGTATACAGAAGATAGCCCTGTTTGGTAAAAGTCCATATTATGGCAAGAACAGCTCAAATAAGCAAAGAGAAACGACAGTCCATTATTACGTTAAGACATAAAGGTCAGTCAATCTGGAAAATTTCAACCCGTGGTCGAATTGCTGGGGGAAAAAACTACTAAAGGACACCAATAAGAAGAGGAGACTTGCTTGGGCCAAGAAACACGAGCAATGGATATTAGACCGGTGGAAATCTGATGAGTCCAAATTTGCGATTTTTGGTTCCAACCACCGTGTTTTTGTGAGACGCAGAGTAGATTTTGGATGATCTCCGCATGTGTGGTTCCCACCGTGAATCATGGAGGAGGAGGTGTGATAGTGTTGGGGTGCTTTGCTGGTGACACGGTCTGTGATTTATTTAGAATTCAAGACGCGCTTAATCAGCATGGCTACCACAGCATTCTGCAGCAATACACCATCCCATCTGGTTTGCGTTTAGTGGGACTATCATTTGTTTTTCAACAGGACAATGACCCAACATCCCTCCAGGCTGTGTGAGGGTTATTTGACCAAGAAGGAGAGTGACGGAGTGCTGCATCAGATTACCTGGCCACCCGACCTCAACCCAATTGAGATGTTTTGGGATAAGTTGGACCACAGAGGGAAGAAAAAATAACTAACAAGCGCTCAGCATATGTGGGAACTCCTACAAGACTGTTGGAAAATCATTCCAGGTGATGCTGGATGAGAGCATGCCAAGAGTGTGCAAAGTTGTCATCAAGGCAAACTGTGACTACTTTGACGAATCTCAAATATAAAATATATTTAGATTTTTTAACACTTCATTGGTTACTACATGATTCCATATGTGTTATTTCATAGTTTTGATGTTTTCACTATTATTCTACAATGTAGAAAATAATAAAAATAAAGAAAAACCCTTGAATGAGAAGGTGTGTCCAAACTTTGGACTGGTACTCTTTACATGTATATGATGGTGTGTATACAGTAGACATTATGGACAGACACACACACACACACACACACACACACACACACACACACACACACACACACACACACACACACACACACACACACACACAAACAACAGGTTTGCAGCATCTCATTCTCAATTTGTATGTTCCATATAACCAGTTTCCTATTCCCCATCATGTACTGTAGTTTTGCTGTGGTCTTGCTGTGCTTGTTAAAGAGGCCTCGATGTTCTCCTGCTGTGTCCTCGCTTAGAGCCTACTGGGAATCTGTCTGTTTTGTTTCTCTTTTGCCTGCCCCTGTTCCTCCTCCTATTCTTCCTCTTCCCCCTATAGGGTAAATACACAACTTCGTTAATACTGTTTACAACTGCAAAGAGTAAATACAGACAATCCTAATGAGTAAGTTCCTCACACTTAAGCATAATCCCATTCAAAATGCATTCTTCACAGTCTTAAATGGACTTCTGTCTACAGTCACACAGATGAATCCTGCATGACTGATGCTTACTCATACAGGCAGTCCGTAAGCTGGTTGTCTGCTGTGACACGTGGGAGAAAGAGAGAGAGAGAGACAGACTGAGAGAAAGAGAGAGCGAGAGAGAGAGAGCTAGGGAGGGATAGAGAAAGAGAAAGACAGTGAGGACGAGTGACGGGGGAGAGAGGAAGAGAGGAGAGTGGAATAGCGAAAGGGTGAGTAATGAGGAAAAGAGAAAAAGAGAGGGTGAGAGAGAGAGGGTGAGTCAGAGTGTGTGTGGTACCGGTGAAGAGGTGATGAGGTAACTGAGCGGCCCACCTGTGTGTCTTCTTGTAAAGCCAGAGGGGTCAAGCAGGTAGGTGGAGGTGGCAATAACACAGAGATATTACATAACGTATACTTACCGACAAAATACTACCAATCTTAAGGGGAACCTTAGGCCAAGTGTAGGCCGAAGCCATTTGAACCATTGAGATATACGTATATTAACCTGTGCATTTTAGCTATTGAGATATGAACCCATTTGAACCTGACAAAGAGTAGTCTCAGTAAAGGAAGAGAACATCCTCAACTCTGAACATGTAAAAAGGGTGCTTGGAACCGAAAATCAATCATCTAAAAAATGTAAATAACACCTGGCAAAGATACCCCAATGTGACTCTGGGGGAATACAATGTGTTGTCACTGAACAAGGGCCCCTTTTCCAAGAAGATACAGACAAACAACTTGGACTAAGATGTAGTATGGGATGGATGGTTGAGCCTGGTATTGGATGATGTTGTTGTTGCTGTTGTTGTCTCAGAGTTTGAATAAGCACTCTATTGGGATACCACAGGCTCTATTATGCCTGTGTGCCAGCTTGATGTGAAAGGAGGATTTCTTTTCTCAGAATATTTGTCTCCAAGTATAGAATATTGTGTGAGTGATTTTTCTAACCTGGTGAAGGTGGAACCCTCTAGAAGTTTGTTGGAAAGACACACACAATCTCACACGCGCACACACACTTTCTCTCAGTCTCTGAGGTAGTATGTTGTTCCCTCTCCATTAATGGCATCATAGCACCCACTGCACTGCACAGCACTAGCCCAGTCACAGACTTTATCAGGCAGGCCCATTAGTACACAACACCAGTGCTATCGGGCTTTGTCTGCTTCGATAACAGGTGACACCTTGGCCACCATAGACCATGACCGACAATTGACTGGCAATCAATGCAATAACTCAGTGTTTTTTACGACAGTGTCGTATGTCCTCATGTGCCTGTGCATACGGTGTAGGTTAGATGGCCTCTGTCAGCTAGCATTGGACATGTTTGGGAATTGTGGTGGTGGTGATATGAATTTAAACAAACCAGTAGAGTAGAGTTACGGCATATCTCAGTTTATCTTCTGCCAAACATCTCGCTTTTCTTAGCAAGGTGCTAAATCTGAGTCCCTCGTTGCCATGTTTTCATCGTGTTGCATACCAAGATAAAATGTTGCAGATAGTAGCACAGCTACCCTGACAGTAACGGTCATGTGCAGTGGAAATGTATTCCCAGTGATATCCAGTATCAGGAAGAAGCTGACACGAGGCAATACCATGGAATTCACTGCAGTACACTCTTGAGAGAAAAAAAGGTGCTATCTAGAACCAAAACGGGTTATTTGGCTGTCCCCCTTGGATAACCCTTTGAATAACCCCTTTTGGTTCCAGGTAGAAGAACTCTCTTTTTTGGTTTCACCACTGCTACAAATGTTAAACCACAAATCATCACTGAATGGAAATTGTTGCCTCTTTAATCGTATGCAATTGATATGATAGTGGCTACATTTCTCTAGATATGGGAGAAAATAAAAAAAATACGTTCAAAAAGATGTCTGGAAAGGAGTAAAATGTGATCAATGTTGTCAGGAATTCATATTTTATTCCTGAGATCACTTCCTGGTGTGTATATTTAGCTCTCTGTTCATTTGTTACTGGATGGAGATGGAAGAGCTTCACCCCTCCATTTCACTCCTCTCTCTCTCTCTCTCTCTCTCTCTCTCTCTCTCTCTCTCTCTCTCTCTCTCTCTCTCTCTCTCTCTCTCTCTCTCCCACACACACTCACCCTTCCTCTGCAGTAGGAGGAGAGAGAATTGTGGGTGAATTGTGGTGAAGAAGAGGGAGGGAGACATTTGGAGAAAGGGGGAGCTAAGGTTGAAGAATGTTCTTAATGAAACCAACCAAAGATAATATAACAAATGTTAGATTACATTGTGATACCCTGTGTAATAACTGCAATGGAAATCGTGAAACACGTCGCTATGTGTCATTGTTTTCCTTTGTGTCTGTTGACCTGTGTATTATCGGTGGTCGCTATTCCTTTCCGGTCCCTATAGCTACCATCCCAGTCTTTTACTGTGGACTGCATTTCTATCTCTCTATCTCTCTCTCTCTCTCTATTATTCTATTTCCCTTTGTCTTCCTTTGTCACAGAGATTTTCTTTGTTCCTCTGTCTCTTTCTCTCAATAACCCCCTCCCACCCTCTACATCTCTCTCTCTCTCTCTCTCTCTCTCTCTCTCTCTCTCTCTCTCTCTCTCTCTCTCTCTCTCTCTCTGTCTCTCTCCACTCCCAGGTTGTGGCAGTGGGTTGATTAGAAAGTGCGTGGCAGAGAACAGGTAATCCATCACCCTGCCAAACCCCTGCACCGGCGAGCATGCGCACACACACACTGTCTCACACACACACCGCCCACGCACACCGTGTGTCCCCTCTCTCAGTCCCTTCGTCTGTCTGCCTCCATCCCTCCTATTCTCATTGTCCATCTCTGGTTTCCCATTTTGCCCTTTGGTTTTAGTGTCATGCTTTAGGTCTGTCTGTGCTTGTACACATCAGTGCAAGGTACCTTGTATCTCCACCTCTCATTTCTCTCCACCTCTCAATCCTCCTCCTCCATCCATCCGGCCATGCCGCCATGGTTTTTCTATTTCAGTCTCATCCTCCTCTCCCTACTCAACCCCTCCCCTCCCTCTTTCTTTCACTCCCTTTCTACCTCTCCTGTGTCCATTTTTTCTCTCCATCCTACTCCTATAACACTCCATCTCCCAGCCATAGCAATGGAGAGCCATAATGAAATGGCGACCGCCTGCCTAAATCTGCTCTCTGTCGTCCATCATCTCATTATGAGGGGATGTTCTCTGTGTTGGCCTCCGATTAGACGTGTTTATATCGAATAAAGTCTAATGTTCACGTCGTGATGCAATTGACAAGTCGCCGGAACAGCTGTGGTCCCCATGCTCTTGTCTGATCTGGCCGTTCATTTTGAGGGATGGGGCTTTGAGGTTGGACTGCCCAAACTCAAGATTATATAGGATATCAGACACATAGACAGAATGAGAATGTCAGTTCTAGTTCATCTATTTCTGTGATCAGACAATTTGTACTTCTGGGGGAAGATAAACATATAGCAGAGTTGGAATTCCAGTCTGTTTATAACCATAACATGTTTTTAGTTGTTGTGTAGGTATGCCATGTTCATGATCCATAAAGAGTGAACAAGGCAATGGTCTATTATGGCTGGCTGTGTGATGTCACTGGTTTCATTGGATTCGTGGTGTAGGTGGTCTCGCCCACTTTGGATTGATAATAGGGTATTTATAATAAACATTGGCATAGAACCTGTGTTTGCCTCATTGCCAACACAGACAGGGAATGCAGAGATTTTTTTGACTTGTGTACATTTGCAAATGTCAAGGGATTTAAATGTAAATAGACATTTTACTGTATATGTGCACCCACTGTTTGAGGAGATAATCATCTTTCCTTTATTCACAATTCATGTGATGTGATGCTTGTTTCTGTAAAGCACCACTAGAATGTATCCCTGTGCTATTATACAATTGTATTAGACTATCATAAAAAAATATATTTTTAGTCCAATTCCTTCAATGCCAAGTGCTTGTTTTCATTTGACAGTGCTCCCAATCGAACCATTGAAATGCCACAGCCAGCCAAGCAGCCATAAACCTTTTGTAAAAACTGAAAACCAATCATGTTGAACCCAGAGAAAAGTTGCAGCTCTCACAGGGTTTGTTAAGAATCTCGGACACGACAGAACATCGATTGATGGTTATCTGGTTGTTAACTTTAAAAGCTTTGGGAAACATGTTCTCTTGTTTTGAGTGATTCTTGGCCCTACAAAGGACTATAGTAACACTTGCCAATGGCCATAGAACTTGAGTTCATTTAACAATGGTAGGATATGTCAGACAGAGACACAATGTGGTACAAGCTGAGGCTGTAGATTTAGGCGTTTAACTGCCTGCGTGAAAATGCTTGGCTCACTTGTACCCATCTAGTCCTATTCGTTTTGCCTGTCTAGCGTGCGCGCGCACACACACACACACACACACACACACACACACACACACACACACACACACACACACACAGGCATGCACGCCCGCACGCACACACAGGCATGCACACACACACTCTGCAAATGCACCAAGTCAGCAAAGAAGAGAGAGTACTTCTGTTTTGTCACATAATGCAGTATGACAATTAAACTTTTAAGTATAGCGACATCATCATGATGACTGTCTGAGTAGGACCACAAATGCTGCGTCTTTGTTTAAAGGCCATGTATATTTGAATATTGAACTCTTTGATGCGCTGATGATACATCGGTGACTGCATACAGCTGTATCCTTGTCTTGGTGCACTGATTCTCTTGACTGTCTCTTATATCTCTTTCTGTCTCTCTCGCTCTCTCCCTCGCCTTTCGCTCCCTCCTCCTTCTCTCCCTCCCAGCTGTGAGCCCACATTGTGGCCGGCGGGCATGGTTTTGGAGGGTAGCTCGGAGGCCCTGTGTCCCCCGCCCTCACTGGAGCTGCGCCCGTCCTGCAACAAGAGCCAGCCTTCGCCTCCCCTGGGCTCATGCTCCACGCCCCACGACGGACTCTTCCCCGGGGACAAGGAGCCCGTCAAATACGGGGAGCTCATCGTCTTAGGGTGGGTTACCTGTCCCTCTGTGTGTGTGTGTGTGTTGGTGGGTGGGTGTTTCTGTGCGTGTTTGCTTATGTGTCTTCAACAGTGGTTAATATGTACAACAGTTGCCCATACCATTCATCTCATCCCAGGCTGTGTTATACACGCCATGCCTTGAAGAAGCGTTATTTATATGGACTCAGTCTCAGTGGTTGTGTGTACACTCTTAAGCTATCCTTGTCAGTTAGAAGAAACCCCCCTTCCTACCTTCTTTACAAAGCCAAAAAGACTAGCCCTTGCAGCTCCTAGACACACACAGTAACTATCTTTCTTTCCGTTTCAGTGGCTCATAAAAAAAGAGCTAATTTGACTCCCTTACAATGATGCCATTGTAAGAGTCATGGGGCAGAATAGGCAAATTACACTCTCAACTGCCGAGAGAGAGAGAGAGGGGGGGAGAGAATTGTAGACTCATATCTTACTCACTCTTACAGTGATAGTATATAATAATTGTGGATAATGAGTAAGGCTGAATATTCTATGGATTTTATTAAGAGGGAGTGTAATGCCAGCTGCAGACATTTTATGAGCCCTATCCAATCATGACATGGGCAGGTAATAGGCAGGACATAGGCAGACTAACCCATATAGGGAATATTCCCCTCAGAACCAAATTAAAATTTATGGATTGAGATTCAAGCCATTTGGTCCAGTTTTAGAGGAATTGTTTACCTCAAAGTGTGTCACATGTTCACATCTCATAGGTAGTCTAAAATTGTTGTCTGATTTGTTGTGTAGATCCAACTATATGTATTAGGACAATACATGCAAGCCTCAATCCCAACTGAATGGGGAAGATAGGCTGCCAACTAATACAAATGTAATTTGTATATTTTGTTGTATATTGAAAAGGTGTTTTATATTATGGCCTATACTCTACTCAGGCACAATGGTTCCTTGGCCAATGGGGACAAGGGGCGAAGGAGAAGTCGCCTGGCCCTCTACAAGAGACCCAAAGCCAACGGGGTCAAACCTGATGTCATCCACAATGTCTCCACCCCTCTGGTGTCAAAGGTGAGAGGTGACTGTCTAAATCACATTAGATTTAGACAGTCTTTCACAGTTTGAAACACTATTTAATAATTATATAAATGCTTACTCATTAACTCTAGAAATGTTCTGTGTGCAGGAATGAAAAGTACAAACTGTGTGTATGACTCTGTTTATATCAACGCTTACCACATATGGTACTAATACATTCCCAAGCAGGCAAAACGTTTGGGATGCCCTTTCCTGAGTAGCTGGCTATATGACCTGTTTCCTGTATATGTGTGTGTTCTGCATCGACAGGCCCTCAGCAACAAAAGCCAGCACAGCATCTCTTACACCCTGTCCAGGAGTCACTCGGTCATTGTAGAGTACACTCATGACACCAACACAGACATGTTTCAGGTGAGTCCTCTTTTATATTACCTACACATGACATGCCAAGTCAGCCAGAGCCCCAACACTTCAGCACGACAATGACCTGGAAACTGACAACAGAGTGTGTGCATCCTAAATGACATTTCCTATTTAGTGCTCTACTTTTGACCAGTGCCCATAGGGGTCAACGTCTGTGCATTATATAAGGGTACTGTTTGGGGGGGGGCGCACACCGTCAGAAGAGGAGCGAGGAGAGGGTTTATTTCCTGTGTGTTAGATAGCAGACTCCCGCTCTCCCTTCCCCCTCTCCTTTCGGACAGCGACAGACTGCTCTTGCTGTCTATCTCTCATCCCAGTGATGAATGAAGGAGTCCAAACTCCTGCGGGCAGAATGGATCTGAGGTGCTGCAGGCTCCAGGGCTGCGGTCCCATCTGTTCATCTGTCTGCTCTCTCTCTCCAACCAGGGGCTGTGACAAGGCTGCCATTTTATCTCCTGGCAGCCTGGGAGGAAACAAAACTTGTTTGCTGGTATGTTGTGGGCATTTCTCCACAACACTCCAGATGATACCCTGACTTCAGTGGGATTGAAATGGAATTGAGTTTTCTACCACCCTCCTCCCCAAAGACATGTTTCCACTCATATATCCTATTCTATTCTACTCTATTCTACTGTACTTTATTCTATAATTCTATTAACCATGAATCTCCCTCTATCTCCTATGGGCTACCTCGCCCTACAGATCGGGCGTTCTACGGAGAGCATGATTGACTTTGTGGTGACGGACACAGCGGGCAGCAGCACCAGTGGTGGTGGCGGTGGGTGGCAGGTCCAGGGGGCGGCAGGCGAGGGGGTCGGAGGAGGAGGAGGAGGGGGGCAGTCGGCCCAGAGCACAATCTCCCGCTACGCGTGCCGCATAATGTGCGAGCGCAACGCCCCTTACACGGCCCGCATCTACGCCGCCGGCTTCGACTCCTCCAAAAACATCTTCCTGGGGGTGAGTCGCGGTGATGGCCACAGTGTGAGTGACAGCATGGGCGACATCACACCCCGACCATGTCATCACGGTGATGAGCGTCACCACGTGTGATATACTGTGGAGATTGATTGAAGTCCGGGAGGAAATGGTGGTGTGGTGTGTAGGAGTTGTTAGTGGGTGTGTGAATGTTCACCATGTGGTCTGCTTCTTGGGCAATATTTATTCGAGGTGTATATTCATACACAAATTACCCGTCTGTACTGGACAAACAAATTAGAAATCTCTTGGCCCCATCCTATGCGCCCAACCACAAAAACAGCCCTAGCCTCACTTTGTTTAGAGATAAGACTATCAATGTTAAATATCAATAGACACATGTCCGGGACTGCCAGGCCGCATTTGCTTTCAGGCTCTGAGGGCCACGGCTTTTTTAATGGATTGGATTTATGACAGCATTGTTGGATTCTATACACACACATTCGCACAAACTGCAGAGAAATGGGAATTATGGGAATCAAGGAGCCGTGATTAAATTGATAGAATGTATGTGTGCAGTGGTGGGAAAAGTACTCAATTGTCATACTGGAGGAAAAGTAAAGATTCCTTAATAGAAAATGAGTCAAGTAAAAGTGAAAGTCAACCAGTAAAATACTACTTGAGTAAAAGTATAGAAGTATCTAGTTTTAAATGTACGGTGATTGAAAAAGTACTCAATTGTCATACGAGAGTAAAAGTAAATACTAGACTTCAAATTCCTTATGTTAAACCTATCTAGGACTGGGGAACCCTGTTCCACTAGCCGGAACCCCTCGCCAAACCAATGAAATTGCAGGGCGCCAAATACAAATCAACAGACTTCTCATAAATCCAATTTCTCAAACATACAAGTATAAGGTACAATTTTAAAGATAAAATTCTCTTTAATCCAGCCACAGTGTCTGATTTCAAAAATGCATTACAGCAAAAGCTCCACAAACGATTCTGTTAGGTCATCACCAGCTCACAGAAAAACCCAGCCATTTGTCCAGCCAAAGAGTGGAGTCACAAAAAGCAGAAAAAGAGATAAAATTAATCACTAACCTTTGATGATCTTCATCAGATGACACTCATAGGACTTCATGTTACACAATACATGTATGTTTTGTTCGGTAAAGTTCATATTTATATCCAAAAATCTTATTTTACATTGGTGTGTTACGTTCAATAGTTCTAAAACATGCAGTGATATTGCAGAGAGCCACATGAATTCACATAAATACTCATAATAAATTTTGATGAAAATACAACTATTATACATAGAACTTTAGATACACTTCTCCTTAATACAACCGCTGTGTCAGATTTCAACAAAAACTTTACGGAAAAAGCATAATCTGAGAACGGCGCTCAGAGCCCAAACCAGCCAGAGAAATATCCACCATGTTGGGTAGTCAACATTATTCATAAATAACATTATAAATATTCACTTACCTTTGATGATCTTCATCAGAATGCACTCCCAGGAATCGTAGTTCCACAATAAATGCTTGTTATGTTCGATAATGTCCATCATTTATGTCCAATAGCTTCTTTTGCTAGTGTGTTTGGTAAACAAACCCAAAAGTGCGATCTGGTCCATTCGGACGAAACGTTCAAAAAGTTATATTACAGGTCGAAGAAACTTGTCAAACTAAGTATAGAATCAATCTTTAGGATGTTTTTATCATGAAAGTTCAATAATGTTCCAACCGGAGAATTCCATTGTTTGTAGAAAAGCCATGGAACGAGAGCTAACTCTCTCGTGACCGGGCGTCTTGAGCCTGTGACACTCTGCCAGACCACTGACTCAAAGAGCTCTCATCCGGTCCCACTTCAGAGTAGGAGCCTGAAACAACGTTCTAAAGATTGTTGACATCTAGTGGAAGCCTTAGGAAGTGCAAGTCGACCCATATCTCACTGTGTTTTCGATTGGGCTAAGTTAAAAAACTACAAACCTCAGATTTTCCACCTCCAGTTTGGATTTTTTGCCTACCATATGAGTTCTGTTATACTCACAGACATCATTCAAACAGTTTTAGAAACTTCAGAGTGTTTTCTATCCAATACTAATAATAATATGCATATATTAGCATCTGGGACTGAGTAGGATTCAGTTCACTCTGGGCACGCTATTCATCCAAAAGTGAAAATGCTGTCCCCTATCCCAAAGAAGTTTTAAGTAAACTAGACGGCACAATTGTCTTAATTTACGGACAGCCAGGGGCACACTCCAACACTCAGACATCATTTACAAATTAAGTATTTGTGTTTAGTGAGTCCACCAGATCATAGTCAGTAGGGATGACAACACGTTATATTGATAGATATGTGAATTGGACAATATTGCTGTCCTTCCTGAGCATTTGAAATGTAACAAGTACTTTTGAGTGTCAAGAAAAGTTATGGGAATAAAAAGGTACATATCTTCTTTAGGAATATAGTGGAGTAAAAAGTTGTCCAAAATATAAATAGTTAAGTACAGATACGCACATGCAGTAAGTCGTTTATTGGGGCATGTGAGTGACGTGTGTGTTAGAGCTGGGAATTGCCAGCGACCTCACGATACAATACTATCACGATACTTCGGCGCCGATACGTTATGTGTTGTGATGCTCACGATTCTCACACTTGTGTATGTACTGTGTTATGATTCAATACTGTGATTTTATTGCGATTTAATGTCCCAAACCTATTTCCCACCCTGCGGTATGTCCGCTGCAGGGGGACAAGAGAGAGCCATAAGAAAACTAGTGTTGATCAGTCACGGATATAAAAGTGCTGAAAACAAATTGGCTCCCAAATTAAAAAAGAAGATGAAGAACAAGCTATGAAGGAAAAATACTGCAGTTTTGGTGCCGCTACAGCCAACTAGTGCAAAAATAATATCCCGATATGTAACTGTATCCGTCAAACACTTCTGTCTATATCTGCGTGCAAGTATGTGCACATACGCTTGTGTTTGTGTGTGTGCGTGTGCTTGCCCGCACGTGTGCATGGGAGTGTGAGTGTTTGCTGAAAACCACTCCAATCAGCAAACACAACAATAAACTGCATTAAAATTACAGTGCAGTGGTCCAGTGCAGTGAAGTAGAGGGGGGTTGCTTGTGTTTGATCCATTCTGGCAGAGGCACTCAGTTCCCCCCCTTCTCCCTGTCTTCCCCCATCCCCCTCGCCCATACAGGGAATGAGTTATCGAAGGGGTTCTGCGAGATGAACACGGAGTGTAAATGGAGAAAGAGAGAGAGTTGGCACGGGAGAGATGGGGAGGCCATTTGGGGGGGGGTGAAGGGAGGAGGGAGGGAGAGGGGCCATTGTCATTGTGGAAGACATTGGAGGCAGGAGTCCAGCTGTACTCATCTCCATCGATGGGAGTCGGCCCTAGGGTCAGAGTCAGACACACTGTGCTGCCACACCGTCAGTCTGCTACTGACCTCCACTAGCATTTGATTATGAGGGGCAAGAATGGCGGCCATATTGGATTAGATGAAGGAAGGTGGTAATGTTTTTGAAACGCTTGACTGGTCAATGTTCGTCGCGTGCCAACAGTGACCAAGGGCAATGACAGGATAGTTCATATACCAGACAACAGTGTTATGATATACTTACATATGCTTTAGTGGATATCACACAAGAAATAAGTGTTTATACTGAAAATGGTTTTCGTTGACTACAGATATACAACAAAATGATGGCATCGATGACAACAATTGCATGACACCACATGCAACCTTTTGTCCTATTTGTTTGTCCATTGCAGTGTCAATGTGTCCACGTCGAGACAGCATCATGCGATAACATCCGGATGACTAACCTAACCCCACCACATAGACTTGCGTAATTCATCTTAGCATCATAGCATGTGGCCGGTGCAAGACATACAGGAGAGAAACCTCAGAGCCCTCAATAGCTTAAGAGCTGCTAGCTGCTGTCAATGAAGCGAAGGCGGAATAACCTCCGCACGGCTCCCTCCTCTACAACTGGCACACACACAATGTCCTTGGCAGACAGCGGAGTCGGGCAGGCAGCTCGGCCCACTGCTACTGTGGAGGTGGAGAGGGAGCGCGGGATGGAGAGAGAGTGGGAGGGATGGAGAGGGAGAGAGAGAGAGAGAGAGAGAGGGATAGATGGATGGATGGAGGTAGAAAGGAAGTTTATTCAAAATATTAGGACATAAATGTTCTGAAAGGCTTATACAATAACACTGGTTGAATGGCTTGTCGTCATGCCTGCTTTGAAAGGTATGCCCACTGACAGAAAATATCATAACACTGCCACTGCAGGGACTGAATGCCCTGCAATGTTTATGTGTGCGTGTGCATTGCTGTGTGTTCGTCTGTATAGTGGTCCTACTCTGGTCTAAATATAGCAGTGCAGAAAAGCAATGTTAGCTGTTTATTTTCTCTCTCTCTCTCTCCCCCACCCATCTCTCTCTCTCTCCCTCTCCCTTACTCTCTTTCTGCCTCTTCCTCTCCTTCTACCCCCCTCTCTCTCTCTCTCTTTATCTGTCTCTGCTTTTATCCATCACTGTCCCTCACCTTGGCTCTCTGTCTGTCTGTTTGTGTGTGGGTCTCTCAGGAGCGGGCTGCCAAATGGCGAACGTCAGACGGCCTGATGGATGGCCTGACCACCAATGGGGTGCTGGTGATGCACCCGGCGGGAGACTTTGTGTCGGAGCCGGCGCCAGGCGTGTGGCGGGAGATCTCGGTGTGCGGGAACGTCTTCGCCCTGCGGGAGACACGCTCGGCCCAACAGAGGGGAAAATTGGTGAGGGGGAGGTCGTCATCAGTGGGGGGGGGGGACACTACTGTTATATCTGCAGTTACCTGTTATCTGATGATCACGTGTGTGTGTACAGTCGTGGCCAAAAGTTTTGAGAATGACACAAATATTAATTTCCACAAAGTTTGCTGCTTCAGTGTCTTTAGATATTGTCAGATGTTACTATGGAATACTGAAGTATAATTTCAAGCATTTCATAAGTGTCAAAGGCTTTTGTTGACAATTACATGAAGTTGATGCAAAGAGTCAATATTTGCAGTGTTGACCCTTCTTTTTCAAGACTTCTTCAATCCGCCCTGGCATGCTGTCAATTAACTTCTGGGCCACATCCTGACTGATGGCAGCCCATTCTTGAATAATCAATGCTTGGAGTTTGTCAGAATTTGTGGGGCTTTGTTTGTCCACCCGCCTCTTGAGGATTGACCGCAAGTTCTCAATGGGATTAAGGTCTGGGGAGTTTCCTGGCCATGGACCCAAAATATCGATGTTTTGTTCCCCGAGCCACTTAGTTATCACTTTTTCCTTATGGCAAGGTGCTCCATTATGCTGGAAAAGGCATTGTTGTCACCAAACTGTTCCTGGATGGTTGGGAGAAGTTGCTCTTGGAGGATGTGTTGGTACCATTCTTTATTCATGGCTGTGTTCTAAGGCAGAATTGTGAGTGAGCCCACTCCCTTGGCTGAGAAGCAACCCCACACATGAATGGTCTCAGGATGCTTTACTGTTGGCATGACACAGGACTGATGGTAGTGCTCACCTTGTCTTCTCCGGACAAGCTTTTTTCCAGATGCCCCAAAATATCGGAAAGTGGATTAATCAGAGAAAATCACTTTACCCCAGTACTTACCTTTTGCAGAATATAAGTATGTCCCTGAAGTTTTTCCTGGAGAGAAGTGGCTTCTTTGCTGCCCTTCTTTGACACCAGGCCATCCTCCAAATGTCTTCGCCTCACTGTGCATGCAGATACACTCACACCTGCCTGCTGCCATTCCTGGGCAAGCTCTGTATTGGTGGTGCCCTGATCCCGCAGCTGAATCAACTTTAGGAGATGGTCCTGGCGCTTGCTGGACTTTCTTGGGTTCCCTGAAGCCTTCTTCACAACAATTGATCCGCTCTCCTTGAAGTTCTTGATGATCCGATAAATGGTTGATTTAGGTGCAATCTTACTGGCAGCAATATCCTTGCCTGTGAAGCCCTTTTTGTGCAAAGCAATGATGACGGCATGTGTTTCCTTGCAGGTAACTATGGTTGACAGAAGAATGATTCCAAGCACCACCCTCCTTTTGAAGCTTCCACTGTGTTATTCGAACCCAATCAGCATGACAGAGTGATCTCCAGCCTTGTTCTCGTCAACATTCACACCTGTGTTAACGAGAGTATCGCTGACAGGATGTCAGCTGGTCCTTTTGTGGCAGGGCTGAAATGCAGTAGAAATGTTTTGGGGGGAATTCAGTTCATTTGCATGGCAAAGAGGGACTTTTCAATTAATTGCAAATTATTTTATTTTTTTCACCTTTATTTAACCAGGTAGGCTAGTTGAGAACAAGTTCTCATTTGCAACTGCGACCTGGCCAAGATAAAGCAAAGCAGTGTGACACAGACAACACAGAGTTACGCATGGAGGAAACAATAAACAAGCCAATAACACAATAAATGGGTCAATGATACAGTAGAAAAAATAAAGTCTATATACTGTGTGTGCAAAAGGCATGAGGAGGTAGGCAATAAATAGGCCATAGGAGCGAATAATTACAATTTAGCAGATTAACACTGGAGTGATAAATGAGCAGATTATGATGTGCAAGTAGAGATACTGGTGTGCAAAAGAGCAGAAAAGTAAATAAAATAAAAACAGTATGGGGATGAGGTAGTTAGATTGGGTGGGCTATTTACAGATGGACTATGTACAGATGCAGTGATCGGTTAGCTGCTCATATAGTTGATGTTTAAAGTTGGTGAGGGAAATAAAAGTCTCCAACTTCAGCGATTTTTGCAATTCGTTCCAGTCACTGGCAGCAGAGAACTGGAAGGAAAGGCGGCCAACTAAGGTGTTGGCTTTGGGGATGATCAGTGAGATATACCTGCTGGAACGTGTGCTATGGGTGGGTGTTGTTATCGTGACCAGTGAACTGAGATAATGCGGAGCTTTACCTAGCATAGACTTATAGATGACCTGGAGCCAGTGGGTCTGGCAATGAATATGTAGCGAGGGCCAGCCGACGAGAGCATACAGGTCGCAGTAATGGGTGGTATAAGGTGATTTGGTAACAAAACGGATGGCACTGTGATAGACTGCATCCAGTTTGCTGAGTAGAGTGTTGGAAGCTATTTTGTAGATGACATCACTGATGTTGAGGATCGGTAGGATAGTCAATTTTATTAGGGTAAGTTTGGCGGCGCAAGTGAAGGAGGCTTTGTTGCGAAATAGAAAGCCGATTCTAGATTTGATTTTTGATTGGAGATGTTTAATATGAGTCTGGAAAGAGAGTTCACAGTCTAGCCAGACACCTAGGTGTTTATAGTTGTCCACATATTCTAGGTCGGAACCGTCCAGGGTGGTGATGCTAGTCGGACGGGCGTGTGCGGGCAGCGAATGGTTGAAAAGCATGCATTTGGTTTTACTAACGTTTAAGAGCAGTTGGAGGCCACGGAAAGAGTGTTGTATGGCATTGAAGCTTGTTTGGAGGTTAGTTAGCACAGTGTCCAAGGATGGGCCAGAAGTATGCTGAATGGTGTCATCTGCGTAGAGGTGGATCAGGGAATCGCCTGCAGCAAGAGCGACATCATTGATATATACAGAGAAAAGAGTCGGCCCGAGAATTTAACCCTGTGGTACCCCCATAGAGACTGCCAGAGGTCTGGACAACTTGCCCTCCGATTTGACACACTGAACTCTGTCTGCAAAGTAGTTGTAGTAGAACCAGGGGAGGCAGTCATTAGAAAAACCAAGGGTATTGAGTCTGCCGATAAGAATACGGTGATTGACAGAGTCGAAAGCCTTGGCCAGGTCGATGAAGACGGCTGCACAGTACTGTCTTTTATCATTGGCGGTTATGATCACTCTTCATCCGATCACTCTTCATAACATTCTGGAGTAAATGCAAATTGCCATCATACAAACTGAGGCAGCAGACTTTAAATTAAGATTTGTGTCATTCTCTGTGTCATTCTCAAAACTTTTGCCCACAACTGTATATGTGTGTGTGTGTGTGTGTGTGTGTGTGTGTGTGTGTGTGTGTGTGTGTGTGTGTGTGTGAGAGATATATATATAGTAGAATAATAGTGAAGATATCAAAACTATGAAATAACACATATGGAATCAAGTAGCCACCCTTTCACTTGATGACAGCTTTGCACACGCTTAGCATTCTCTCAACCAGCTTCACCTGGAATGCTTTTCCAACAGTCTTGAAGGAGTTCCCACATATGCTGAGCACTTGTTGGCCGCTTTTGGCCCTTCACTCTGTGGTCCAAGTTATCCCAAACCATCTCAATTGGGTTGCGGTCAGGTGATTGTGGAGGCCAGGTCACCTGATGCAGCACTCCATCACTCTCCTTCTTTGTCAAATAGCCCTTACACACCCTGGAGGTGTGTTGGGTCATTGTCCTGTTGAAAAACAAATGATCGTTCCACTAAGCGCAAACCAGATGGGATTGCGTATCGCTGTAGAATGCTGTGGTAGCCATGCTGGTTAAGTGTGACTTAACTTCTATGTAAATCACAGACAGTGTTACCAGCAAAGCACCCCCACACCATCACACCTCCTCCATGCTTCACGGTGGGAACAACACATGCGGCGATCATCTGTTCACCTACTCTGGTTGAAATCAAGAATCTCAAATTTGTACTCATCAGACTAAAGGACAGATTTCTACCGGTCTAATGTCCATTGCTCGTGTTTCTTGGCCCAAGCAAGTCTCTTCTTCTTATTGGTCCTTCGGTAGTGGTTTCTTTCCAGCAATTCGACCATGAAGGCCTGATTCACACACAGTCTCCTCTGAACAGTTAATGTTGAGATGTGTCTGTTACTTGAACTCTGTGAAGAATGTATTTGGGCTGCAATTTCTGAGGCTGGCAACTCTAATGAACTTATCCTCTGCGGCAGAGGTAACTCTGGGTCTTCCTTTCCTGTGGCGGTCCTCATGAGAGACAGTTTCATCATCGCGCTTGGTGGTTTTTGCGACTGCACTTGAAGAAACATTCAAAGTTCTTGAAATGTTCCAGATTGACTGACCTTCATGTCTTAATGTAATGATGGACTGTCGTTTCTCTTTGCATATTTGAGCTGTTCTTGACATAATATGGACTTGGTGTTTTACCAAATAGGCCTATCTTCTGTCTACCACCCCGACCTTGTCACAACACAACTGATTGGCTCCAATGCATTAAGAAGGAAAGATATTCCACAAATGAACTTTTAACAAGGCACACCTGTTAATTGAAATGCATTCCAGGTGACTACCTCAGGAAGCTGGTTGAGAGAATGCCAAGAGTGTGCAAAGTTGTCATCAATGCAAAGGGTAGCTACTTTGAAGAATCTCAAAAATAAAATAAATTTTGATTTGTTTAACATTTTTTTGGTTACTACATGATTCCATGTGTTATTTCATAGTTTTGATTTCTTCTCTACTTTTCTGCAATGTAGAAAATAGTCAAATAAAGAAAGACCCTTGAATGAGTACGTGTCCCAACTTTTGACTGGTACTGTATATATATGTGTGTTTGTGTGTGTGTGTGTGTGGTTAAATTAAGGACTCCACAGTTATGCTAAACATCTGATGAGCTTTAGAGTTTCCCAACTATGAGTTATGAATGATGTTTTGTGAATCAATCATTAAAGTTTGATTCGATTCTTGATGGTATGCGACAGGGTAGGATGATCACAGTGCCATAAAGTGGTCGTAGGATAGGGAAACAAAAAATTTAAAAAGTCAAAGGCACAGAAAAAGGAAACAATGTATGCAAATAATTATGGTTTGACAGTTACAGTATTGTCTGTACCTGTTTACGAATCCTCCCCTTAATCCTCCTCCCCACCCCGTTTCCCTCCAGGTGGAGAACGAGTCCAACACCCTGCAGGACGGCTCTTTGATTGACCTGTGCGGTGCCACCCTCCTGTGGCGTACCCCGACGGGCCTGCGCCGCACCCCCACCCTCAAGCAGCTGGAGTCCCTCCGCCAGGAGCTGAATGCTGCCCGGCCCCAGTGCCCCGTGGGTTTTAACACCCTGGCCTTCCCCAGCCTGGCCCGGCGAGAGATTGTTGACAAGAAGCAGCCCTGGGTCTACGTCAACTGTGGTCACGTGCACGGCTACCACAACTGGGGCTACCGGAAAGACAAGGGCCACAACGTGGGCCCCGGGGGGACGGCTCCGGCGAGTACCGGGGAGAGGGAGTGCCCCATGTGCCGGCGCGTGGGCCCCTACGTGCCCCTGTGGCTTGGCTGCGAGGGCGGGCTGTACCTGGACGCTGGGCCACCGACACACGCCTTCTGCCCCTGCGGCCACGTGTGCTCTGAAAAAACTGTGGCGGGCTGGAGCCAAATCCCGCTGCCGCACGGAACGCACGCCTTCCATGCCGCATGCCCCTTCTGCGGCACTTGGCTGACGGGTGAGCAGGGGCACATCAAACTCATCTTTCAGGGGCCCGTCGACTGAGGCCGGAGCTGAGTGGCTGAGATAGGGGGCAGGCTAGAGGGAAGGTGGACTGGGGAAATGTCTAAAAGGACTGTCTGTAAGGAAACGACAAAAATAGCCAAGACTGTCGAAATGACGATGGACTGAACCGAAGAAGAGAGGGAAACGTGATGGAAGTAGATGATGCATAAATGGCATTTGAGTTGTATTTGGGGAAGATGTAAATAAAAGGTGTTGAAATGAATACGTGACTGGTGTTTGGTGATCTTTGGAATACTGATTGTAGGTAAAAAAATAAAAAATAAAGTGTCATCCGACACAGTTGTCAGATGTGATTTCAATATTTGAAAATGTGAAATTCATGGTGAACTTGCTGTTGTTTCAGTTAATCCAGATGAATCAGATCTCATGATAAAACCATCCATTGTATCGGTGTGTTTACAGATCTAAAACAATGGGTTTAAAGCACTTGATTCCCCATTGACTCCATGTTAGAGCTAGCTCTGCAAACTGTTTCTATCCTGGTGATTGACTCCTTAGATCGGATTCATCTGAATTCCTACACCAGGTCACCAAAATCAGCTAATTGAAGACGTGATTGCCATCCACTTGAGGAAACCTATCCAGTGAGGTTTGATTTTAACCTTCGCCAGGGTCCATCTCTCTCCGTCTCCCCTGAGGAGCGTCTGGTACCCAGCTCCCAGTCTGCAGCGCCGCCACCAACACCAACGCTATAAATAACTCACTCAAGGTCACCAGCGCCCCACCACCACAGGGCCACGTCAGGAGAAGAGAGGGAGGAATGGATGGAGGGAGGGGGGAGGGAGGACGAAGGACAATGGGTCAGTTTAGTAATGAGATTCCACATACTGTAGGTCAGGTCAATGAGCACATCACGCTCAAAATCAGTACAAATTGCACTAGAATTATTTTAAATAATGGCCTAATTCTAAGCCTGAAATGCTATACATTTAGACCAATGTCTGAGTGAAAATGATGCATTTGCCATACCACACAACCATACAGTAGAGTCATTGAATTCAACATACAATATGAATTTTTGTACACACATTCCTGCAATTCTCTACTGTAATGACTTCTAGCTTTATCATTATGTGATGCAAATAGCGCTGGAAAGGGATTAGCTGGTATGTTTTTGCTGAGAGGGTCTTCTTACTGCAGACTGCAGCAGTAGTCCTAAGAGGGATGTCTGCAGTACTTTATATTAGACTGACTAAAAAAGAGCCAGCATTTCCCTGCCCACAGCGCAAACACTCCTCCCCGGCAATATGTGAATTATTCCATTTGAAGCATCTCCATATTGAACGCATTCCTTCATACTCATGCGGTGTTAGAGTAGAGTACACCTTTAGATGAGAAGCTGCCTGGGTCTTCTTCAGTCTGACTGTTTATTTGAGATATATATATATATATATATATATATATATATATATATGTCAAGGACAAAGTAGAGATGACAGGCAGGCAGATACTGGATGTGTTCAGGGTACTGAGTGACCACATGCAGAGGAGACACACAAATCATACAAGTCCATGTCTGCTAGTAACACGTACACATTCACACACCTAACAACACCGGTGCGCTGATAGCACAGAGTACATGTGGGAAATAAAAAAAAGGGACAGTTTACCCATGTTGACATTGATCTTTTTTTAATTATTATATATATATTTATAATATGTACAGAAGAAAAAAAACGCAATGAAAATCAGCAGTGAGACAGAGCACCAAAGTGGACAAGCGAAAAACAGAAAAGAACAAAAAGAAAAAGTGCAGACGACCAGGAGAGGACCTGCACAATGCTCGGTATTAAAAAGAACAGCGCGTGTTCCTTTATTAAGCCACGGAAGAGCAACAAAGTAGTGTGACATTGACATGGAAAAACATTCTAGGGATTCTAGCAAGATTCTAGTTCCGTCATAATCACATTCACGAGCAAGCTCCAAACCAGAGCCCGCCCCTAACTCCACACCCCATGTGTTGTCCCACCCACATTTCCTAAACCCCTCCCTCTTATCCTTCGACAGACCAGACGACACAATATTACCACAGTATATTTTCAATTCATATATTAAAAGTCAGTAGAATATGAAGACGTCGTGGAAGGAAAAAGCACATTCAGAACAAATCAAAAATCAAATGTATGTAAATTTTAGCATGTCCGTGTGACAAAGTGTGCGTGCGTCTTGTTTGTGGAGTTTCAAACAATCGTTTCATTCGCAGAAGGGCTCATGTAAGATTTGAGGGAAAAGCCAGAAAGCAAGCCTGTGTTCAGACAGCAGGAATGTTACACACACAACCCCCCCCCCCCCCCCCCTACTACTGATCCCTCCCTTCCTACCAGTGACAGTCAGCTGATTACTACCAGATTCTCAAATTCATCACACCGAACTGCCTAAGCATAAAATGAGCCAGCACAATCCAGTCCGGTTGAGTCTTGCATTGTGTCACGGGGTTTAGCCTAGTTTTCCCATCCTATCTGTAAGGGCTCTTCTAAAAATACAAGGGCTAAGGCTACTGTATCTACTACCCTACATATAAAAAGAGTCACAACTTATCTAAACCTGCTGTTCACAGTTAATCAGATTCTGCATTCTGCCCTAACATCACTCTTCTAGACATGAATGCCATAGACTGGTTTGGTAGCCATATGCTGCGGACAGCAAGAGCTCACTAACTCATCGGTATTAATTGGACATCGCAGTTTGTAGAGGCTGAAACTGCACTTTGCAATTGCATGGGGAATGCATAGCATACCTCACTACCTGGAGCTCTGAGTCCGGAGGACAAGGCCGTGCCACCTTAAGTGCTGAGGAATTTCAAGTCTCTCTTGAAGACCAACCCGGGAACACCAAGAATGCTCCCAAAGTCCAAGCGAGATTCCGTTATCAATGATGAGTAGTTGGAACCGGGTCACAAAGAACAATGTTGGATTCATGAGTTTGAATAAATGGATTGGCTTTAAGAGGAGGTTGATGGGAGTTCATATCCGGTCTGCATGGCAAGACCAGTCAGTCCCTCTTAACCCCGAATGCTCAAGCACACAGTCGAACACTTCAACCCAATGAACCAGAACCTAGGACCGCGACCGTGCTCTAGGAACGTAACCATGATGACGTAACACGATCAAACCCAATGACCAAATAGCATGACCATAACATGCTTATATAGTTGTCGTAAAAGTAAGAACCTCTGTCTGCACTTGACATAGCTATAAAGCTATACAGGTACAAGATTAGAACTGTTACACACACACACACACTACTGGATGTTTTCAGACTCAAGACCAAGACAAGGGAAAACCATAAAGACAAAAGGAATATCACTTTCCAGGTCTAGTCCGGGTTCTCAGCATGTCACCCTAATTCCCACCAAAGGCAGAGAATAGATCTTCCCAAAGTCCGATTGTAACCGTGCCTACTTCTACAGTCGTAAACGGTCTTGAAAAAGAAAAGGGTTGAAAACTGAGGTTGTAATAATCAACGAATGCCAAATTGCCTTTGTTGTATAGAACACAAACGCTTAGAGGCCTTGTTCACTCTACTGCAGCGCATTAAAAACCACCAGTGTTGGTTAAGGTCAGGGGTTTTCTCCACATCCCTGCAAGGACCCATAGTTCCATAGGAATGTCGCTGAAAAATAACACACTGCCATGAGAACCATGCGGACAGACTGGGAAGGGAACGGTGCAGGGCAGGATACTGTAGGAGGGGGAGATCAGGACAGCCGGAACCATTAACACACATTCTGACTCGCCTAACACTTAATGTCTTAGGCTATATAGAGGCTACAGGAACCAGCAGTTGACAATGAAGAACACTATTCACGCAATGATCTAAAAGAGAGCACTTCTGAGGTAATGAGTTGACATGTGGTCATAGTACAGTATTGAGACTTCGGTCTGAGTAGGGACTCCACTTGAACATAATTAGCTAGGTCAGGACACCTTGGAACATTTAAACCGTGACACACTGGCTACGCTTCTTAACAACCACACTAACTGACATGAAACCGTGACAACCATAAAGGAAATGCACTGTGGAACGCGTGACGACAGAGAGGGGGGTTGAAACACGGTCTGAGAAGTCGGTCATGGCCAAGGCAAAGAGAACCTGTGGTGCGACTGTGACATGCTACACAAGTTAAGCATGCGGTCAGTATCTTTAAGAGACCAGTAAGGCACAGGAGGGAACAGTAGCTTTCATAGACAAACTCCCCCGACCCGGTCAAACCTAGCAACAACCAAAAAACATCCCAACCGACCCACCCACCCAATAACGTAACTTTGACAGCATTTCAAGCAAAAAGAAATATCAAATAAAATCATTGTAATAATACCTATGAAACAATATGAATAATAATATATTAAGATGAACACAGAATGTAGGCTATTGCCAATTTGTGGTGTCAGAGTAATGTCCTATTAAATCGTTGTTGAATATCAGTTGCATTGCCCAAGCCCCTATCTACGCCCGCCCCTAACCTAGTACTACAGTATGTCATGCCCCGTTATCTGTGTGTGTGTGTGTGTGTACGTTCTGTGTATGTTGAAGAACCACTTGGGTATATTTAAGCAATCAGGCCCGAGGGGTTGTGGTATATGGCCAATATACCACGGCGAGGGCTGTTCTTAGGCAAGTCGCAACAGAGTCCCTGGACACAGCCCTGAGCCGTGGTATATTGGCCATGTCACAAACCTCAGAGGTGCCTCATTGCTATTATAAAACTGGATACCAACATAATTAGAGCAGTAAAAAGAAATGTTTTGTCAGACCCGTGGCAGACTGTCTGATTCTCCACAGCTGTCAGCAAATCAGCATTCAGGGCTGATTTATAATGTAATATATAGTGTCATGACGACTTAAAGACATACAAACATGACCTAAGCGTATCTCACATATTTATGTGTTATTTTTTTAAATTCTTATTCTTCAATATGTGAAATCCTAACAGGAGTGATGTGGGCTAACTAACACCATATCCACCAGAACCGAAAAGAAATGTCTTGCGCTCTCCCTTTCTCTCACTACATCCTCCATTCTGCATATGGAGGGATGGAGGGAGAGGGAATGGAGTGATTCCAAGTTTGACCAAAAGCTCTCATGATCTGCATGGAGTGTCAAATCAACCTAAAGCATGCGGTATACGAGAAGTCCCACCACCCCCAGAATACCCTCTTCACACAGACTGCAGTGTATGAGTCTCTTCCCCCCCCCCCCCCCCGTCTGCTGATGCCTTCATTCAGAGGCAGAAAAAGAGAACGATTAGAGGTGCTTGGGGGAAAGCACAACAAATGGGCATCCCCATCATTTAATAACATCGATGACTCACCACCGCCTCACTAGAATGTTAGTACGCTGGTAGTGGCACACAACTGTCTGCTTTCTGCTCCAATGCCAATTCAGTTTGTATAACGGATGGATAGTCATGAATACATGAGTGTTACTATTGCATTTGAGCTATAAAATGTGGACCAGACTGTGCCCGTGACTCAATCTATGCTGTAGACAGACTTAAGATGACTACAAGGCCCCCCAACATATAAAATAGGCCCTATAGACAGATGACTACTGTAGCACACAAAACTTAATTTTGCTATAAGACTTTCACTGGGTTGCAATGAAAGACATAACCTGAAGGAAAGAGACCCATACCTGTGACTATCTCGAATGGGAGAATCACTGACCCACTTTCAATGTGTGTGTGTGTGTGTGTGTGTGTGAGCGATAAGCGCTCGCCAGAATCTAAAACCTAATCTTCTATCACCCAGTTCCCCTCTAAATCAATACCAATCTTTTCTCATATCTGTTTACCTTCCTGCCTCATCACTCAACAAAAATGAAAAAAATAATAATCCTCAAACCCCCCCCTCACCCCTACCTAACTATTTTTCCCCATTCGCTTTTTTTAGGGGAGAGTTTTCAAGTCAGTCCGCAGTTCTAGCCCTTCAACTCCTCCCCTCCATCCCTTTCTCTCAACCTCTCCCTGACCACCCATCCCTCACTTAACCCTGTTCCCATTGGTTCTCTGTAGGGTAAGACAAAGGGAGATGGAAGGGAGGCTGAGGGGTGAAGAGTGGAGGGAGAGGTGGAGGAGGTGAAGCCCCGGACAGAGAGGGACGGGAGGAGGTGGTGAGCATCCAGAACCGGGTCCGGTTTAACAGCATCCCCCGCCAGACTGCCTAACCGGGGTGCTATCTATCTTCAGGTTGGGCTTGTCCCCACCGGCCGTGGCCCCGGGTCCCATCCTCTTCTTAATCTCAGCAGCCATGGTCATGAAGGCCTGCTCCACGTTGGTGGCGTTCTTGGCACTGGTCTCCAGGAATGGGATGGCCAGGGAGTCGGCAAACTCCTGCAGGCGGCAGACAGGAAGAGAATAGATAGGGGTTAGACAAATATAAAAACATGCAAGGTACACTATTGATCACCTCAGAAGCCAACTCGATTTTGTATTCCCACATTGATAAGGAAATAGCTTTCTAGAGAAATCGACTGCTCAAAACAACGAAATTAACTGTTTTGTGTAGTATGTTTTGTGAAGTGCCCAGAACCTTTTGATGGAAGAATCATTTCAGAATTGCAGGCTGTACGTCTGATATGAGTTTCCATAACTTACAAGCTAGGTAGTATGCCATAGGGATATGGTTTCGCTATTACTTTACTGAAAACTATGTGCGCCCAAACCGTTCAAAAGCAGGAGGGTGTTAAGCGCGGTTTGGCGGGTCATGTTTCGGAGGACGCATGACACGACCGAGCGCGTTGGCGAGTTGCAGCGATGAGACAAGATCGTAATTGGATTGCAATTGGATATCACGATATTGGGGAGAAAAATATTATATAATAAAATAGCGGACTGCGAGAAGCCTATTTGTTTGATACACCATATATACACAAAAGTATGTGGACACCTTCAAATTAGTGGATTAGGCTATTTCAGCCACATGTTCAAAATGAAGTACACAGTCATGCAATCTCCATAGACAAACATTGACAGTAGAATGGCTTACTGAAGAGCTCAGTGACTTTCAATGTGGCACCGTCATAGGATGCCACCTTTCCAACAAGTCAGTTTGTCAAATTTCTGCCCTGCTAGAGCTGCCCCAGTCAACTGTAAGTGCTGTTATTGTGAAGTGGAAATGCCGAAGAGCAACAACGGCTCAGCCGCAAAGTGGTAAGCCACACAAGCTCACAGAACGCTGAGTGCTGAAGAACGTAGTATGTAAAAATCATCTGTCCTCGGTTGCAACACTCACTACCGAGTTCCAAACTGCCTCTGGAAGCAACGTTAACACAAGAACCGGTCGTCGGGAGCTTCATGAAATGGGTCTCCATGGCCGAAAAGCCCCACACAAGCCTAAGATCACCATGCGCAGTGCCAAGCGTCGGCTGGAGTAGTGTAAAGGTCGTCGCCATTGGACCCTGGAGCAGTGGAAACACATTCTTTGGAGTGACAAATCACGCTTCAGCATCTGGCAGTCCGACGGGCAAGTCTGGATTTGGCGGATGCCAGGCGAACGCTACCTGCCCAAATGCATAGCGCCAAATGTCAAGTTTGGTGGAGGAAGAATAATGGTCTGCAGCTGTGTTTCATGGTTCGGGCTAGACCCCTTAGTTCCACTGAAGGGAAATCTTAACGCTACAGCATTCAATTGCTATCTAGACGATTCTGTGCTTCCAAATTAGTGGCAACAATTTGGGGAAGGCCCTTTCCTGTTTCAGCAGGACAACGCCACCATGCAGAAAGCGAGGTCCATACTGAAATGAGATCAGTGTCGAGATCAGCGTGGAATAACTTTACTGGCCTGCCCTGGCCTTAGCACCACCGAACACCTTTGGGATGAATTGGAAAGCCTACTTCGAGCCAGGCCTAATCGCACAAGTCCCCACAGCAATGTTCTAACATCTAGTGGAAAACCTTCCCAGAAGAGTGGAGGCTGTTATTTCAGCGGGGGGGGGGGCAAATCCACATTAATGCCCCTGATTTTAGAATGAAATGTTCGACAAACAGGTGTCCACATACTTTTGTATCCAGGTAGTGTAACAAACGAGCTTGTTCAGTCGTGTTACCATATTAGCTAACAATCTGGTAACTGGACAGGCACACGTTTGTTTTAAGACGGCACAAAGAGATTGTGAACCCAAAAGTATCCCTTTTATTCTGATAAAATAAATAAACATGATTTGGGTCGGGTGTAGCCCTGGAAAGACTTAGGCTATGCCATGTTGTCTTCAGGAGATTTTCTGTTGAATTGATTTCCTTCACATTAGATGATGTAAGTCAATTGAACATCTATTCCTATATCCTATTATAGGATAATTAGGGTGCTTATCAGCAAGAACGGTACTGTTATTCCTCATTCTTCTTAGTATGTCACTTCTTCACAGTTTTGCTGGTGTAGCTACTTCTTTGATGCGATCTATTATGCGTACTTGCGCCTTCGAAAATAAATATGACAAGAAGCTATGCATTTTTTAGACATTCGTGTAGGTAAGTTGTGTCGTGGACATGATTGTATGTCATAAAAAGGAGAATAGGCTATACTGAAATGTCCCTTGCCTCAATTATTCTGTCATTTTAGTCGTGTGCACAAGCTGCTATGCAGAAATGGTAAGGGGACTCTCAAAAGCTCGTAAAAGTAAAATATCTTGCCTATATACAGTAAGGGGACACATTTTGACACAACATGTCAGCCTCAACCACCTTTAGATGTTTGTTGAAAGTGAGGCGACTTGAAGTAATTCATTGTTATAGCGTGAATATTTTAAAATCCTTTCCACATGGGAAACACGCCTCCCTGCAGGACTTACTTCAAGCCCTATTTTAAAGGGATTGTTCACCCACATTATTATTTTACAATTTGTGGGGGGTTTTTCCAACACAATTCTGAGTAGATCTAATCTCTTAATGTTCATCCCAAAGTGCACCTGATGGATGCATTCATGCAGCAGTTGAAATTATATTTTTCTTCCGGGGGAAGCCCCCAGAACCCTCTATTGGGGTTCCCTCTCTGGCTTTGGGGTAAGCCCCCAATGTCCTCAAATCATAGAAATGCCTCTGTAGCCATACCTTGGCTGTTGTGTAGTCCACCACTTTCTTGGTGGTGAGGTCACACTTGTTCCCCACCAACAGCTTGTTGACGTTCTCGCTCGCGTAGCGGTCGATCTCCTGCAGCCACTGCTTCACGTTGTTGTAGGACTCCTACAGCACACAGGACAGAATGAGATTAGTCACACAGTGCATGGCTGCCTATCCTACAGGCAGGTGAGAAACAGTGGACATTTTTGTGTGATTTTTACCCATAAGAGTCTAAGCCCTATCTAGGCCCGGGGGAGGGAGGGGTTCTACTAAGCCATATGGAATTGTTTTAAGAAGGTCATACCAATGATCATTTTGATCATATTCTAGCTCTGTGTCACCTTTCACCGAAGATGCGGAAGTGCGACATCGGCGGATGCGGTGGATTGAGAGGCATCCAATGCTAGCTTAAACTGAAAGATTTTTATGGGGATTTCTTATTTTATTAGGCCAATTAGACATTTTAGAAAGTCAAAAGAACTTGGGAAGTACAATATTTGACTACAAAAATACACAGAGTATTAAGCTTAGTTCTAAGCATTGATCCCCCTTGAACTAATAACCCACCTGATCTGTGACATCATAGACCACGATGATGCCGTGGGCGCCCCTGTAGTAACTGGAAGTGATGGTGCGGAACCTCTCCTGCCCAGCAGTGTCCCACTGGAAGAGAGGGAGTGGAGAATTACAAAAGAGAGCGGGAGGGGATAGATAGATGTTTAATGAATACAAACGAAACAGGCTAATTTAAATAACTAAACACACACCTGTCATCACCCAAGTTCCTTTCATTCCTGTCTTGAAAACACTTGGAATAGCACTAGCTAGGCATCTATGGACATTAGAATACCACACTAACATCTATAGTTTGACTCCTTGCATCAAAAGAGCCATGGTGGGAACAGAACTGGATCCCAGGCATGTTGTTTCGCCTTAGGGCGAGGTGTTAAACTACACACCAAACACAGGATGTAAAACTAAGCAGCATAACTAGGTTACTGAACCGTTTCTCAAATCTAATCAAGCCTTTATAACATCAGGAGTTGGCGGGTGGGGGGGGGGCGCTCCTCCTGTTTTACCAGATGTATTCGTTTGGAATGGTACAGCCTTTTCTCCTACCAAAACAGTATCCGATTACATCCTATTAGACTATAATAGTTCGCACAATCACGCGAGCGGCGCAAAATAGATCACACGGCTTTGAGCGGTGCCAAAACCCTCAAATGTTCATCATAACAGCAATAGCTGGGGCTAGGCTTCCTAATTAAAACGAAGCGTTCCCAACAGCCACCCCTTATTTGTAGTTGGTGGTGTGGGTGTGGGTAGCGGCACGTTGCAGCGTTGATCGTGTCAGACTCACAATCTGCAGTTTGATGGTCTTGCCGTCCAGCTCGATGGTGCGGATCTTGAAGTCTACGCCGATGGTGCTGATGTAGCTCTCCGTGTAGGTGTCATCCTGAAGAAGAGGAAGGAGTTACAGACGGCAGAAGAGAGAGAGAGAGAGAGAGAGAGAGAACAGTCAAGTTAGATTCTGGAAGCTGCATTTTGACAAAAGGCACCGACACGACATTTACTAAATAACTGTGTACAGTCATAGCATACGGTGACGATACTTACAGCAAACCGGAGCAGAAGACAGGACTTTCCCACACCGGAGTCACCAATAAGGAGGAGCTTGAACAGGTAGTCACTGAAATTAAAGCATCCAGCATTAGACCAAAGACTAGACATACTAAACAGTGTTGCTACTTAACTCCAGTCATAAGCCCTACTGATGTTATGTTGTGTCAGTTTCTTCCACTTCGGACAGATAGCCTAGAATTCTAGGCTAAGGCCCAATAGAGAGGAAGTGTGGGGAAACACAGTCCTGAGAAACACTCCTGAGGCAACCAACCGATTGACCAATATCAAGTTGTGTTCAAGCAACTACTTCTAAATAGGACATTTAGCAGGGCCACAGCCAGTACACTGTGAACTCATTCACCAATATGGAACTCTCAGAAATGTTTGTGAGTAAGTAAATATTATGCTGTAGTACTTTCACATCAACTCTCTCAGCAAAACAAGGTCACATGCATTTGACACACTTCCACTGCACAGAAGTGGCGCAATGACAGAGCTATTCTTGTGTCTACTGAAATTGAGATGTGGCATGTTTTTCTGCCAAAGAACGTCCAATGCTATGGAAACTAAACAATCTGCATGTATGTGGCAATCTCTTCCCCAAACGCAGCCTTTGATGTGATGTGGCGATGTCTCCCACATTCACGAAGAAAGGTAACGTTAACGTTAACGTTATTCACAGAGGCTTCTACAACAAATCACCTATCTGAGTCGGCGTCCATAAGCTTTCTATGTACCGAGACGGCATATGCTGGCTAAATTGCTACCACCCGGCACATAGCCAATCTATTCGTAAAGTTAGCAAGTAGACTAACATAACGTTAGTTAGCTAGCTAACGTTACACACCAACGTTAGAGACAAAGGAGAGAGCGCCATCACAGAACGGAGGGTGTGTGTTTGTTAATGACAAAGCTTTCTCAAAGCAAGCATTGGTGTTTGTTAGCTAGATCTCCAAAGGCAGCAAGACAGCTTTGCCACTGTAAGTTAGTGGGCCGGTATGACGTTTCAGCACCACGTCCTATTCCTCCGGTCGCTACCGCACAGATCAGGGGATCTGTGCGCGTGTTCTCTCATTTCAGGGCCACACACACACACACAAGTGACAGATGTTTGAGGGACGAACTAGCTATGCCCGTTGACAACAATTACATTCCAGCTAGCTATTTGTATGTAAAACGTATGCTAGCTAGCCATCTATCATTAGCCGACAATGTGGCACGAACAAGCGATCAGCTGACGTTGGCTGAATATTAGTTAAACGCTCGACTCACATTTATGTAATTGCCCTAATACAATAAAACTACAATAAACGTGTTCGATCTATGCATATAAGATTACAAAAGGAAAGGGAGTGTAAAATATACGAGTGGTTGTGTTGGCGGTAGAGTCTACTCACTATTCTGGATTCATGATTTGACTGACGTTCGGGATATGTTTCTATCGGCGATTTCACTGTTCCTTCCTCCTCTCTCTCACTCCGCTTTCACAGGCAAATATGGATTGTCGGTCTCAATATCCAAGGCACTTGGATGTCTTTCACCGTATTTTCTAACTCCCCTTGTCCTTCTTGGCTGTCTAATCGTTACGAGGCTATATAACGTTCACAGACATTCCTATTTTCGTCTGATTTGACAGGTTTATTTTCTTCTTTTTCTTTCTTTCTGTGTCCGCTCTTCGCTCAAAGTACAAGATGGCTGCGCAGGTGCGGCAGTGACATCAAATGACGTGGCACTACGGACAAATCTAGAATGTGTCTGAATGCTGGAAGTTGTAGTTCAAAGTCTGCCGAGACATGGGGGACTTTGTATTTATTTAACCTTTATTTAACAAGGCAAGTCAGTTAAGAAAAAAAAAAAAAGAAAAAAAATATTGTACAATATTGTCACATGCTCCGAAAACAACATGCAATCAGTGTTAAGAAACTATTTACTAAATAAACTGATGTAAACAATAAGGGAAAAAAGAAAAGAAGAAGAAAAAACAAAAATGTAAAATAATTAAAGAGCAACAATAAAATAACAGTAACGAGGCTATATACAGGTGGTACCGGTACAGAGTCAAAGTGCGGGGGCACCGGTTAGTCGAGGTAATTGAGGTAATATGTACATGTAGGTACAGTGACTATGCATAGATAATAAACAGAGAGTAGCAGCAACATAAACATGGGGGAGGCCATGCAAATAGTCTGGGTAGCCATTTTGTTAGCTGTTCAGGAGTTTTATGGCTTGGGGGTAGAAACTGTTAAGAAGAGTTGGTGCTCCAGTACCACTTGCCGTGAGGTAGCAGAAAGAACAGTCTGTGACTAGGGTGGTTGGAGTCTGGCAATTTTTTATGCATCCTCTGACACCGCCTGGTATAGTGGTCCTGGAGGGCAGAAAACTTGGCCCCACTACCCTCTGTAGTGCCTTCCAGTTGGAGGCCGAACAGTTGCCACACCAGGCAGTGATGCAACCAGTCAGGATGCTCTCGATGGTGCAACTGTAGAACTTTTTGAGGATGTGAGGACACATGCCAAATCTTGTCAGGAATAGGCATTGTAGTGCCCTCTTCACGACTGTCTTGATGTGTTTGGACCATGATAGCTCGTTGGTGATGTGGGTACCAGGGAACTTGAAGTTCTCAACCTGCTCCACTACAGCCCCATTTATGAGAATAGGGGTGTGCTTGGCCCTCCATTTCCTGTAGTTTTCCTGTAGTTCACGATCATCTCCTTTGTCATGATCATGTTGAGGGAGAGGTTGTTATCCTAGCACCACACTGCCAGGTCTCTGACCTCCTCCTATAGGCTGTCTCATCGTTGTCGGTGATCATCGGAAAACTTAATGATGGTGTTGGAGTCGTGCTTGTCCATGCAGTCATGGGTGAACAGGGATTACAGGAGGGGACTGATCACGCACCCCTGAGGGGCCCCCGTGTTGGGGATCAGTGTGGCAGATGTGTTGTTACCTACCCTTACCACCTGGGGGCGGCCTGTCAGGAAGTCCAGGATACAGTTGCAGAGGGAGATGTTTAGTCCCAGGGTCCTTAGCTTAGTGATCAAATCAAATCAAATTTATTTATATAGCCCTTCGTACATCAGCTGATATCTCAAAGTGCTGTACAGAAACCCAGCCTAAAACCCCAAACAGCAAGCAATGCAGGTGTAGAAGCACGGTGGATAGGAAAAACTCCCTAGAAAGGCCAAAACCTAGGAAGAAACCTAGAGAGGAACCAGGCTATGTGGGGTGGCCAGTCCTCTTCTGGCTGTGCCGGGTGTAGATTATAACAGAACATGGCCAAGATGTTCAAATGTTCATAAATGACCAGCATGGTCCAATAATAATAAGGCAGAACAGTTGAAACTGCAGCAGCAGCACGGCCAGGTGGACTGGGGACCGCAAGGAGTCATCATGTCAGGTAGTCCTGAGGCATGGTCCTAGGGCTCATGTCCTCTGAGAGAGAGAAAGAAAGAGAGAAAGAGAGAATTAGAGAGAGCACACTTAAATTCACACAGGACACCGAATAGGACAGGAAAAGTACTCCAGATATAACAAACTGACCCTAGCCCCTGACACATGAACTACTGCAGCATAAATGCTGGAGGCTGAGACAGGAGGGGTCAGGAGACACTGTGGCCTCATCCGAGGACACCCCCGGACAGGGCCAAACAGGAAGGATATAACCCCACCCACTTTGCCAAAGCACAGCCCCCACACCGCTAGATGGATATCTTCAACCACCAACTTACCATCCTGAGACAAGGCCGAGTATAGCCCACAAAGATCTCTGCCACGGCACAACCCAAGGGGGGGCGCCAACCCAGACAGGAAGATCACATCAGTGACCCAACCCACTCAAGTGACGCACCCCTCCTAGGGACGGTATGAAAGAGCCCCAGTAAGCCAGTGACTCAGCCCCTGTAATAGGGTTAGAGGCAGAGAATCCCAGTGGAAAGAGGGGAACCGGCCAGGCAGAGACAGCAAGGGCGGTTCGTTGGTCCAGAGCATTTCCGTTCACTTTCCCACTCCTGGGCCAGACTACACTCAATCATATGACCCACTGAATAGATGAGTCTTCAGTAAAGACTTAAAGGTTGAGACCAAGTTTGCATCTCTTACATGGGTAGGCAGACCATTAAATAAAAATTGAGCTCTATAGCAGAAAGCCCTGCCTCCAGCTGTTTACGGCAGGACCAAATCAGAGAGATAGGTAGGAGCAAGCCCATGTAATGCTTTGTAGGTTAGCAGTAAAACCTTGAAATCAGCCCTTGCCTTGACAGGAAGCCAGTGTAGGGAGGCTAGCACTGGAGTAATATGATCAAATTTTTTGGTTCTAGTCAGGATTCTAGCAGCCATATTTAGCACTAACTGAAGTGTATTGCTTTATCCGGGTAGCCGGATAGTAGAGCATTGCAGTAGTCTAACCTAGAAGTGACAAAAGCATGGATTAATTTTTCTGCATCATTTTTGGACAGAAAGTTTCTGATTTTTGCAATGTTACGTAGATGGAAAAATGCTGTCCTTGATGAGCTTTGAGGTCGCTATGGTGTGGAACGCTGAGCTGTAGTCAATGAATAGCATTCTCACGGAGGTGTTCCTTTTGTCCAGGTGGGAAAGAGCAGTTTGGAGTGCAATAGAGATTGTGCGCTGAACAACTGTCAAGTGTCTTCACTGACATTGGGGCCGTATGCAAATTTGGCTGGGTTTAGGGTTTCTGGAATAATGGTGTTGTGAGCCATGACCAACCCTATCAAAGCACTTCATGACTACAGATGCGAGTGCTACGGGCCGGTACTCATTGAGGCATTGAGGCAGTTTACCTTGGTGATCTTGGGCACAGGGACTATGGTGGTCTGCTTGAAACATGTTGGTATTACAGACTCGGTCAGGGACAGGTTGAAAATGTCAGTGAAGACACTTGACAGTTGGTCAGCGCATAATCAGAGTACACATCCTGGCAATCTGTCTGGCCCTGCGACTTTGTGAATGTTGACCTGTTTAAAGTTCTTACTCACATCGGCTACGGAAAGCGTGATCACAGAGTAATCCGGAACAGCTGGTGCTTGCATGTATGCTTCAGTGTTGCTTGCCTCGAAGCGTGCGTAGAAGTAATTTAGCTCATCTGGTAGGCTCGTGTCACTGGGTAGCTCATGGCTGTGCTTCCCTTTGTAGTCTGTAATAGTTTGCAAGCCCTGCCACATCCGACAAGCATCGGAGACGGTGTAGTACGATTCAATCTTAGTCCTGTATTGACGCTTTTCCTTTTTGATGGTTTGTCGGGGGGCATAGCAGGATTTCTTATAAGCGTACGGGTCAGTGTCCCGGTTCTTGAAAGTGGCAGCTCTACCCTTTAGCTCAGTGCGGATGTTGTCTGTAATCCATGGCTTCTGGTTGGGGTATGTAGATACAGTCACTGTGGGGACGACATCATCAATGCACTTATTGATGAAGCCAGTGACTGATGTGGTGTACTCTTCAATGCCATTTCAAGAATCCCAGAACATATTCCAATCTGTGCTAGCAAAACAGTCCTGTAGCTTAACATCTGCGTCATCTGACCACTTCTGTATTGAGCTAGTCACAGGTACTTCCTGCTTTAGTTTTTGCTTGTAAGCAGGAATCGGGAGGATAGAGATGGTCAGATTTTCCAAATGGAGGGTGAGGGAGAGCTTTGTACTCGTCTCTGTGTGTGGAGTAAAGGTGGTCCAGGTTTTTTCCCCTCTAATTGCACATAGAAATTAGGTAAAACAGATTTAAGTTTCCTTGCATTAATGTCACTAGGAGTGCCGCCTCTGGAGGAGCATTTTCTTGTTTGCTTATGGCCTTATACAGCTCATAGAGTGCAGTCTTAGTGCCAGCATCGGTCTGTGGTGGTAAATAGACAGCTACGAAAAATATAGATGACAACTCTCTTGGTAAAAGTGTGGTCTATAGCTTATCATGAGATACTCTACCTCAGGTGAGCAAAACCTTGAGACTTCCTTCATATTAGATTTAGTGCACCAGCTGTTATTGACAAACAGACACAGACCACCACCCCTTGTTTTACCGGAGGCAGCTGTGCTATCTTGCCGATGCACAGAAAACCCAGCCAGCTGTATGTTATCCATGTCGTCGTTCAGCCACGACTCGGTGAAACACAAAATATTACAGTATTTAATGTCCCGTTGGTAGGATAGTCTTGATCGGAGCTCATCCAGTTTATTATCCAATGATTGCACGTTGGCTCATAGGACTGATGGTAGAGGCAGATTACACACTCGCCGTCGGATTCTTACAAGGCACCCCGACTATGACCTGACCGTCTCTTCTTCATGCAAATTATGTGGATTTGGGCCTTGTCCGGTGTCTGAAGTAAATTCTTCGCATGTGAAAATCTTTGTCCAGTATGAGGTGAGTAATCACTGTTCTGATATCCAGAAGCTCTTTTCGGTCATACAAGACATTGAGAAAAATTATGTACGAAATAAGTTGCAAATGATGCAAATTGGTTCAGAGCCCGTAAAACGGAAGCCATCTTCTCCGGCGCCATTATATCAGTGAGGGGATTCGATTAATCCAGGACCTGGTGAAAGTTGGTTACATTCGTGTTGGACAAGAGCTGACTCCCAGGCGTGAGCCAGGTGCCCCATTCAAAGACTGTGACAAAAGTGGTGTAATTAAGCACGTGGAGTAATGTGTAGGATTATGTGCTTTCACATGCCAAAGTGATTGCTTTTGATAAAAATGCTTCATCTGCCTTCATAATGAAAACTAGTTTGAAAATTCAAACATATATTTTATGTAAAAGATGTTCACAACATGACCTAGCAGCGCAGATTACTGTTCGAATTGAGAAGGGCGCTCCTCCCTCACTGCTTTTTCCTGTTCACGTCAAGGGCCATAGACCGGTGCCTCGCGGCATAATCGAATCCGCCCATTACCTCCCGGTCCCTTCACCAAATTCGGGGCCGTCTGATTGGTCCAGAAACCGATGGATTGGGCCACAGCCAGAAACGTGGGCAAAGCGGTGGTTTGAACATTCGTCATTGGCTTTGATACTCTGATTGGTTAGAGAAAATCCAATCGCTGATTACTTTGTTTTGTACAATGTTCCTCGTGCCCCTCGTCACCACAAACGAGTTCAAAGATGGCAGTCTCAGACTAAAGTATGTAGCGAACCACAAAGTCGCGGAATTATTTAGTGTGAGTTGTTAGGCTAGTAATGCCCAACTGTTGTAATCTGCCTGCAACACACACACACAGAGATACACTGTACATATTTTATTAGGATCCCCATTAGCTGCTGCAAAAGCAGCAGCTACTCTTCCTGGGGTCCACACAAAACATGAAACATAATACAGAATGACATAACACAGAACATCAATAGACAAGAACAGCTCAAGGACAGTACTCCATACATTAAAAAAAGGCACACTACATATCAATGCATACACACAAACTATCTAGGTCAAACAGGGGAGAGGCGGTGTGCTGTGAGGTGTTGCTTTATCTGTTTTTTTTTAAACCAGCTGTTTATTCGAGCAATATGAGATGGAAGGAAGTTCCATGCAATAAGGGCTCTATATAATACTGTACGCTTTCTTGAATTTGTTCTGGATTTGAGGACTGTAAAAAGACCCCTGGTGGCATGTCTGGTAGGATAAGTGTGTGTGTCAGAGCTGTGTGTAATTTGACTATGCAAACTATTTCAGATTTTCAACACAATGTTTCTTATAAAAAGAAGTAGTAATGCAGTCAGTCTCTCCTCAACTCTTAGCCAAGAGAGACTGGCATGCACTGTATTTATATCAGCCCTCTGATTACAATGAAGAGCAAAATGTGTCGCTCTGTTCTGGGCCAGCTGCAGCTTAACTAGGTCTTTCCTTGCAGCACTGGACCGCACGACTGGACAATAATCAAGATTAGACTAAACCATATAAAAGTGTTAAGGTGATTTGAATTGATTGATATTTGATATGTTGAGTTGTGCACTGATCTCTAACCACAGAGCTAACACATTGAATAAATACATTCAAACACGCTTGGATTACTGTAGTTGACAGAACATAAAACACCAAACTGACTGAAACACAAAAACACCAGAGCACGGTTTAAAGAATAGATTATCTGTCACAAAAAGCATCTATAAAAACACCCACAGCTCTTTCATCATCCACTGTCTTCACAGCAGATCCACTTTTAATACCCAACAGATATCCTTCCTCCTCCTTCTCTTCCTTGGGTGAGTCCTCATCCTCTTTCTTGGGTGGAATTTTAGCAGTAACCACAAACCCACAGGGGTGGGCAGGTAGATGTTTCCTACCGCGCCCTCCTCGAAAATCGAGGCCGCTGTGTCCTCCGTGCTCGTTGGCACCCCATTGGCAGCCTACAGGCCCTGGTTTATGTATTGGGCCTCCTGGCTAGCCTCCAGCGGTGGCAGCTCACACAGAAGGGCTTTCAGCCTCTCCCAAGCTCCCTGAAACCAGGCCTCTGTCCCAGTTCCATGTGCTAAAAACTCAGCATCACCTCATACCTGGGGGGAGAGATATAACTAGATATATAGTGCAGAAAGAAGAAGAGAAATGGAGAGAGACAGAACAAAGGAAAAGTGAGACAGTACAGTACCAGAAAGAGGGAAAGGAAGATGGATTGAGACAGAGAAGGGGAGGGAGAGAGGCAGGGGGGACATCTGATTAATTACACAGACAATGTCACCTCTGTGTACATGCTCAACACTCAGTTACAGCCTATTGTGCTTAAGGCTCACATTGATTTAATTAGTAAGGGCTGCAGAATTACAGGGGCGGCCCCGAAGCTAGCCAATAAATATTAAGGGGAGAAACCAGCAGCATGTTACTTTGGGGCTCCCAAGTGGTCTAAGGCACTGCATCTCGGTGCATGAGGTGTCACTACAGTCCCTGGTACGATTCCAGGCTGTATCACATCCGGGTGTGATTGGGAATCCCATAGTGCGGTGTACAATTGGCCCAGCGTCGTCCGGGATAGGCCACCATTGTAAATAAGAATTTGTTCTTAACTGACTTGCCTAGTTAAATAAAGGTTACATAAAAACATTTTATTTTATTTTTACAAACGGGGCCCAAGTTGTCAACAACTCTTTGTGAATCTGAAAACTGGGTGAATCACTAAATACAGCAAATAATGTGTGAACGTTGGTGCAAAAAAATATGTTAACGTATGTTCATATTCCTTTAAATGTAAATCATAGTTCTCAATGAATTCAACTCACACATTCAACTGCAAACAGTGGCTAATGGCTACAGTATCTATGGTCACAAAACTAGCATCAGCTGCTGTGAACATGCACTGAGCTACACAACATAACATGTGATGTCACTACTAAACTAGACTAGAATAAAGTGAGGACTCACAGTTTCTCATCACACTCAGGTGGTTTGAGTCGGTGTCCAGTGTTCAGCATCTTCAGGAGCTGATAGTTGTGGACTCCAGGATACGGTGTCCTTTCCCTGGACACTATCTCCCACATGGTGACCCCAAATAACCACTGTAGTAGAGGGACAGACACGCACAAACACACACGAACACACACACACACACTTTCTTCAATTTAAACATGATTTGATATAACAGACAGTTATAAACATGCATTCATTATGATCAGCCTCTGTTAGCGAATTCGTCAGGCCTTTTCATGGACAGGTCACATGGTCAGGAAAAACTCCTGGCACTACTTATGAGTCAGTCAGATGCCAGTGATCTCTTAGTCATCCGAGTCAGGTGTGACTTACCATGACACTATTGCTGTTAAAGATGGACTCTAATGGGCTCTCTATGGCCACCCACTTGACTGGCATGCGGACGGCCACTGTCTGCCTGTAGTATTTGTTGCTGTATATCTTCTTGGAGAGTCAGCCACACAGACACACGCAAGTCATCTCCCAACGCACGCACACACACACACACACACACATCAATTATGACAGGTAGTCAACTACATTATACACTTTTCATACATATACTTACAGCAACAAAGAAATTATGTTCAACATTGCATGATCATCTGTAGGCCTATTAATTATGGCTTCCTTTGTTTCAATTGAGTTTCCAACAACTGTATCCATCCATCCCACAATTCAAATATCTATGGCTTTATACTATGTCCTTGAACACCCTTATCCATCCTCATTGAAATTGTTGGTAGCGTCCATCTCAAAGAAAGTCCAAGCTGAATACAAATGGTGTGGGCAGATGCAGTCTTCCTTTGAACAAGGAGGCCTTATGTGGGGCTCCCATATATGTACACTGACTGAATGGCATCCCCTGGTGGACTCACATGCAGTTGCAGTTTCGTGCAGCCAGGTCCCTGTACAAAAACCCCTTCGAACTCAGATACTCCATCCCTACTGCAATGTCAACCATGAAGCGCAGGAGACTCTGGTGGGGCACAAAGTGTGAGGAGGGGAGAGGTAATAATTTATAATACACATATTAGTCAGAGACTAGAGACGTCTCTTCCAAGATGGCGTAGCAGTCAGACTTTGTCTTTTCCCGTGTATATATTGTTTTCTAAGTATATATTTCGTATATATTTTTTATATTTTTAATCTCCATTTCAACATACTGTTCTGCAACCTGCCTCACCCAATGTGGTATGGATCTGCTATTTTTTATACTTTAGAACCGGAACACCCATCAGTAGCTAGCCAGTTAACTAGCTACTAGCTAGTAGTCAGTTAGCCACTGCTAGCGGTCATCACCGTTAACTAGGACATCAGCCAGCCTCAGCCCGGTCAATTCCTTCCAGTCTGCACAGAGCGATATCAACCCTGAGCATATCGGACAGATTTTTCTCTATCACATCTCTGGATTCCTACTGCAGGCTCTGAACCTTTACACCGGATCATCGCAGGTAGCTAGCTGCTATCCGACTGGCTACTCCTGGCTAGCGTCTATGTCCCGAAGCAAGCACCAGTTAGCCTGGAGCTAACCTCGAGCTAGGCCCAACTCCCGGCTAGCCGAAGAGATCCATCAGACATTTCCTGGGCTTCAATCCCTTTTATGCCAATTGGCCTGGACCCTTTGCTTGCCGACACGGAGCCCCGCCGATCACAACTGGTCTGCCGACGTAGCTGTTCGAGGGGGTTTCAATAGGCTCGCCTGTTGCTACATCCCCTGACGCCCATCTGCTAGCCCCGGCCTGCTAGCTGTCTGAATCGCCGTGTCTCCAGCTCGCCTAGCTACTCACTGGACCCTATGATCACTCGGCTACACATGCCTCTCCCTAATGTCAATATTCCTTGTTCTATTGCTGTTTTGGTTAGTGATTCTTGTCTTATTTCACCCTAGAGCCTCCAGCCCTGCTCAATATGCCTTAGCTAGCCCTTTTGTTCCAGCCCACATTCATGCGGTGACTTCACCTGGCTTAAATGATGCCTCTAGAGACAAAATCTCTCTCATCGTCACTCAATGCCTAGCTTTACCTCCACTGTACTCACATCCTACCATACCCTTGTCTGTACATTATGCCTTGAATCTATTCTTCCGCGCCCAGAAATCTGCTCCTTTTACTCTCTGTTCCGAACGCACTAGACGACCAGTTCTTATAGCCTTTAGCAGTACCCTTGTCCTACTCCTCCTCTGTTCCTCTGGTGATATAGAGGTTAACCCAGACCCTGCAGCCGACAGCACCACTCCCATTCCCAAGGCACTCTCATTTGTTGACTTCGGTAATCATAAAAGCCTTGGTTTAATGCATGTTAACGTTAGAAGCCTCCTCCCAAAATGTGTTTTATTCACTGCTTTAGCACACTCCGCCAACCCGGATGTCCTAGCCGTGTCTGAATCCTGGCTTAGGAAGGCCACCAAAAAAACTGAAATTTCCATCCCTAACGATAACATTTTCCTACAAGATAGAACTGCCAAAGGGAGCGGAGTTGCATTCTACTGCAGGCTATCTGCAGAGTTCTGTCATACTATCCAGGTCTGTGCCCAAAAAATTAGAGCTTCTACTTTTAAAAATCCATCTTTCCAGAAACAAGTCTCTCACCATTGCCGCTTGCTATAGACCCCTCCTCAGCCGCCAGCTGTGCCCTGGACACCATATGTGAATTGATCCCCCCCATCTATCTTCAGAGTTCGTACTGTTAGGTGACCTAAACTGGGACATGCTTAACACCCCAGCCGTCCTGCAGTCTAAGCTAGATGCCTTCAATCTCACACAAATTATCAAGGAACCTACCAGGCACAATCCTAAAGCCGTAACCATGGGCACCCTCTTAGATATCATCCTGACCAACTTTCCCTCTAAGTACACCTCTGCTGTCTTCAATCAGGATCTCAGCGATCACTGCCTCATTGCCTGCGTGCGTAATGAGTCCGAGGTCAAATGGCCATCCCTCATAACTGTCAAACGCTCCCTAAAACACTTTAGCGAACAGGCGTTTCTAATCGACCTGGCCCGGGTATCCTGGAAGGATATTGACCTCATCCCGTCAGTAGATGCCTGGTTGCTCTTCAAAAGTGCTGTCCTCACCACCATAATAACAATTTTAGATCTAACTTCATATATCTACAACTTTTTCCAAATGTAAAAACGTTTGATCAACGTACCACAAAATCGCTTTGTTGAAATTTCTACAAAAGTTGTGATGACACCGAGGACATTTTCTGTTGAGCAAGAGCAGTGGCAGCAAGGGAAAGTGTTGGGAATGTTTTTTGGGGTGGGGGGGGGGGGGGGGTGGGGAGGGAAATATTACAAATATGTGTTGTGATAATTGCGTTATTTACTTTATAACCTGTTAGTTCATATGCCATGTGACCGTGATATATAGGCCTAAGGGCAGAGACAATAACACACTGTGGCAGAATAAATTCAACCACACCTTTATTTCATCACAAAACCAGAGAGCAACCTCTGTCCGGTGAATTCCACAAAAACATATTGCATGTAACAAACAGTTACATGACCTGTAGCATGGTCAAGCAAGTTCATGTTTCCGACATTTTTGGACCACTTAACAACTATATTTAGAACCACGGAGAGTTTTTTTTATTTCACCTTAAATTAACCAGGTAGGCCAGTTGAGAACAAGTTCTCATTTACAACTGCCGACCTGGCCAAGATAAAACAATATTTCAATATCATCAAATCACCTATGCTTAGTCTAATACAGTGACAACAAAAAGATACCTAACAAAAATGTAGTCCAATCAACCTAAGCTAAATATGTTGTGGTTGTCCATGGTTCTAATTTCTGTGTGTGTGTGTGCAAGTAGAAAGAAAACATGTTGACTCACCTTACTTGTAGAGAAATGCCAATGCCATCCTCCTCTCTTTCATGTTGTAGAAACGGTCTATCACTGTCGTACAGTACACACTTTTTTGTTGTCCGAGGCTACCTTGTTAAAATGCTTGCTAGCCTAACTTCCTAGGCAACGTTAGCTAGTTAACATTAGCCTACTACATCTAGCTACATATTGAACTTCCATCCTTTTAGCAGAGCAGGTGCACAACAATGTATGAATTTATGGTTGGATCACAATCACCGTTAGTCCACAAGTCCAAATTCCTATCTCCATCCATTGCCAATTTATGAAAGGGCCCATTTTAATTAGCTAACTAGCCGCCAGAGGACAACAACACAACAATTCAAGTTGTTTCTGTGAATGACGTATGCTCTCAATGCAATTTGATAGGAGAGATGCCAAATCCAAGCTGGCTGCCCTTGACACTTTCTTTTTGGTGCGCCAGGACCATTCACAATAGAGCCCGCTCAGTTAAGCTCACTCAGTTTAGCTCATTGCTGAAATGTTTATATTTTTTTTTTGTCAAAAGAGGCCAAATGCTCACTGGCTTCTCTTGCATTCAATGCTACAGGCGGTAACAATGTCATATTTGTTAGGACCAGACAGCATCAGATAGATGGCCTACACGTAGAGAGACAGAGGGGCGCTGTTTCGCTCACTCCGGTGAGATACATTCAGACTCTTGCAAATAAATGATTGAATTGGTACATTTTCTGCAGAAGCCTGGCTTCCCTTGGCATCCATGAATACACGCCACTGTGGGTTGCTAATGTGATTAGGCTAATACCTTTGGCTGCTAGACAATGAAAGAATGTTGAAACAAAACCAATAGAACAGGAGAAGGCATATGAGTGTCTATATAAAAAGAACTGCCTCCATGTTTCTATGGTGGAATTTTGGCTATAGGCTACTTTGAATCAAGGCAAGGTAAGCCATGCCTCATAATATGAAGTAAAACGTCCAGGTTTCAAACAATTAAGGAACAGGACAAATATAGTGATGTTAATGATAGGCCTAACTGTCTTCTGGTAGATGGAACGGCTTTCCCAAATGCCTTCTCTATTAATTAAATGTTAGGCATAGCTTACTTTGTCGCTAGTTATCTTTCAGAATGATATCATGATAATTCGCGTCAAGAAAGTGGCCGACTTCTTTTGCAAACTCCATCTCACGTGCTACAGAAACACCACTAATCAAACAATAGTGCTTGGTGCCTTCACACTTGAATTAAAGGGTAACTACTCTCAAAAACCACAATTTATTAGATTTTTCCCAGACCTCAAAAGTGGTCTCCTGATGTAGTATACGCATTATTATGGACTTTAAAAAAAAGTATGTTCTAAAGTATGGTATCATGTTGTTTTGCTACCATGTTGTTGTCATGTTGTGTTGCTTCCATGCTGTGTTGTCATGTGTTGCTGCCTTGCTATGTTGTTGTCTTAGGTCTCTCTTTATGTAGTGTTGTCTCTCTTGTCGTGATGTGTGTTTTGTCCCATATTTCTATGTTATATATTAATTCCAGCCCCCGTCCACACAGGAGGCCGTTTGCCTTTTGGGAGGCCGTCATTGTAAATAAGAATTTGTTCTTAACTCACTTGCTTAGTTAAATAAAGGTTAAATAAAATGTAAAATGCTTACTTACAAGTCCTTAACCAACAATGCAGTTTTAATGCTGCGCCACTCAGGAGCATAATCAATCAATCACATTTATTTTGTAAAGCCCTTCACAGTTTTAATAAGAAAGATGAAACATTTATGAAGTCAATTTATAAAGTTAGTGAGATTTAAAGTAGAAAACATGTATTTTTCACCCCAGATGCAATTAATGTAATGATTGTTTTGTTAATAGGTGCATTCAATTATATGTTCATAAAAAGTGCAATTGATAGACAAAAGATTATGAATATCAATAAAACAAATTGGATCTGAATGCTCCTGCTAATCACCCTGTTCTGTCTCTCTCTCTCTGTGCCTGAGGGAACCCTGGCCTGATGATTCCTGGCTGTGCCTGTCCACAATCCACCTGGTCGTACTGCCTATCCTGTGCTGCTGATTACCTGGCGTGCCCTGGACTGTTCCCTGACTACCATCCCCATGTTACCTGACTACACATGGAAATGAATTTCCTTCGGCATACATACACATATTTTTGTAATTGTGACACAGCATCAGTGAGATTTGAGCCTATAATATTCAGTTCTCTGTCCATGGAATTAGTCCACTGCACCACCATGATTTTTAATTAATTTACTTATTTCACCTTTATTTAACTAGGCAAGTCAGTTAGGAACAAATTATTATTTACAATGATGGCCTATCAAAATGCAAAAGCCTCAAGCTCTAAACCCTCAGAGGTAGTAATCACACCTGTGGGGAGAGGGACATTCTTCGTTCCAAACCACATGACCTTTATTTTGGAGGTGTTCAGAGCAAGGTTAAGGGCAGAGAAAGCTTGTTGGACACTAAGAAAGCTTTGTTGTAGAGTGTTTACCACAAAATCCAGGGAGGTGCCAGCTAAGTATAAGACTGTATCATCTGCATATAAATGGATGAGAGAGCTTCCTACTGCCTGAGCTATGTTGTTGATGTAAATTGAGAAGAGCGTGGGGCCTAGGTTCGAGCCTTGGGGTACTCCCTTGGTAACATGCAGTGGCTGAGATGGCAGATGTTCTGACATTATGCACTGCACTCATGGAGAGGAGTAGTTAGCAAACCAGGCCAAAGACCCCTCAGAGACACCAATATTCCTTAGCCGGCCCACAAGAATAGAATGGTCTACCATATCAAAAGCTTTGGCCAAGTCAATCAAAATAGCAGCACAACATTGCTTAGAATCAAGGGCAATGGTGACATCATTGAGGACCTTTAAGGTTGCAGTGACACATCCATAACCTGAGCGGAAACCAGATTGCATACCAGAGAGAACAGCTCTGGAGTGAAGGGCGATTCGGCAGCTCCGGCATGACGGACGGCTCTGGAAGCTCCTGGCTGACTCACAGCTCTGGCAGCTCCTGACTGGCGGGCGGCTCTGGCAGCTCCTGACTGGCGGGCGGCTCTGGCAGCTCCTGACTGGCGGGCGGCTCTGGCAACTACTGACCGGCGGCTCTGGCAGCTCCTGACTGACCGGCGGCTCTGGCAGCTCCTGACTGACCGGCGGCTCTGGCAGCTCCTGACTGACCGGCGGCTCTGGCAGCTCCTGACTGGCGGGCGGCTCTGGCAGCTCAGGACAGACGGGCGGCTCTGGCAGCTCAGGACAGACGGGCGACTCTGGCTTGCTCAGGACAGACGGGAGACTCTGGCTGCTCAGGACAGAAGGGAGACTCTGGCAGCGCTGGACAGGAGGAAGGCTCTGGCAGCACTGGGCAGGTGGGAGCACCTGTAGGGAGGAGACGGAGAGACAGCCTGGTGCGGGGGGCTGCCACTGTAGGGCTGGTGCGTGGAGGTGGCACCGGATAGACCGGACTGTGAAGGCGCACTGGAGGTATCAAGCACCGAGCCTGCCCAACCCTACCTGACTGAATGCTCCCCGTAGCCAGGCCAGTGCGGCGAGGTGGAATAGCCCGCACTGGGCTGTGCTGGTAAACCGGGGACACCATGCGTAGGGCTGGTGCCATGTACCCCGGCCCGAGGAGACGCACTGGAGACCAGATGCGCTGAGCCGGCTTCATGGCACCTGGCTCGATGCCCACTCTAGCCCGGCTGATACGAGGCGCTGCAATGTACCGCACCGGGCTATGCACGTGCACTCACGGCATAACACGGTGCCTGCCTGGTCCCTCTCTCTCCACGGTAAGCACGGGGAGTTGGCGCAGGTCTCCTACCTGACTTCGCCACACTCCCCGTGTGCCAAGAAATTTTTGGGGCTGCCTCTTGGGCTTCCAGCCGCGCTGCCGTGCTGCCTCTTCATACCATCGCCTCTCGGCTTTCGCTGCCTCCAGCTCAGCTTTGGGGCGGCAATATTCTCCAGAATCTCCTCCCATGTCCACGCTGCTTGGTCCTTTGGTGGTGGGTGATTCTGTAACGGGATTCGTCCTCCTCTGACAAGTAGTATGAGAGATCGGACCAATATGCAGCATGGTACGTGTTCGTCATGTTTTAATCACGCACAAAACACAATAGAAACCAGGCACCCTAAGTATGGTTCTCAATCAGGGACAACGATTGACAGCTGCCTCTGATTGAGAACCATACCAGGCCCAAACACAGAAATGGCAAATCATAGACAAACTAACATAGATAACCCAGCCAACACACGCCCTGACCATACTAAAACAAAAGACAGAACAAAGGGACTAAGGTCAGAATGTGACATCCTTTAAATAAAAGACGAACCGTGGCTGCCTTCCAAGCAATGGGAACCTCCCCAGAGAGGAGAGAGGTTAAAAAGGTCAGAGATAGGCTTGGCGATTATAGGGGTAGCAACCTTAAAGAAGAAAGGCTCTAAACCATTTGACCAAGATGTTTTTTTGGGGTCAAGTGTAAGGAGCTCCTTTAGCACCTCGGATTCAGTGACCGCCTGCATGGAGACATTTTGTAGTGGGGCAAGGGAGAAAGAGGGAGGAGCATCAGAGTTAGTCGCATTAAAAGGGGTGGGAGATGAGGAAATGTTGGACGGGCAAGGAGGCATGGCTGAATCAAATAGGAATTCTGACTTAATGAAGTGTGCTTCTTTTCTTTGTACCTCTTTTTCTCCCCAATTTCGGGGTATCTATTTGGTAGTTACAGTCTTGTCTTATCGCTGCAACTCCCGTACGGCCTCGGGAGAGGCAAAGGTCAAGAGCCGTGTATCCTCCGAAACACAACCCAACCAAGCCGCACTGCTTCATGACACAATGCTCACCTAACCCGGAAGCCGCAAAAAATGTGGCGGAGAAAACACGGTACACCTGGCGCCCGGCCCGCCACAGGAGTCACTAGTGCACAAGGACATCCCCGCTGGCCAAACCCTCCCCTAACCCAAATGATGCCGGCCCAATGTGCCGGCCCATGGGTCTCCCGGTCACGGCCGGCTGCAACAGAGCCTGGACTTGAACCCAGAATATCTAGTGGCCCAGCTAGCACTGCAATGCAGGGCCTTAGACCACTGCACCACTCAGGAAGCCACCATGTGCATCTTGTCAGTAACAGCCACATCATCAACTTTAAGGGGCATGTGCAGCTGTGAGGAGGAGGGTTTATTCTCTAGGTCTTTAAGCTTTTTCCAGAACTTCTTGGGGTTAGACCCACAGAGAGAGAACTGCTCCTTAAAGAAACTAACTTTGGCCTTCCGGATAGCCTGAGTGCACTTATTTCTCATTTGCCTAAACGAGAGCCAGTCAGAATGAGTATGCGCGTGCCGAGCCTTTTGCCAAATGCAAATCTTGAGTTGGAGTAACTCTGCAAGATCACGGTCGAACCAAGGGCTGAACCTGCTTTTAATTCTCATTTTCCTTATAGAGGCATGTTTGTTATTAATATCACTGAAAATATAAAAAAGGAATCAAGCTGATTCTATACCAATTTACAGAGGCCAGGCCATGAAGGAAGGCTGGCTCATTAAAGCTTTTTAGAAAGCGTCAATGACAAATCAGGACAGGTCGCGTCACTGAGCAGCCATTACGAACACAGGCTGTAAAACAGTGATCACTAAGGTCATTACAGAAAACACCAGACTGATACCTATCAGGATTATTTGTGAGGATAATGTCGAGGAGAGTAGCCTTTTCTGTATGTTTGGAGTCATAACTTGTGGGATTGCTAATACTCTGAGAAAGATTTAGGGAGTCCCATTGCTTTAGGACTTGGTCAGGTAGTTTAAGCATGTCCCAGTTGAGGTCACCTAGCAGGACAAATTCAGACTTAGTGTATGGGGCCAGGAGAGAGCTTGGGGCAGGTAGGGTACAGGCCGGTGCTGATGGAGGTCGATAGCACACAGCAACAGTCAATGAAGAGCTATTTGAAAGTTTAATGTTTAAAACCAGCAAATCAAATTGTTTGGGAACAAGTGTTAATGTGCAGAAAACCCAGGCTTTTACGAGAGCAGAAATTAGTGAAACAGATATCAGAGCACAAGTCAGAATTGGGGCAAGCAACAGTAGATGGGCCAGGGTGTACATGCACATTTCCAGATATCATCAACAGTATTACAATCAAGGCACGGCAGAGGACAGGGAGCGCTCTGCAGTATTTATTGATGAGAATAGAATTTGCATTAGATGGCAACAAGGTCATATTATACAGAAATTTCATCAGGTAACATGAATACAAAGCCAGCGAGAGGTGGTTAGACTAGAGTGGGAGGCCAAAAGTCATTGTAACCAATAGAGAGTCAGAATCCCGAGTGTGGGAACAAACATAGTCTGTCCCACGGTTAGGTAAACAAAAAAATTAATAGTCAACAAAGCATGCAGGAGTCATGAGGCAAATACCAAAATGCTCCAAAAATATATAATGACTTAGGGCTAGCCATTGTAAGTTCAGAGTCACTCGATCCAACAATGCCTGTGTGCTGGAGGCGAGCAAAAGCTAAGGAGAGAGGGGGAAGTGTGGTATGGGTACCTGTACCAGACAGGGTAAGACAACCAGGGCAGACGGTGAACAGATTTCCAGATGGAATCCAAGCAGCAGTACAGCAGACAATGGGAGTATGTGTCACACCCACCTGGGAGAAGCTTTTATTTCTGTGGGCAGATTTCTTGTAGAAAAGGCCAGTGGATGGTCTCTGAACAGCATGAGGGGGCTTCAAGGCCTCTGTATTTGGGTGGGGTAGCCTGCTATTTGTTGGGCTCAAAGGGTTTGAACCACTCACTTCACACCTCAGTGATAATTGAAGTTGTATCTGGTCTGTCTCAGTTCCAGGTTGGATGGTATATTTATACTTCCAGGTCATTTTGTCCTTAATTAGTGTTGTAGGTTTGGAGTTTTGATCTGGAGTGAATGTTGTGCTGTGAAGGGTAGCATCCTGTATATGTCCCTGCTGAAAAATTCAAGTTTATCTAACTCCAGGATGAAGCTCGCATTCCATCGTTGTTTATGCCTGCAAAGCTGTTAATTATAGTCTATTCAAAAATACCCAATTTCATAGGAAACATTCACCCATTGAGATCAGGTGTGGCCAATTAGTGGGCGCGACCAACACACTTAACAAGATAGAGGATCGAGACAGTTTTGTTCATGCTGAGAAGGAAATGTATATGATTTTAAATAACATTCTTTGAACATTCTCTGAACTTTACAAAAGTTTTCTTCTCTGAACATTACTAAAGTGTTCTTGTGGTTTTTATGGAAAGTTTTCTTTACATTCTTTGAATAATATGAGAACATGACTTTAAATAGAAACATGAGGAAACCTGTAGGAAACATTATGCTGAAGCACTGAAAATCTCACATAAGACTTTAATTATTTATTTTATCTCCCCAATTTCAATCTTGTCTCATCGCTGCAACTCCCCAATGGACTCGGGAGGCGAAGGTCGAGTCATGTGTCATCCGAAACACGGCCCACCAAACCTCGCTTCTTAACACACACACACACCCCCCCACTTAAGCCAGAAGCCAGCCGCACCAATGTGACGAAGGAAACACCATTCAACTGACGGCCGAGGTCAGCCAGCAGGAACTCGGCCCGCCAAAAGAAGTTGCTAGAGCGCGATGAGTCAAGTAAAGCACCCCGGCCAAATCCCCTCTAACCCAGATGACGCTGGGCCAATTGTGCACCGCCTTTTGGGACTCCCGATAACAGCTGGTTGTGATACAGCCCGGGATTAAATCCGGGTCTGTAGGGACGTCTCTAGCACTGCAATGCAGTGGCTTAGACCATTGAGCCACTCGGGAGGCCCAGAACATCGTTTCTTAATTTTCTTGCAACAATCTGAGAACATTACTTTAAATAGAACCATGAGAAAACCTGTAGGAGGTTATGCATTAGTATTGAAATTGCCACAGAGCAATGTTGTTTCTTAACATTCTTGCAACAATTTGAGAACATTCCCAATGTAAAACCAGTTGTAGAACATTACCAAAATTGAAATGAAATGTAACCACGTTTCAACTTTTAGGAAACTTTCTGTTAAAGGTGCAATATGCAGAAATCACTCCGCCATTTCCTGGTTGCTAAAATTCGAATAGTTAGGCTAATATCAGTTTATGTGACAAAACAAGCAGTCATTGTGTAGAGAATCATTGTACCATCCAAACCCCTGTGAAATATATTTTCCATAACCAAAAATCGAATGTTTTCACCTATTTGAAACTGGTGTAGAAAACCGAAAGTAAAATACGCAAAATTGAAACCTATAAACAGGAAGCATAGAAATAGCACACATAGAACATATCTACCGGTTCTTGGACTTGCTTTCAATGAAAATGACAGATCTATAACTCACATTTCTGTGTGAATGTGGTCGGGTTGCCCAAAAATTTACATATTGTAGCTTTAAAGTAATGAAATACCAAGAAAATAGTTTGTCAAGTTCCTTAAATGTGCTGAGAATGCTCCAAAGCCAAGCAACTATCCAGCACCATTCCCAGAAAGTTGTGGGGCGGTTGTATGCTAAATAACCATATGGTTCTCAGAAAGTTATGGGCTAGTTGGGTTGTTCCTCAAATCCCATATACACTGAAGCAGCGAGGATAGGGTCCCGGTTTCTGGTACATGGGGTAATATAACTAATATTTCTAATGTTGACGAAGCTTTGTGGCTATGGGGGACGTATGTGAGGAACACTGTGTAGCCAAAGTGTCACGCCCTGATCGGTTTCACCTGTCTTTGTAATTGTTTCCACCCCCTCCAGGTGTCGCCCATCTTCCCCATTATCCCCTGTGTATTTATACCGGTGTTCTCTGTTTGTCTGTTGCCAGTTCATCTTGTTTGTCAAGCTTACCAGCATTTGTCCTGTCAGATCCTGTCTTTTCCCAGCCTCTCTCTTCTCACCCTCCTGGTTTTTGACCCTTGTCTGTCCTGAAGCTGAACCCACCCGCCTGCCTGCCTGCCATCCTGTGCTTTTGCCTCTGTTGCTGTAATCATTGTTACTTTGTTACTTTGTCACGGTCTGAATCTGGGTCTTACCTTATCCTGATACAAAAACACTCCATTTGAGCGGTTTGAGCCTGCTTCCTAAATGAGTAAACAAAATGAACTATTAATTGTTTATAGGAAAGATAACTTTTCTCATTTATAATCCCTCACTCTTTCGTACTTGCAAATGCTCTCTTTACACTTTGAAAAATAAAATAAAAAATCTTAATAAAAAACTGAAATACAAAAGGTTCTCTATAGCTTGTTGAGTCTTTGTTTGCTTGTGAGGTCAGAGCGGTACACAGAAAGGTACACCTTGGCCAGTACATAATTCTTTGACGTAAGACAATAAGGGGTTACAAGATCTTGTGTCAGGAGTGGGCAGTCCTGCTTTGTTCCCGAGATTCAATCTCTTTTCCATTATCTAACAGGAAAACACATTACAACATGATCCAGCACCCAATCGAATCAACATTCCTTAAATGGGGCACCTCTCTGAATCAGAGGGGTTGGGTTAAATGCGGAAGACACACTTCAGTTGAATGCATTCAGTTGTACAATTGACTAGGTATCCCTCGTTCCCTTACTTCAGATTAACACAGTTTGTATTGTTGTTCCCTTAGAGTTCTAGGCCTACAGCTCTGTGCACTGGACTAACTGAATCCTCATGGTGCCCATAGGCACTGCAAGGCCTGTTAGTGAGACTACCAATGAGGGCAAACTCAGTAAAATGGAAATTAATTAGTAAAAACAACCTGAATGGAAATAGTAACCACACATTGGTTCACTGATACTGGCATTGGCTTTCATGATAGTAAGTAGACGGAGCATGCCTATGCTCACTCATGGCTAAAGTTACACTACATGGCCAACATTATGTGGACACCCCTTCAAATTTGTGGATTCTGCTATTTCAGCCACACCTGTTGCTGACAGTTATATCAAATCAAGCACACAGCCATGCAATATCCATAGACAAACATTGGCGATAGAATGGCCTTACTGAAGAGCTCAGTGACTTTCAACGTGGCACCGTCATGGGATGCCACCTTTCCAACAAGTCAGTTTGTCACATTTCTGCCCTGCTAGAGCAGCCCCGGTCAACTGTAAGTGCTGTTATTGTGAAGTGGAAATGTATAAGAGCAACAACGGCTAAGCCGCGAAGTGGTAGGCCACACAAGGTCACAGAACAGGACCATTGAGTGCTAAAGCACACAGCATGTAAAAATCAACACTCGCAAGAGTTCCAAAAGGACACTGGAAGCAACGTCAGGAGCTTCAAGAAATGGGTTTCCATGGCCGAGCAGCCGCACACAAGCCTAAGATCACCATGTGCAATGCCAAGCGTTGGCTGGAGTGGTGTAAAGCTTGCCGCCATTGGACTCTGGAGCAGTAGAAACACATTCTCTGGAGTGATGAATCATGCTTCACCATCTGGCAGCGCGACTGACGAATCTGGGTTTGGCAGATGCCAGGAGAACGCTACCTGCCCGAATGCATAGTGCCAACTGTAAAGTTTGGAGGAGGAATAATGGTCTGGGGCTGCTTTTCATGGTTCAGGCTAGACCTCTTAGTTCCACTGAAGGGAAATCTTAATGCTACAGCATACAATGGCATTCTAGACGATTCTGTGTTTCCAACTTTGTGGCTACAGTTTGTGGAAGGCCCTTTCCCATTTCAGCATGACAATGCCCCTGTGCACAAAGCGAGGTCCATACAGAAATGGTTTATCGAGATTGGTTTGGAACAACTTGGACTGCACAGAGCCCTGACCTCCACCCCATCGAACACCTTTGGGATTAATTGGAACACCGACTGCGAGCCAGGCCTAATCGCCCAACATAAGTGCCCGACCTCACTAATGCTCTCGTGGCTGAATGGAAGCAAGTTCCCGCAACAATGTTCCAAAAACATCTGGTGGAAAGCCTTCCCAGAAGAGTGGAGGCTGTTCAAGCCGTAAAGGGGGGACCAACTCCATATTAATGCCCATCATACTTTTGGCTATGTAGTGTACAGTCGTGGCCAAAAGTTTTGAGAATGGTACAAATATTAATTTTCACAAAGTCTGCTGCGTCAGTTTGTATGATGGCAATTTGCATATACTCAGGAATGTTATGAAGAGTGATCAGATGAATTGCAATTAATTGAAAAGTCCCTCTTTGCCACGCAAATGAACTGAATTCCAAAAAAAAACATTTCCACTTGCATTTCAGCCCTGCCACAAAAGGACCAGCCAGTGATTCTCTTGTTAACACAGGTGTGAGTATTGACGAGGACAAGGCTGGAGATCACTTTGTCATGCTGATTGAGTTAGAATAACAGACTGGAAGCTTCAAAGGAGGGTGGTTCTTGGAATAATTGTTCTTCCTCTGTCAACTGTGGTTACCTGCAAGGAAATATGTGCCGTCATCATTGCTTTGCACAAAAATGGCTTCACAGGCAAGGATATTGCTGCCAGTAAGATTGCACCTAAATCAACCATCAACCACCAGGACCGTCTCCTAAAGTTGATTTAGCTGCGCGATCGAGGCACCACTAGTACAGAGCTTGCTCAGGAATGGCAACAGGCAGGTGTGAGTGCATCTGTACGCATAGTGAGGCGAAAACTTTTGGAGGATGGCCTGGTGTCAAGGGCAGCAAAGAAGCCACTTCTCTCCAGGAAAAACATCAGTGACAGACTGATATTCTGCAAAAGGTACAGGGATTCGACTGCTGAGGACTGTGGTAGTCATTTTCTTTGATGAATCCGATTGTTTGGGGCACCTGGAAAAAAGCTTGTCCGGAGAAGAGAAGGTGAGCTCTCCCATCAGTCTTGTGTCATGCTAAAGCTAAAGCATCCTGAGACCATTCATGTGTGGGCTTACTTCTCAGCCAAGGGAGTGGGCTCACTCACAATTTTGCAGAAGAACACAATAATGAATAAAGAATGGAACACATCCTCCGAGAGCAACTTCTCCCAACCATCCAGGAACAGTTTGGTGATGAACAATGCCTTTTCCAGCATGATGGAACACCTTGCCATAAGGCAAAAGTGATAACTAAGTGGCTCGGGGAACAAAACATCAACATTTTGTGTCCATGGCAATGAAACTCCCCAGACCCTAATCCCACTGAAAACTTGTGGTCAATCCTCAAGAGGCAGGTAGACAAACAAAAACCCACAAATTCTGACAAACTCCAAGCATTGATTATGCAAGAATGGGCTGCCACCAGTCAGGATGTGGCCCAGAAGTTAATTGACAGCATGCCAGGGTGAATTGCAGAGGTCTTGAAAAAGAAGGGTCAACACTGCAAATATTGACTCTTTACATCAACTTCATGTAATTGTCAATAAAAACCTTTGACACGTATGAAATCCTTGTAATTATACTTCAGTCTTCCATAGTAACATCTGACAAAAATATCTAAAGACACTGAAGCAGAAAACTTTGTGGAAATTAATATTTGTGTCATTCTCAAAACTTTTGGCCACGACTGTATGTATCCACCTTGAAGTGTAAGGATTCATGAATGATTTCCATATAAAAATGTTGCATTAAATAGACATATTGTGGTTTCTCCGAGTCATCCAAAATAGCTTTTATTTTCCAAACATTACAAATAGTGCAAATGTACGTAACATTAAAACAAACAAAAAAACTTCCCCAAAAAGCTATTTCAGAATACTCAAAAGCACATTTCTCAAACTCACACAGGGAATAGTAAACATTACCACAGTAACTAACAACAGGGTGGCAGAGGAGGCACAGACTGGAACACAAGTTCAAACACTTCACCGGCAATTTGTTTTTCACTCTCAGTCAAATGGCATCTCAAAATCACTCAGGACAGAGTCTAGTTTTTACTCTGTTGTGTTGCGGTCAAGCCAATATCAACCTCTGGTCCAATCTTGGCCAAATGATAGTAATACTGCAGTAAGGATGTGCTGGTGTTTTAATCTTCTGCAAAAGTAAAGTGTATTTTTTTTGACCATGTTAGGGTTAATTGTTTACTGCATACACTTTTGCACATTACATCCTCTGTCATAACCACGTGCATAAGACTATATATAGTAATACTACAAAACATGCATTTGCCTGATGTTTTCTGTTCTGAATATTGCTGTTCTCTAGTATTGTAGATAATTTCCTTTTCAGACTCCACAGCTTCTGCGTCAATTCATTGAATTAATAAAACAACAAAACCCAATCAATGGAAAACAAGACATTACAAGGCTAATATCACAAAACAGTAACTGAACTCAAACTCACTGCATAAACATATCCAGACCTGAAACAAAGTTCCTACTTCCAGTCATTTAAAAAAAAAACTTTGGGTCTGGTCAAAAGGCACATTTGACAGGCTGGATCTGTAAGAGTATCTGTTGAATACCTATTCAATAAATAAAACCATAAATGATTTGGGATAAGTTAAAACGGTTTTGTTCTTTCAGACACCGAGCTGTAGGTTACGAAACTTGCTACCGTACAGACTCCAGTTCTTTTCCCTTTCCTCCCTACAATCTCCCACTCTGGTTGAGCGTTGGAGCCCTGCAAGTACACATTTAACATCTTCAATACCAAGACCTTGTCGACAATGTCAGTTTTCTTTTTTCCTCGACATCCGCGTCGATAAACAATCAAGACAACAGATGTTTGCTGTCTGCCGTCTGCACAGGGCAAGGCAACACACTGCAAGAAATAAGAAAGATCCTTTTTTGCAATATTTGTTTGGCACAAGTTGAGTACTTCCCGTCCATCTCTCCATTGTAATTGGCAATAAATCACAGACCGCTCCTGTCAGCTTCATGTAACTGTAGGTGAAGACGGGTGAATCAATCCACCTGCTGCATGGGCCTAAAGTTGGTCTTTGTTATACATAGTAACTGGAGCCCTGTCCCATCCATAATATGCCATTCAGTGGAAAATACCTTTTATACGTAACCATTGAAACAATACACTACTGTAACAGATTCTACAGTAAGGCAACTATCTGTTGATAGGTTAGTTAGGGATATGTCTTTGTGACCCGACGTTAATACACAAAATAACGCCCATACAGTCATAGATTGCACTCACAATGACACGCATCAGCGCACACATTGGCACGCACAAACACAGGTACACACAAACTCTGCATCCATATAGAAAATTACGCGACAAGAAAAACACTTCAATCCAATCAAAACACAATCTGAAGAGCAAAGCGACTGATGATAACCAGTCATAGGTTGGATTGTGGCTCAGTCATATCATGGAGGGGTGTGGGGGAGGGACGTTTTCCGTCCTCTTAGTGCAGTCACATAACACTGTCCTCAATCTCTTCCATGCTGTGTTGATGTCATGAGCCACACACATACAGCATCAGTCCCAAAGTGCACCCAGGTGACCTTCCACAGGGCTGCCTGGTTCAGGTGTGTCCGGCGCCAGGCCTCACTGCAGCACACACTTCTCCTCCTTGCTCTTCTTGCTGTACTTCCTGCGTCTCTGCTCCAGGCCTCTCTCCAGCCTCTCATCCTCCTCCAGAGCCCTAGGCACAGAGGACAGGGAGACAGACCTGCTAGAACAGTAGTCCCATAGCAAATAGTCCCTCTATCGGACTTAGGTTCAACCGTGTAGCAGTGGAAGACAAAGCTCACAAAGACACCCGATATCTCATTCACCCCATCACATACTGTCACCCCATATACAGTATTAACAGATGGATACACCCGTGGTTTATGTGTAGTAGAGGGTGTCAAGTGTTTTGCTGTGTGTGTTCAGCATGTGTGACTCAGCTGGGCCAGGGGATTGCGTCCCAATTGGCACCCTATTCCCTATATAGTACACTACTTTTGACCTGGGGCCATTTGGGCTCTAAGTAGTGCACTAAATAGGGCAGGGATCATCAATTAGATTCAGCCGTGGGACGATTTTATCTTGAGCGGATGGTCGGGACCAGAACTTAATTACAAATCATTTGTAGACTGTAAATGGACCGCAAGAAGCCCAAACAGATATAATATTTGACTAAAACATAAGGATTTCAAACCTTGCGTAGAAACTTGTATATGATCACGTGTCTCTCTATTATTTGTGGGAATACTTGGGAACAGATTGCAAAAATTAAAATAACTTGCAGCTGATTTCCTGGTCTTTTTTACAGTCTTTTATGTCCAACCATGAAAATAAATAAATGTTGGTTTTTTTTGCTCATAAACTTGAGGGGCCAAATATACAGACATGGCTGTCTCACCCTCTCTCCTTGGCATCCATGTCGTGGACCAGCTCGTCCCTCAGGTTGACCAGAGACACCAGCTCCTGCAGTAGCAGCTGCTCCCTGTGCTTATGGGCCGCTGTCTTCTGCCACTCTGGAGGACAGAAAGAAGGGAGTGGAAGAGTGGGAGTGGAGGAGAGGAAGACAGGGAAAGAGTGATACAGGATTGAGGGTGGTACAGAGTAGAAAAAGAGTTGTTGCGTTGCCAATGTGCAATTTAGTTCCAAAACCACCTTTTTCTTGGATTCTTGATCTTTCTACTTTTTTATTCTATTGGCTTTCACCTTGCTCTAATAACATTCTAATAGCGTGTGAAACATACCAAGAATCCCCTGTAGCTTACTTTTAAACTTCTCTTTAAATATCAATGAAATATATATATATATTTATTTTTTTGACCCCTTTTTCTCTACCATTTCGTGATGTCCAATTGGTAGTTACAGTCTTGTCCCATCGCTGCAACTCCCGTGCGGACTCGAGAGAGGCGAAGTTCGAGAGCCATGCGTCCTCCGAAACACGACCCTGCCAAGCCGGACTGCTTCTTGACACACTGCTCACTTAGCCCGGAAGCCAGCCGCAACAATGTGTCGGAGGAAACACCGTACACCTGGCGACCGTGTCAGCATGCACTGCACCAGGCCCGCCACAGGAGTCGCAAGAGGGCGATGGGACAAGGACATCCAAGCCGGGCAAACCCTCCCCTAACCCGGACGACTCTGGGCCAATTGTGCGTCGCGTCATTGGGTCTCTATTGGTCGCGGCCGGCTGCGACATAGCCCGGGATCGAACACGGATCTGTATTGACACCTCAAGCTCTGCAGTGCCTTAGACCACTGCGCCACTCGGGAGGACCTTTTTAAAGATCTAGAACCTAATGATGAAACTGGAGTAAATAAAGGATTCAGATACATTTTGACATGAAAGAAAGGATCACTTCCTCAAACCAACTCGAGGGCAGATACCACTTGGCACAGTTGGTAGGTCTGGCTTTTCCAAACAGATGAACTAGCGTGAGTCAATCACGCCCAAAGCTTACCGACCATACTTCAGATTTCCTTTGCAGACTCAAAGCTAGAATCCTTAGCTGCTACATCCATTTTTGGACTTAGAAATTGATGATATATATACCCATTGATTCTTGAAGAATAGAACTTACAAATGCCTCGTGAGCTTAGTTCAACTGTCGAACCCCATAAGCGTGTTTTACTCTAATGTTTGTAAACAACGTAAATGTAAAGCCTCAAAACATGGTTAAAAACTATACATTTGATCTCATGTATGGTCAGTCATTGCTTAATTAGCTCTGTCTATGAATTTGACAGGGGTTACATTTATCCAGCCCCATCCCTTAGCTTTTTAGAAAAACAGGGGAGGGGGAAAAACATTGTTATTGTTTCAATTAAGGATTTGAGCTTTAAGACAGATTTTGTCTATTGTATGTCACTATGACCAAAGAGTTGCACCATGAATCTTGTAGCTCAGTATATCGGTACTGAAGTTTTACCTTCAATAGCCATCATGTCTCTCAGTTCTCGGTTCAGCATCTCAAACCTCGTTTCCAGGTTCTGCTCTTCTTGTCTGTGAAGCGGAATAACTTTTGGTTAGATCAATGTCACGGATCTATAATATGTCAGAGTTGTTTAAAGCACAAGGTAACGGTGGAGAACACGGCGGGGCTGGTGGATCTTACAGTAGCTGTAGTTGGTCTTGTCTCCTGATGAGGGCGTTCTTCTTGTTGACCAGAGTGAACCACTCCTGAATCAGCTTCTCCTCCTGCATCTTGTCACTACCTACATGTATGGAGACAGAGAGGGCATCATTACAAAGAAGAAGCCTTGAAAATACTGAACATTTATTCAAGGGTATTTTTCTTTCACCCTCCCTCCCTCATCACCTGACTCCATCAGTCGGCGTAGTCTCCTTTCCACTATGTCTGCCCTGCTGTCAATGTGCTTCTGTTCCGTCTCCAGGGCCTTCATCTCACTCAGAGCATACTGGCTGGCGTCCTGGACGCATGCACACACGCACGCGCGCACACACACACACACACACACACACACACACACACACACACACACACACACACACACACACACACACACACACACACACACACACACACACACACACACACACACACACACACACACACACACTTCATATACAGAACATTGGTATGTCCTTGATGCACGTAAGTGTTTATGACAGCAGCAGGCAGGGATTTGTGAAAGTGACAGACCTGGCACCCCTCCTCAGCCGATCGTCCTTCTTCACCAGCTTCCCATTCTATATGGAAAATACACACAAGCACAGTGTAAGGAAATACATAGGAGCATAATGCAGTAGCTCCACTGAGCAATTACTAGACAAGCATTAAAGTGGAAAACTAGACTGCGATGGCAATTAGCATAGTGTGATAGGCCAAGGACTGATCCTAATGACAGGAAACCATCAAAGTAATTAGAGTGAGTGATGCCAATGCTCAGGGGGTGGATGAGCCAAGTACAGCAAAGAAAACTGTGATGACTTGTGTCTGTACTCTCTCTCTCTCTCTCGCTCTCCTAGCCACTGCACCTCTGATGGGTGTTGTGCAATCAAAGTTCCTGGGAAAATGGAGACTCAGTAAGTCTGTGTGGGTGTAAACTCCAATAACATCATACAACATCTATATACTGTACGTACCTGTTTCTGATTTCCTTCTGGTAGCTCCACCCTCTTCCTGACCTGTAGCAACCTGTAAATACAACAAAGGAATCACTCTCAGAGATGGAGAAAGAGAGATAGCAGATTAAGTGGCAGATAGTGGAGAGAGAGAGAGAGCAAAGCAGAGCAGAGGTCACGATCAGATGAGCTCCTGCATTTTTCAGCATTTTCTTTAAAAAAGATAGATTTGGAGTTCGATAAACTTGGATTTTTTTGTCAGGAACACATACTGGATTCTACCCTCTACAACATAACCCCCACTTCAAATCAAAACTTAAAACCTACAACCTGATTTTGGACGGAATTACGGAATCACCTGGAAGGTTCACAACTACCAAGATTTATTACTCTATACAGCAAATTCTCTGGAAAACAACATAAACCTGAAAACACCATCCAACCTGGAACTGAGTGAGTAATGTTTAGTCTGAAACTATATTTTAAAAATACACAACATTACTTTATAAGGACTGAATTTTAACATAATTCTGCCAAGCTTGATACAGCTTCAACTAGCACTGACGTGTCAAGTGAGAGGTGTCAAAGCCCATTAGCCCAACAATGGCAGGAGAGTCACACAGTCGACCCCAACCAAATGGAGAGGCCTTAGAAGCTCCCTCCCGCTGTTCAGAGGTAATTCAAATACAGTACCATGTGCATGTAAAGAATGATAAGGCAAGAAAATATTACAAAATGAAATTCCTTATGGAAAATCAAGAGACACTTTTTGCTGACTATTACAAAAATGGGCACATCAGCAACCTTATCTTCCACACAAACCATCCCCTGGCATGGCACAGTGCTATATTAGCACACTACCCCTTTGTTAAGAGAGGGGGGTTAACAAGGGGTGGAAACTCAGAATACTTGATAACGAGGACTCTGAGTCAGGTAATATAAATATCTATAAGTCCGGAACAGTAATGGTACAGGGTAACCCCAAACAGTTTCAGCTGGACTTTCACCTAATCAAAGAATTAGCCCAGCAGGAGAAGCTCTCCCTTGATAAAGATACCCCCACACCGAGCGGGTCAGACCAGACCTCTTCATTATGTAACCCCACAGACGAGCAACCCCCAGCGGAGAGTCAACCTCCCAGCACAGATTACCACTCCCTCATTGAAATGAAGGACAAATTCACCCAGCTGGAGGTAAGGCAGGTGGAGCTGGAACAGCAGGTGATTACACTTCAGTCAGCACAGACCCAGACAACAGTCCAGCACAACAACAGCGCCTTAACCAGACCTGGAGAGCTGGAGGTGGACAGAGACATATCTGCACTCTGGACAGTGGTGAGACAACTACAACATGAGAAAGAGTAGCAGAACAGAGCACTAGAGGAGAGTATCAGACTGCTGGTGGAGGAGAGGTTGAGGGGGATGGAGGAGAGGGTGAGGGGATGGAGGAGAGGTTGAGGGGACGGCGTGTGACAGAGAACAACCCACTAGAAAGGTGGCCACCCCCACAGAGAAGCCAGCAGAACAGCCCACCTCAGCACCCGACAAAAGTCTCGACACCACAGCAGAACAGTCCACACCAGACCCTGACCATAGAGTCGACATCACAGGAGAACAGACAAATGAAGAACCCCAAGCCCAGCCCCCTCTGAGCACCCCCTGTCAGCCACCCTGATAGCCCTTCTGACAACCCCCCCACACCCACTGAGGACAAACACAAGACACAGATTGTACTACTTATGGACTCAAATGGGAAATATATAGAAGAAAAAAAACTTTTTCCCAAACACAGTGTGTCTAAACTCTGGTGTCCAAACACCCAGCGCGCCCTCGACCTTCTGTCTGAGGACCAACTAGGCTCACCCAGCCACATAATAATACACACACAGGCACAAACGACCTGAGAGCACAGCAGGAAAGGGTGGCCACAGCACTGAAGGGAGTGATTGAAAAGGCTTCTTCTACTTTCCCCAACGCACAAGTGGTTATCTCCACCCTGCTACCACGAAAAGACTTCCACCCTGCCACAATACAGCGGGTAAACGCAAGTATTTCCTGTGACTGTGCCTCAAAACCAAATGTTTTCCTGGCCCACCACTCCACCCTGGACTTGAACAGCCTCTATGACCAGGTCCACCTCTACAAGGCAGCAGTGCCCACCTTTCCCCAAACTCTAAAGTACATCGCTCTCAAATGTATCCTCAACACTTCACACAGGAGCAACAGATCAATAGACACCCCACCCAGACCAGCAAGACACCCTCCCAGACCTGCAGGACCCCCCCCTGCACCTACACACAGAGGACCCACGCCAAGAGGAATTACATCCAGACCACAGCACACCCAGACACATCCACACCCCCACCCAAACCAATCAACACCCCCCCACGTCAACCATGCCCACACCCCATTTAGGCCCCCTCAGATCAGACCTATGCCACTCCTGCCCACCCCATGACCCCCGCCCCCCACTCTCCCACACTCACCCCAAAGAGGGCCTCAACATGGAAGCCACACATACACACAGGTAGTGAGCGGGCAAACAGTCCCAACCCCCACTCTCACACTCGCCCAAGCCAATGGCATGTATCAGATGCTCAGCAGGCTCTGCTCACACTTACTGGCCTGAGGCTAAAACAATACAGAAATACACTACGGAAAAAGAAGGAACAGCATGTCAGAAATCAGCTCAATGTAATTGAAGAATCCATAGACTCTAACCACTTCTGGGAAAATTGGAAAACACTAAACAAACAACAACACGAAGAATTATCTATCCAAAATGGAGATGTATGGGTAAACCACTTCTCCAATCTTTTTGGCTCTATAACAAAGAATAAAGAGCAAAAACATATACATGATAAAATACTGATCTTAGAATCAACTATTAAAGACTACCAGAACCCACTGAATTCTCCAATTACATTGAATGAGTTACAGGACAAAATAAAAACCCTCCAACCCAAAAAGGCCTGTGGTGTTGATGGTATCCTCAATGAAATGATCAAATATACAGACAACAAATTCCAATTGGCTATACTAAAACTCTTTAACATCATTCTTAGCTCTGACATCTTCCCCAATATTTGGAACCAAGGACTGATCACCCCAATCCACAAAAATGGAGACAAATTTGACCCCAATAACTACTGTGGAACATGCGTCAAGAGTAACCTTGGGAAAATCCTCTGCATTATCATTAACAGCAGACTCGTACTTTTCCTCAATGAAAACAATGTACTGAGCAAATGTCAAATTGGCTTTTTACCAAATTACCATACAACAGACCATGTATTCACCCTGCACACCCTAATTGACAACCAAACAAACCAAAACAAAGGCAAAGTCTTCTCATGCTTTGTTCATTTCAAAAAAGCCTTCGACTCAATTTGGCATGAGGGTCTGCTATACAAACTGATGGAAAGTGGTGTTGGGGGTAAAACATACAACATTATAAAATCTATGTACACAAACAACAAGTGTGCGGTTAAAATTGGCAAAAAACACACACATTTCTTCACACAGGGTCATGGGGTTAGACAGGGATGCAGCTTAAGCTCCACCCTCTTCAACATATATATCAACGAATTGGCGCGGGCACTAGAAAAGTCTGCAGCACCCAGCCTCACCCTACTAGAATCCGAAGTCAAATGTCTGTTGTTTGCTGATGATCTGGGGCTCTGTTCACAAACACAAACACACCCTACAGAGCCCCAGGACAGCAGCACAATTAGACCCAACCAAATCATGAGAAAACAAAAAGATAATTACTTGACACATGGGAAAGAATTAACAAAAAAACAGAGCAAACTAGAATGCTATTTGGCCCTACACAGAGAGTACACAGTGGCAGAATACCTGACCACTGTGACTGACCCAAAATTAAGGAAAGCTTTGACTATGTACAGACTCAGTGAGCATAGCCTTGCTATTGAGAAAGGCCGCAGTAGGCAGACATGGCTCTCAAGAGAAGACAGGCTATGTGCTCACTGCCCACAAAATGAGGTGGAAACTGAGCTGCACTTCCCAACCTCCTGCCCAATGTATGACCATATTAGAGAGACATATTTCCCTCAGATTACACAGATCCACAAAGAATTCGAAAACAAATCCAATTTGGAAAAACTCCCATATCTACTGGGTGAAATTCCAGTGTGCCATCATAGCAGCAAGATTTGTGACCTGTTGCCACGAGAAAAGGGCAACCAGTGAAGAACACACACCATTGTAAATACAACCCATATCTATGCTTATTTATTTAATATGACATTTGTAATGTCTTTATTGTTTTGAAACTTCTGCATGTGTGATGTCTACTGTTAATTTTTATTGTTTATTTCACTTTATATATTCACTTTATATATTATCTACCTCACTTGCTTCGGCAATGTTAACACGTTTCCCATGACAATAAAGCCATTGAATTGAATTGAATTGAATTGAGAGAGAGAGAGAGAGAGAGAGAGAGAGAGAGAGAGAGAAAGAGAAAGAGAGAGATATAACAGATTAAGTGGCAGAAAGTTTAGACAAAGAGAGAGATCGTAGGCCACTTACCTCGGTTGTGTCTGCCTCATCTATTGACCTGCGTTGCGACCGCCGCTTCTTAACCAGATCTGCATCCTTTAGCTGGGAGAACCCAGACTTGGCAGATAAGAAGTGTGTCCTGGGGGGTGCGACGGGGGCCTGGGCCCCTCCTCCTGCCCCTGCAGCCTGTAGCCGTTTTGTTCTAGGGGGCGGGACCACGTCCCCATTGGTGCCCCCCTTAGTGTCACTATACGCCTCCTTCTCTGCAGCGCCCCCATTGGTGTTCATTGTGAGGGTCTCATCTTGGATCCGTTGACAGTAGCGTGCAGCGGCCTCTGGGTCGGGGACCTCCCTGCTCTCCCCGGCCACGCCGTAGCTGGACTCGCTGCTGTCCGCCTCTATGTGCAGCACGCTAAGCTCCTGGCCCAAGAAGTAGGTGCGGATCTGGTTGAGGTAGGTCATGACGATGAGGCGGTCAGGCACGGCCAGGAGGGCCATGTCTGAGGGCCCCATCAGCCGAGAAATGCCCAGCTCAGCAAAGCCGTCGAAAGCCTGGGGGTTATGAGGAGATGGGGTGGATGGGTAAAATGCAGTAGTACTTAAGTAAAAATACTTTAAGTTACTACTTATGTCGTTTTTTGGGGGTCTCTGTACTTTACCATTTCTATTTTTGACAACTTTTACTTTTTTCTCCACTACATTCCGAAAGAAAATAATGTACTTTTACTCCATACATTTTCAGGACAGAAACATTTACCAATTCACACACCTACAAGAGAACATTCCTGGTCATCCCTACTGCCTCTGATCTGGCGGTCTCACTAACCATAAGTGTTGGAGTGTGCCCCTGGCTATATAAAATAATAAAACAAGAAAATCGTGCCGTCTGGTTTGCTTAATAAAAGAAATTATTTATACTTTTACTTTTGAGACTTAGACTGTCATGTTTACATGAATTCTGATTATTTCCAGGGATATATCCTGAACATCCTGAAATATATGTAAATATCTTTGTTAGAAATTATATTATATTTCCCTTGACGGAGTAATGCAGAATGTAAAAAATGGCTCAACTCACCCCACTCTCCCCTACAGTAAACACACTCAAAAATGTAAGTATATTTAAAACCAAAAACTTTTACTCAAGTACTATTTCACTGGGTGACTTTCCCTTTTACTTGACTCATTTTCTATTAGGGTATCTTTACTTTTGGGTACTTTTTCCACCACTGGTAAAATGTTCAGATGCTAAACACTTCATGATAATAATTCTAGGCCTAGGAAATGATGGGTTAGCACATTATACTGATTGACTGATTATCACATGCCGAAATAACATGTGGGAAATCACCTTCTTGTTGTTGCGCTTGATGTCATAAGGGTCCAGCATCTCAAAGTTTCTAAGTAGCGAAGAGAGAAAAAAAATCGATACACAAGAACAGGACACAAGTTAACACAAAAAAATGATCATGATGTCATTTTCAAAGGTTAAAGAAACCATAACATTAATGCCTGTTTATGTTGATGTCTAAGCGTTCCACAGACGGTACCTACATCCTGTCCGGGTGGAAGTGGTGTAGAAGGGCACAGAAGGCCAGGCCGTTCCTCCAGGATGTGCTGAAGTTAGTGATCTTGACCCCCTTGTGTTCTTTGGTGGCCTCCTGACACCACTCCAGTAGTGATTGGCTGGAAGTGACCAGGCCAGGACTGGCCATGAGGCCCTAAAACAACACGACATCAAATATAATAGGTCAATTCGGAGGTAAATCTAGGTGGCACTTCATTTTATGGTATAGAAATGACGAGGTATCACAAAGCAATAACTACAAAAAAGTGTTGTTTTGTCATTGACAAAATTGACAGTTATGATGGTGGTAAAGAGTCAACATTTATGATGGTGGTAAAGAGTCAACATTTATGATGATGGTAAAGAGTCAACATTTATGATGATGGTAAAGAGTCAACATTTATGATGGTGGTAAAGAGTCAACATTTATGATGGTGGTAAAGAGTCAACATTTATGATGGTGGTAAAGAGTCAACATTTATGATGGTGGTAAGGAGTCAACATTTATGATGGTGGTAAGGAGTCAACATTTATGATGGTGCTACAGGTAAACATTTATGATGGTGATAAGGGTAAACACTTCATAAGTCAATAATGAAACAAAATGGATGGTGGAAGATTGGTCAACTGATACGACTATAAATAGCGTACTTCTGGAGAAGCAGCACTGTCTTGACCCATTTCCTGAGAGTTTGCAGGTCTGCGTTCAGGCGTTGTTGGCTCCTCTGCTGCCTCCTGCTGCCTAAAAAGTGAAAGACAGGGATTTAATATGACTTGACTACGCAGCAACAATGTTTTGCTCTGGATTTTGTTCTTCAAAATGTTTAGTAGCAACACATTTAAAACAATTGCAATGGATGAAATATATGGCATATTCTCAAACAGTTCATTTTCATGCAAGCATAGTAGCAGTAGTAGTAGAATTATAAACAACTTGGGGAGAGAGTGGTAAGTTGAGCTAAAGGGGTAAGTTGAGTCACCCTTGTTTCTAATCATTATACCAAAGATTTAGGAAGAGGTCATCATTCCATGGAGTACGTGAAGAAAGAACCCTCATGGGAAAAAGTGCAAAGCAAGTTAGGATTCCCACTAAGACTCCTTTATTGCATTAGAGGTTTCATGACGCTTGTATCTAAACCAAAAGGAGATCTTTAAAGATCAGTTGGGGTCTCTATAAGCTTCAATATGCGATCCTTAACCTAGTATGAAAGTGCATCCTTGAAGCTGTATGGGAAAATATAGTCAAAATGTTTGCCTTGGGGTATGTTGAGCCAATAGCCATGGTTGGGGTAAATTGAGCCAATGGTTGAGCCAATAGCCATGGTTGGGGTAGATTGAGCCAATGGTTGAGCCAATAGCCATGGTTGGGGTAAATTGAGCCAATGGTTGAGCCAATAGCCATGGTTGGGGTAAATTGAGCCAATGGTTGAGCCAATAGCCATGGTTGGGGTAAATTGAGCCAATGGTTGAGCCATTGGCAAGTGTTTTCTTCCCAGACATAATGCAAGGCATTATCACTGGGGTATGAGGTAACAACAGGGCCTGGTTATGTTCTAAGTTGTTGTTTTTTTGAAGTACAAAGTGTTTGTTCGGTGTTAAGCCTGTGTTAAAAGATGCTTAAAATTATTAAAAGACAAAAAGCTATTTTTGATTGTGTTGAATTGTGTTTGGGAGATAAAGATAGACATGATTTCAAAAAGGTAGTGGTAATATTTCATTCAGTACAGACATTCGTAGGTGGCTTGATTTACCCCGTCCCACGGCTCAACTTACCCTGTCCCACGGCTCAACTTACCCCGTCCCACGGCTCAACCTACCCCGTCCCACGGCTCAACTTACCCCGTCCCACGGCTCAACTTACCCCGTCCCCGGAGTAAGTTGTGCCATATTACCACTTTTTTGGACAAGCTATGTTTCAAAACGGTCATGTTTACATGAATTCTGATTATTTCCAGGGATACACAACTTCCTGAAATATATGTAAATATCTTTGTTAGAAATAATACATTATTTCCCTTGACGGAGTGATGCTGATCGTAAATGTCTAAACTTACCCCACTCTCCCCTACATGTAAATGCACTCAAAAATGTAAACACGTCACACAACCACTCTTTTACACGTGTGTCCAACATAACATACAGTACCTCTCTTCATCTAAGCCACCGGCAGCTACGTCTACTGACTCAAAGCCAAAGTCCACCTCTTCAACCCCCATGTATTTTCTCTCTATCTCCATCTTCTCTGTCTCTTTGGCTCCCGCAACATGTAACCAGTCGTCCTCAGCTGGTGTAGCAGTGGTTGGAGAGGTCTGGTCAAGAACTTCTGCCTCTGATCCCCTCTCAATGTCCTCACTAACAGTGTCTGCGAAGAACTTAGGGGTTTCTGTGAAGGACTCAGTGGCAATGGCAGTATCTGTAAAGGTCAAGCTCTCCATGCTCTCCATGCTCTCCTCCAGTCCCTTCTCAAAGACAGTTTCTGCCTCTGAACCCCTCTCAATGTCCTCACTTACAGTATCTGTGAAAGCCACAGTGACCATAGCGGTATCTGTGAAGGTCCAGCTCTCCCCACTCTCCTCCAGTCCCTTTTCACAGACAATAACTTCTGGTGATATCTCCTCTGAGTGAAGAATTGTGACAAAGCTCCCTTCGGAGACCATGCTTGAGGTTAATGATATTGAACTCTCTGTGGCTTCCTGACTGGTGACTTGTTTGTCTTCCTGAGAGAGAGACAATGAGCCCTCAAGGGAATCGGTCTGCCTAGTGAATGAGGAGTCAATTGAAGGAGTTCCATCAGAGAAAGAGGAACTGAGGCGTTTTTTCGAGCGGGGAACTGGAACAGGCACGCTTGATTGCTCTATGTTTAGTCTACTCCTCCTCCTACGCAGAGGAGCAACCACCACTTCACCGGATGCTGCAGGCTGGCACCCAGGGGGTACGGGAGGAAGACTACTGCTCCTTTTGCTGCGTCGAGGTGGTTCCAGCACAGAGGCTGAGGCTGCAAGTGAACGTCCTCTCTCTCTGGTAGAATCGTTGTCATCCCCACTAGAGGCATGCCAGGTCTTTGGTCTGGTAGCATCTAAATGGACAGGTGGGGTCGGGTCTCGTTTCCCACGAGGCTTTGGGACTGGTAAGTACTCCTGCTTGTCCTCAGTCTTTACTTCTGGTGCAGTGTCCTCTGTCGATACCTTCTGAGCTGCACTGTAATGGAAAACTGTAATTTATGCGCTAATTTGGGGTATTATCAACAGTAAAATACTGTGAAGCATGACACTGCAGTTATACTGTAAATTATGGTGCAGTGTGGGAAATTGTTGTGGGTGGGGAAATAATTGGTGTATTTTCAATGGTACTGTAATTCCATTCCAAAGAATACAGTACCGTACTGTATTTTTGGAGCGCCAAAAACCTTTTGACCACTAGTGGGTGCATGGTATTGTTGTTTCTGGCTCATTAACATTTTTTGAGGCATGTCTTGTAAGAGGCTATATTTTTTGCACCTGTTAGAGAGAGCTGTACCAATTGAACTGGTATGTGGTAGTAGTGCCCCATCAAATTAAAATATATAGGGGACAGGATTGGAGTTGCAACAAGTCTTAAACCTTTAATGGTTGAGCATTTTGCCTTGTCCTTTTGGTCTGTTTTGCCCTGTTTAGAAGCCTTTGTTAAGGCCTCTAGAAGTGGAAGTGATATAAAACACATAATATTTATTTGATATGTTGCGATATGTAACCACATTACCTAGCAGCCAACCTGCTCGCACCAATCCCATGTAATTACAGTAAAATCATGTGAAATACAAACCCCAATCCCTACAATGAATTTCATTCTTCCCTCCATCCATCCATTCATTCATCCATTCGATTACGGCAGCATTGACTATTTTCACGGTATAATACAGTCAATTCTACGGTGTTGTATGGTATGTCATTGTACAGTAATTGCTTTGATACCGTTTTAAGATTACAGTAGGTGTACTGCAATATGAAATACATTAACTTACTTGTCAATGAACGGCCTATAAATTACTGTCAAATTCACGGCAACCCCTTCAAGGTGTGGCTTATCTTCAACTGGCTCAGTGGCCATTTCTGTGACTTTCTTAGACTGCATCTCAGTCTCAACCTTTTCAATCGAGTCTATCATCAGATTCTCTATCTGGGATGGTGCTGCAGACCCCTGGTTGGCAGCATTCAGGGCCTCTACATCCACATCTTCTGCTTTGCCTGATTCCACTGGGGGAGAATTTGTTTTCTTGCTGCGCCTTGGCGGGGCTATTTTTCTGATGATCAAGAGGGGGGCAGTCTCTCTCACACCAAAGTCTGTGTATGACTCTGTCGGTACATGATCTGGTGTTAGGGGAACAGTTGTGACCTGACCAGTAGCACTCTCTAAATCGTCAGCTTTCTGTCGATGTTCGGTAGAGAAAGACGCTTTCCTTGTGCGCTGAGGTGGAATCAGCTTGGTGACCGCCTGGGCAATCAAATTCTCTGGCTCATCAGCCTTCTGAGTTGGCTGTGGTAGAATCAGTTCAGTGGCTCCCTGGTCAAGTTTCTCTGAAGGTTCTGCACTGGAGGCTCTAGAGGTTCTCCTTGGGCGTGGAGGTGGGACCAGGCTAGTTGCCTGTGTTGATGTGTCTTTAGTGAAGCTTTCCTTTCTCTTCAAAGGTCGGTGTGGAGACTCTGCTGGAAGACTACGGTCTCTTTTCTTAGTACGGCAAGGAGGGACCACTTCTTTGTGCGCCTGGACAGGGGCCTCAGCTTTCTGTTGGGGCTCTGTTGAAAGACTACGGTCTCTTTTACTGCCAGGCCGTGATGGGACCACCTGAGGAGCTGCCTGGGCAGCGAAACCCTTCTGACCATCAGCTTTCTCTAGAGGTTCTGTTAGAAGATTATTGTCTTTTCTCTTCGGACAGCAGGAAGTGACTTCATCAATGGGCTTCTGTGCAGACACATTCTCAGATTTTTGTTTTCGCTCTGGACTGAGGCTGTCTTTTCTCCTTAGAGGCTGTGAAGGGACTACATTAAATACAATCCCTTGATCATCAGCTTCCTGTTGAGTTTCTGGAGGACTTCCCTCTTTTTTCTTCACACGATGAGGAGCGACCAGTTTAGTTGTTACCTGTGCAGCGACATCCTGGGTAGCCACACTTCCTTGGCCATCTGCTTTTTGTTGAGACTCTCGTGGAAGGGATCTTTTTTTCTTTCTGCCTCTCTGAGGGGGGGCAACTTCTGATTGTGTTTCAACTGAGGTGACTGGGGTGACAGTCTGATCATCAGAGGGTTTATCTGGTATGGGTACTATATATTCTTCAGACTTGTCCTCTACCAGCAACTTGTCTGCAGTAGGTTGTGAGGTAGGGCCGGAGGCTTCTTCTGTGATTGTGTGTTGGGGGCTTAAAGAAAAAAAATACAGTCATGACTCAGGTCTTGCTATAGAATTAGATTCCATTCCAGGCCTAACTTCTCACTGTAAGCAACGTTTTTCTGTTTAATTATATTATCCAAAAAAAACAACCTTTCAACAATGATTTTTCACAAAAGCCACATTCCATAAGCCAGCAAATTACTAAATAGAGACAGTTGCAAACCCAAGTCCACAGAGGAGACACTGAAGTGTTACAAGAGAACAACTCAACACAGTGACCAGTATTAACTCATACAAATCGTCCATGTTCCTTTGCTTAAATTACAAACATGCGCTCACACACATATATTTGTTACGCGTCTGACATAGCAACATAAACAGCGCAAAGACACTGATGACCTGGACCCACAAACAAGTATCTTAAGCGTCAAGAAGCACCTTAAACCCATCCAACATTCTGTACTGTAGACTTGTCCATCACAGTTCACTGAGTAGCAAGCATTGCTGAGCAAAACATTATGCGAACAAGAGACAATGTTACAACTGCAAGTAAACGAATTTGGATTCTCAAGCCGTGCAGGCAAATAGTTCCGAGACGGGTTTGCTGCCATGACACTCACCCCTTGTCCAGGTGTGATGAAGGTGATAATTCTGTCTCGATAGGTGACCTTGCTGAAAAAACGTCAACATCATCCTGCACTTTGAATGTGGACTTCTCCCCTATTTGTGCCCATGAGTCAAGGGTAACCTCTTCTTCACCAGTTACCACAAACTCTCCTCTGGAGATCTCAGTAAGGTCAGCCTCCGTCAACGGCGGCCATTTTCTCATACTGCTTGGGCCTTCGACTCCAATGAACCCATCCTCACTGTCTTGTCTCACTGCCGATGGAGAGTTGGATTGCTTGTCTTCCACCGTCAACAAGGATGGCTCAGGTGTGGTTGGGAGCTCTATAGTTGGATTGGTTTCACCCTCAACATGCGGTGCCTCTCCAGACACTGCTTCCTGAACAAGGATAGATATATCTGGGACAGGATCAGAGGAGCTCTCTGATGGGACTGCACTGTCCTCTGGATCTACAACACCACTGTCTACATCTTCTGTTGGAGGTGAACCAGACGGACCCAAAATGGCTGCTACTGTTTCATAACTGTGAGAGAGGGATACTAACAGTAAGTGAGGGATTGAACCCTAAAACAAGAGTGATACACATTTGGAGCATGCCAACCATACACAAAGTATCAAGTCTTCTCAGAAATCAAGGCGAATAAACACAGATCGCTCAAACTTCAATCATCAAGAAATTGATTTTATTAATACGAAAAGTTGCTTGAAGTTCTAAAATTGAACCAAACTGTGATTTTTCAATCCATGATGAAGATCAAAAATAGAAAATGCCATCACATGCAAACAGAAATCTAAACAACTCTAGTGAACATGACGGTGATACTGGTGAATATAATGACCTTCAGTGGACTCAGAATGCTTCTACTTTCTAAAAAGAAAACACACTACACATTTTGCCTCACATCAATCTCCCACTTACCCTCTGGAGAAGACATCAACAATATTCTGTAGAAGGCCAGAGGCCTCCTCTGGCTTCTCTGCCACAGAACCATCAGCCTCCAGCACCTCCCACCCCAAGACTAGCTCTGGTTCTGACACTGCTGAGGGCTTTGGGATATCCTCAGGTGTGGACTTCTCTATTTGTGGGCTGCTGAGGACACTAACATGAGAGGTGAACATTGAAAACAACATCCCCACAGAATCCATGCCACACACAGAAAAACACACATTCGTTGGCATGCACCACAATGACTCACCCGTCACAAATTCACTAAAAATTTCAATCCATAATTATTGACCGCCATGTAAGAGGCTCACAGACCTAAAACACATCTCAGATGCAGAGCATCTTTAAAATGACCAAAAGCCATGCAGTCTTTAAAACTAACTTTTCAGTGTTTCCAGATTCCTATGACATACGACCTAGAATGAATTACAATAAGAGTGAAATAGTTTTCCTTCCAAAAATGATAATTAAGTATGTTATAAAGCAGCTTTTCTCTGTTGGAATGGTATGGGCGTACCCTGAACAACAGAATGGTGTGGGCGTGTACCGGTCATAGAAAATATTCATAAGAGTAGACCGCTGATTGGCTAGCTCATAGCAAGCACTTTTGAAACAGTCTGTTTGAGATAGAAGTTACCGGTGATTTTTTCTCCCTTTCATTTATGTTTTGGCCACAAATACGATTATAAGATGAGTCGACAACATTATTTGGGTTTGAGTCAACAGAATATTCACTTTTCAAAGTGAGATTTTCACTGGACAGTTAGTTCAGAGATTTGCCAGAGCTCAAATACCTGGCTTTCCAGTGGCCATGGCAGACCAAATAAGACAAACAACAACACATCACTACCACTACCACTGCAATCCATGCAGAAAGTCATATGCTCAAACACTTACCCCTTATCTAGAACATACTCTGCGGGTTCTCCATCAACCTCTTTATCCTTTGTCTGCATACTTGTCTCTTAAAAACCAAAAGCAAAATAATGTTGCTTTCCATTTGCAACGTGAGTCACTGGAAATAGAATATGACATTGTTAACCACACACGTCTTACCATGTGCCTCTACAGACTCTGGACTGTGAGGGGGCACAGATGGAAAACCAGGAACGCTTGCTGCCTCGGGGCAAGATGGTGCCAGTGCAACCATAGTTTTAAGGCCTTCATCACCAACTGCACTGCCAAGGTCAGGCTTGGAAAGTATGGTATCCTCTGACCTATCCTTCAAGGGATTTTCATACAATGGCTGCATAGAACTCACAGATCCTTCTCCCTGGGCCAGAGCTAATTCAATTGGCTGTCTAGAAAGTAATCCAGCTACTGTAGATTCATTTGCACAAGATGGGTGTAGAGCAGACATGGTTCGTTCTTCCATTGCTTTAGGTTGTGGTAAGGACAGGAACCCAGGAGTGAGACTCTCACGTGCCACTATATTTTTCATATTTCCTTTGAATTCTGCTGACCTATCTTGGATTATTATGGTCTCATCTTTCAGTGTCTTCTCAAACAGAGGCTTCTGTTCAACCTGCAAATTTCCTGTCGGGACTTTGGCCGTAGTTGGCAAACCTGGTAGACTGGAGATTATGGGGCACGATTGTGTGAAATCCACACTATTTACTTCCTTCTTAGGTTGTGGTGCAGAGGGGAAGCTAGGAATCCCGGCTGCTTCTGTGCAACATGGCACCAAAGCAACCATTGCTCTTGTTTTGTCAATGTCTTCTTTTGATCCGTCTTCTGGGAGAATGTTTTCTTCTTTCTTATTCAAGAGCTCAAACATAGGCTTGGGGTCTAAATGTGTAGCCCCCTCAGTGGATGCAAAACCAGGGTGACTGGAAACTTTAGGGAAAGTGGGCACAAGACTCAACATACTTATATCTACCTCAGCTTTGGGATGTGGTGCAGAGGGGAAGCCAGGAATATTTGCTGCAGTAGGGCATGATGGTACCAGATCCACCATTCCTTTCATTTCTTGTTTGTCTTTTTCTGATATTTCCATGAATAAAATCAGCTTCTTCATTTTCTTCTCCCATAATGGTTGATGCTCCTTGGGTGGATCTGTGTGCCAATCTTTTCCTTCAGTTTGCTGATTGGATGGGAAACCTGCAATACTGGAGACATTTGGACATGAAAGACAGATGATACTTGGTCCATAATAGACCTCTTTGGGTTGTGGTACAGATGGGAAACCAGGGGTACGAGCCACTTTCGGACAAGATGGTACCAGAGATACTATTCCTTTCATCTTGGCTTTGTCTATTTCTGATCTTTCCATTATCACAACTGGCTTCACCTCCATGTGCTTCTCCCATAATGGCTGATGATCCTCAGGCAGATCTATGTGCCAATAATGTTTGTCAGTTCGCTGACGGGATGGGAAACCTGCAATACTGGAGACTTTTGGACACAATGGCAGAAGGTTGACAATACTTGGCCCATAATAGACCTCTTTGGGTTGCGGTACAGATGGGAAACCAGGCACCAAAGACATTTTTGGACAGGATGGAACCAGAGCCACTATTCCTTTCATACTTTCTTTGTCTATTTCTGATCTTTCCATTATAACAACAGGCTTCACCTTCATTTGCTTTTCCCATAATGGCTGATGATCCTCAGGCAGATCTGTGTGCCAATCTTTGCTGTCACTTTGCTGACGGGATGGGAAACCTGCCATACTGGAGACTTTTGGACATGATAGACCGATCATACTTGGCCCATAATATACTACTTTGGGTTGTGGTACAGATGGGAAACCAGGGATACGAGCCACTTTCGGACAAGATGGTACCAGAGCCAACATTTCATTCATATCTTGCTTCTGTTTTTCTGATATTTCCATCAATAACATCATCTTCTTCTTCATTTGCTTCTCCCATAATGTCTGATGATCCTCAGGCTGGTCTGTGTGCCAATTTTTTCTGTCAGTTTGCTGACGGGATGGGAAACCGGCAATACGGGAGACTTTTGGACATGATAGACAGATCATACTTGGCCCATAATAGACCTCTTTGGGTTGTGGTACAGTTGGGAAACCAGGCACCAGAGACATTTTTGGACAGGATGGAACCAGAGCCACTATTCCTTTCATACTTTCTTTGTCTATTTCTGATCTTTCCATTATAACAACAGGCTTCACCTTCATTTGCTTCTCCCATAATGGCTGATGATCCTCAGGCAGATCTGTGTGCCAATCTTTTCTGTCAGTTTGCTGACGGGATGGGAAACCGGCAATACGGGAGACTTTTGGACATGATAGACAGATCATACTTGGCCCATAAAAGACCTCTTTGGGTTGCGGTACAGATGGGAAACCAGGCACCAGAGACATTTTTGGACAGGATGGAACCAGAGCCACTATTCCTTTCATACTTTCTTTGTCTATTTCTGATCTTTCCATTATAACAACAGGCTTCACCTTCATTTGCTTCTCCCATAATGGCTGATGATCCTCAGGCAGATCTGTGTGCCAATCTTTTCTGTCAGTTTGCTGATGGGATGGGAAACCGGCAATACGGGAGATTTTTGGACATGATAGACAGATCATACTTGGCCCATAATAGACCTCTTTGGGTTGCGGTACAGATGGGAAACCAGGCACCAGAGACATTTTTGGACAGGATGGAACCAGAGCCACTATTCCTTTCATACTTTCTTTGTCTATTTCTGATCTTTCCATTATAACAACAGGCTTCACCTTCATTTGCTTCTCCCATAATGGCTGATGATCCTCAGGCAGATCTGTGTGCCAATCTTTGCTGTCAGTTTGCTGATGGGATGGGAAACCGGCAATACTGGAGACTTTTGGACACAATGGAAGAAGATTGACAATACTTGGCCCATAATATACTACTTTGGGTTGTGGTACAGATGGGAAACCAGGGATACGAGCCACTTTCGGACAAGATGGTACCAGTGCCAACATTTCTTTCATATCTTGTTTCTGTTTTTCTGATATTTCCATCAATAACATCATCTTCACCTTCATTTGCTTCTCCCATAATGGCTGATGATCCTCAGGCTGATCTGTGTGCCAATCTTTACTGTCAGTTTGCTGACGGGATGGGAAACCGGCAATACGGGAGACCTTTGGACATGATAGGCCGATCATACCTGGCCCATAAAAGACCTCTTTGGGTTGTGGTACAGATGGGAAACCAGGAGTGTGAGCTACTTTGGGACAAGATGGTACCAGAGCCACTATTCCTTTCATACTTTCTTTGTCTATTTCTGATCTTTCCATTATAACAACAGGCTTCACCTTCATTTGCTTCTCCCATAATGGCTGATGATCCTGGGGCAGATCTGTGTGCCAATCTTTTCTGTCAGTTTGCTGACGGGATGGGAAACCTGCCATACTGGAGACTTTTGGACATGATAGACTGACAATACTAGGCCCATAATATACCTCTTTGGGTTGTGATACAGATGGGAAACCAGGAGTGTGAGCTACTTTGGGACAAGATGGTACCAGAGCCACCATTCCTTTCGTCTTAGCTTGTTCTTTTTCTGACCTTTCCATTTTCAAATCTGGGTTCACCTTCATTTGCTTCTCCCAAAATGGCTGATGATCCTCGGGCAGATCTGTGTGCCAATCTTTTCTGTCAGTTTGCTGACGGGATGGGAAACCTGCAATACTGGAGACTTTTGGACACAATGAAAGAAGGCTGAGTATAGTTGGCTCAAAATATATCTCTTGGGGTTGCGGTACAGAGGGGAAGCCAGGAATCATGGATGCTTCTGGGCAACATGGCACCAATGCAACCTTTGCTTTCATTTTTTCAATGTCTTCCTTCCTAAATTTGTCTTTTGGAAAGACTTCTTCTTTCTTGCTCTTCTGCAAGTGCTCAAACATAGGCTTGGGATCAACAAGCCACTCTAATGTTGTAATCCCCTCAGTAGATGTGAAACCAGGGAGACCGGAAACTTCAGGGAAAGCGGGAAGACTCAACATATTGGGTTGTGGTGCAGACGGGAAGCCAGGGATCCTGGCAGCGTCAGGACATGAAGGACGCATTGAAAAGTTGGTTTTAATTTCCTCTTTGTCTACCTTTAAGCTGTCAATAATGACTTTCCTATCCTTTAATGGTATCTTGAACAATGAGCTCTGATCAACAACCCACCCTGCTTCCCTATCCTTCTCAATGGATGGAAAACCAGGGAGACTAGAAACTTTAGGGCAGGAGGGAACAAGATTCACACTACTTGTCCGCACTTCAGCTGCTGGATGTGGTGCAGAGGGGAAACCAGGAATCAGGGATGGTTTTGGGCAACATGGCATCAAAGCAACCATTGCTTTCATTTTTTCACTGTCTTCTTTTGATCTGTCCTTTGGAAAAACAGTTTCTTCTTCTTTCTTCTTCTTTTTCTCCAAGTGCTCAAACATATGCTTAGGGTCAACAAGCCACTCTAATGTTGCAGCCCCCTCAGTGGATGCAAAACCCGGGAGACTGGATACTTTAGGACAAGCGGGCACAAGACTCAACATACTTAGATCTACCTCAGCTTTGGGGTGTGGTGCAGAGGGGAAGCCGGGAATACTTTCTGCAGTAGGGCACGATAGCTCCACAGTCACCATGTGTTTCATAAGCTCTTCTTGTAATGTGTCCAAATGTGGACTGGACCTAATGGTCACCCCTTCTTTCCCCTTCACTGTCTTCTTACAAATTGCCTCAGTGTTGACTGTACACTCCTCTACCTGACTTTCAAGAGAAGGGAATGTGAGTGTGCCAGCCACTCTTGGCATTAGATCTGCCATGTTAGGTTCCCTCTCTACCTCGACTTCTTTGGACAGATGTGTAGACGGAAAGCCTGGAATGCTGGCAGTTCTTGGGCAAGATGGGACTATATCTGCCATAAATCTCACCATATCTCTCTCCTCTTTTGATCTATCCATGGCCAGCTGTGGACCGTCCTTTGTTGGTTTCTCCCATAATATGCTTGTGTCCACTGGGTAGTCTTCCAATTGAGCCTCTGAAAAGGACGCTTGAGTGGATGGAAACCCTGGTGCACTGGCAACTCTTGGTGATGATGAAGCCATATTTTGAGGTCTGAGGAGAGGGTAAACCAAGGTCAGAGGTGACTATAACAACCATGAAAGCAGCGTTTTCAACTAAGAACAAAGCAATCAATAGGAAATGACCATCTAAAACAATCACACAAAAAACAAAACTCATGCTCAAACATGATCAGACCATTCACAAAAATGACAATGAATAATGCAAACATTTCAATCAAGATAAAGCCAATCTAGGTGTATAAACACCACACAATCAAATGTAAAGGATTTTTCAAACCCATGCTTGCAAAAATGTATACTGAACAAAAATATAAACGCAACATGCAACAATTTCAAAGATTTTACTGAGTTACAGTTCATATAAGGAAATCAGTCAATTTAAATAAATTCATTAGGCCCTAATCTATGGATTTTACATGACTGGGAATACAGATATGCATCTGTTGGTCACAGATACCTTTAAAAAGGTAGGGGTGTGGATCAGAAAACCAGTCAGCTCGACACATCTCCTTCACTTAAGAGTTGATCAGGCTGTTGATTGTGGCCTGTGGAATGTCCCACTCCTCTTCAATGGCTATGCGAACTAGAAAACATTGTCATACACGTCAATCCACAGCATCCCAAACATGCTCAATGGGCGACATGTCTGGTGAGTATACATGCCATGGAAGAACTAGGACATTTCCAGCTTCCAGGAATTGTGTACAGATCCTTGCGACATGGCCTTGCGTTATAATGCTGAAACATGAGGTGATGGCGGCAGATGAATGGCGCAACAATGGAACTCAGGATCTCGTCACAGTATCTCTGTACATTTAAATTGCCATAGATAAAATGCAATTGTGTTCGTTGCCCGGAGCTTATGCCTGCCCATACCATAACCCCACCGCCACCATGGGGCACTCTATTCTCAACGCTGACATCAACAAACCGGTCGCCCACACGACGCCATACACGCTGTCTGCCATCTGCCCGGTACAGTTGAACCTGGGATTAATCCGTGAAGGGAACACTTCTCCAGCGTGCCAGTGGCCATCGAAGGTGAGCATTCGCCCACTGAAGTCGGTTACAATGCCAAATTGCAGTCAGGTCAAGACCGTTTATGATAATTTGTGCAGAAATGATTTTTCTGTGCAAACCCACAGTTTCATCAGCTGTCTGTGTGGCTGGTCTTAGACGATCCCGCAGGTGAAGAAGCCGGATGTGGAGGTCCAGGGCTAGCGTGGTTACACATGGTCTGCGGTTCTGAAGCCGGTTGGACGTAGTGACAAATTCTCCAAAATTATGTTGGAGACAGCATATGGTAGAGAAATTAACATTACATTCTCTGGCAACAGCTCTTGTGGACATTCCTCCAGTCAGCATGCCAATTTCACACTTCCTCAAACCTACAGACATCTGTGGCATTGTGCTGTGTGACAAAACGGCACATTTTAGAGTGGACTTTTATTTTCCCCAGCACAAGTTGCACCTGTGTAATATGTCAGACTGTGTCAAGCTGTTTAATCAGCTTCTTGATATGCCACACCTGTCAGGTGGATCGATTATCTTGGCAAAGGATAAATGCACACTAATGGATGTAAACAAATTTGTGCACAACATTTTAGAAACATTTATTTTTGTGCGTTTGGAACATTTCTGGGATCTTTATTTCAGCTCATGAAAAATGGGACCAACACTTTTCATGTTGCATTTATATTATTGTTCAGTATATATATTCATCAAAATTGTAACTGATATTGCAAAATATTGGCAAATTCAATTAAGTCTAGAAGCACAAATCTTACAATATACGATTTCATACCATTCCTGCATTTGGCTAATGCTCTGTTTAAGTTATGTTAAATCCAAACTCCAAAAACCGCCATAGGAATGCAACACCATGCAGATCAACACAATGAAACCAGCACCATGCTGGCAGGTAGTGAGGTTGAGCGCTGTGACCCTTTCACACTTACCGCATCTCATAAATTTTCACCTGCCGAGCCACAGTAACCTCTTCCTTCCCAGAATGCTCTATTCCAGAGACTGACTCTAAGACTTCATCTACCGCTTCTTCCTCACATATCATGTCCAAGTCTTCTACAACTTGATACTCTACTAGTGCCACAATCTCACACGCCATCTGGCTGTGTGAAATGTCTTTTGGCTCATTGTCAACAGCTCCTCCCATCCCATACGGTAATGGCTGTCCCCCTTGAGCGGGAGACTGACACGAAGGGCTGAAAGAGAGTGACCGGAAGTGAGAGACCAAATAAATGGGAAGAATTACACAGTGAAAAGCACAGGGCATGCACCTTGCAAGAATAGTGCACAGTAGTGTCAGTCAGATGTGGAGGAGATGGTGCACAAGCATTATTGTAAGCAGCCAAACGAGAACAGCTGCACTCCTGCAGCAAACCAACACAACCCACCTCTCTCTGACAGTCAAGAACAATGGCATGTCTGTAGGAATGGAGTGCCACATTCGGCAGTGCAAGTGTCTGAAAACAGAGTTGAAATGCAAGTGTTTCATACTCTATCTGACAGGCAACTGACAGGCAGAGAAATGTGCTTTAAAGTCTCACAAAAGTGCCATAACGCAGATTTAAAATAGTCTGCTCTCCTACTCCCACTCACTCACCCTCTTTCTAGAACGCCCACTTCTTGCGCCTCATATCTGGTCTGAATGACCCCCTCTTCCTTGAGTCTCTCCAAAACTGAGCCATGTTTAAATTCTTGTTTGTTCTCATTCACCACTGATTCGATTCGTTTGGGCTTGTGGCTAAGCTCTGTTTGGCCCTCCTTGCAGTCATATATCTCCTCTGCCCATTCCATCCTTTCACCTCGACTTGACTGTTGATTTATAGACAAATCACTGTCGAGAGGCATTTGACAACGTGTCGATGGAAAGCCAGGGTCAATGGCCTCACTTGGGCAAGATGGCAACATAGACACCATTCCCTTCTCTAATTCATCATGAGTGGGAGCCAGAGACTGCACTGTTTTCTCTTTCAGTGACTTTTCCCAAAATGGCTTCTCCTCCACAGGACACTGATGAATTGGAGGATCCTCTTGATTTTGCGTCTTTGTGGATGGAATCCCTTGGACATGTGTAACCATTGGGAAAGTTAACAAAAGACTGGGCATGTTTGGCTCTTGTTCCTCTATAGGCCATGGTGCTGATGGAAAGCCATGTATACTAGCGTCTTTTGGGCAAGATAGTAACATAGCTGCCATTCCTTTGGCATCATCTGATCTACTGACTCCAATAGCTGGAATCTCTTTCTGTGTTTGCTGCCATAATGGTCCATCTTCCACAGCCCAGTTCTCAACTAAAACCTTATCTACTTTCTCTGGTTGTAAAGGAAAGCCAGAGACTTTGGCAACATTGGAGCATGATGATTTAACTGTAGCAGTGATGTATTGCTTTGTCTTGGGTCTTGGGGCAGAGGGAAAACCAGGTATTTTGGCTTCTTCTGGACATGTTGGCTCCAGGGCCATCATATGTCTGTCAAATTCTTTGTCATCTTTTAATCTACTCATAACTGGGGATGAAAGTACAGTCACAGAGAGCCTCGCCTTCACTGGCTTCTCTAACAATGGCTTTTGGTCAGCTGGCCAACCCTTAACTGGATCCTGCTCTGCTAGTTCTATCTTTATGGATGGGAGCCCAATAACATTAGAAATGTTGGGGCAAGATAGCACAATATTCACCATACTTGGAAGCTTCTCTACAATGAGCTGTGACGCAGATGGAAAGCCTGGACTTAGAGCAACACTTGCGCAGGATGGTACAAGAGATAACATTGCCTTTATCATGCGTGTGTCTCTGTAACAACAGTCTCCCTCAAATGGAGAGCATTCCAGAGTCTCCAGAGTATTAGCAACCCTCGTTGGTGGTGTCTCCCAGAGTACACTCTTGACTGTCGGCCAGCCCTCTACATAAGCGTGATCAGACATGACTGACTGTCTTGAAGGGAAACCAATTATACTAGAAACTTCCGGGCAAGATGTGGAAAGATTAGTCATGCATGGCTTTTTCTCGGCTTCAACATGAGCATCTTTTGCTCGTGGACCCGATGGGAAGTTAGTAAGGGTGGCTTTTGCTGGGCATGACAGCACAATACTTGTCAATACTTCTCTGTCTCTAAATGACATTTCCTCAGATGGACAAATCTGAAGAGATGGGAAACCTGGATTCAAAGCCAAACATGGACATGATGGTATAAGAGATAACATTGCCTTTATCATGACTTTGTCTCTGTAACAACAGTCTCCCTCAAATGGAGAGCATTCCAGAGTATTAGCAACCCTCGTTGGTGATTTCTCCCAGACTACACTCTTGACCATCGGCCAGCCCTCTACATAACCATCATCCAACATGATCAATTGTCTTGAAGGAAAACCAATGATACGAGACACTTCCGGACAAGATGGGAAAAGGGAAGTCATGCATGGCTCTTTTTCTACTTCAACGTGAGAGGCTTTGGCTTGTGGAGCCGATGGGAAGCCAGGAAGGGTGGCTTTGGCTGGGCATGATGGTACCATACTTGTCATTATTTCTCTGTCTCTGAATGACATATTGTCAACTGGAGAAAGCTGGAGATTAAGCCCCTCTCCTTTCCTCAACGATTTAACCCAAAATGTCTCCCTGTCAACATGCCAGCCATCATGTCCTGCCTTGGATGGACGTCTTGAGGGGAAACCTGAAGCCCTTGAATATTTCGGGCAGGTAGGCCATAGACATACCATGCTTGGGATCACCTTAACATGAGCCCTATCCGACTTGTGCCGTGACGATGAGGGAAAGCCTGGAATGGTGGCTTTTATTGGGCAAGGTGGTAACATAGACACCATAATTGTAATCATCGCTCTCTCTTTGAATGATAATGTTTGCACTGGACAAAAGAATAGTGTGCCTCTATTATTTAATGGCCTCTCCCACAGTGGCCTCTTGTCTGCACACCAGCCATCTTTATCTGAATTGATAGGAAGTCTCGAAGGTAAGCCAGAAACTTTAGAAACTTTAGGGCAAGTCTGCAGAAGACTGATCATGCTTGGTGTGTCTGCAAACTTTTTCGCAGGTAAAGAGGGAAAGCCTGGATTCACAGATGCTTCAGGACAAGATGGCATCAAAGCAAACATTGCTTTCATTTTGTCAATGTCTTGCTGTGATCCGTCTTTTGGAAAAACGTCTTCCTTCTTCTGCAAGTGGTCAAACATAGGCTTGGGGTCAACAAACCACTCTAACGTTGTACCCCCCTCAGTGGATGCGAGACCCGGTAGGCTGGAAACGTTAGGGAACATGGGAACAAGACTCGACCTATTGGGTTGTGGTGCAGATGGGAAGCCAGGGATCCGAGCAGCATGAGGGCATGATTGCCTCAAAGGAATGTTGATTTTCATTTCCTCTTTGTCTGCTTTTGAGCTGTCAAAAATGACTTTCCTCTCCTTTGGTGGTCTCTTGTAAAATGGCCTCTCATCAACAACCCACCCTGTTTCCCTATTCCCCTCAATGGATGGAAAACCTGGGAGACTAGAAGTTTTAGGGCAGGAGGGAACGATATGCATCATACTTGGTGTCTCCTCAGCCTTTTTGCGTGGTGCAGAAGGGAAACCAGGAATCATGGATGCTACTGGGCAACATGGCACCAAAGCAATCATTGCTTTCATTTTTTCAGTGTCTTCTTTTGGTCGGTCTTTTGGAAAAATGTCTTTTTCCTCTTCCTTCTTTTGCAAGTGTTCAAACATAGGCTTGGGCTCAACATGCCACTCTAATGTTGTAGGCCCTTCAATGGATGCGAAACCCGGGAGACTGGAAACTTTTGGGCAAGCAGAAACAAGACTCAACATACTAAGATCTACCTCAGCTTTGGGATGTGGTGCAGAGGGAAAACCAGGAATCCTGGCCTTCTTCGGGCAAGATGGTAACATATCTACCATGTTATTTGTAACGTCTTTGTTGTCATGTGGCATTGCCTGTACCAAAGAAACATTTATTTTCTTAAATGGCCTCTCCAAATGTGTTATCCAGTTAGAATGCCAGACAACATTTTCAGACTTATGCAGATGTCTAGAAGGTAAACCAAAAACTCTAGAAAATCTAGGACAAGTAGGCATAATGTTCATCATAATTGGCTCTTGCCTTGGTGCAGAGGGGAAGCCAGGAATACTGGCTGCTCTTGGGCAGGATGGTGTAAGAGCAAGCATGGTGCTGGCCATTTCACTATCATTATAGACTGTGCCAACATTATCGAATAATCCTGACCTTTTTCTTGGTGAAATGTTCAAATAATCTTTATCTACTGACCAATCTGGTGCCTGATTCAGATCCAAAGCTGGCAATCCAGAAACAGTCGATACCTTTGGGCAAGTAGGCACAAGATTCACCATACTTGGGGTTTCTACTGATCTCTGCCTTGGTGCAGAAGGGAAGCCAGGTACATTGGTTCTCCTGGGGCAAGATGGTACCATAGCTACCATATGTTTCAGATCTTTGTCTTTATCATGAGCTGGAGAAATGTCTAGAATTGGCACACCCCTTTCCCTCAACGGCTTCTCCCATAGTGGCACTCTGTCCACAAGCCAATAATCATCTCTAGACCTGATCCGCTCTATAGAGGGTAAACCAGAAACCTTAGAAAGTTTAGGGCAAGTAGTCAGAAGACTGATCATACTTGGTGTGTCTTCTAGCTTCGACTGTGGTGCAGAGGGGAAGCCAGGTATACTGGCCTTCCAGGGGCAGGATGGTGACAAAGCTACCATATTTTTCACAATTTCCGTATCATGATAGACTGTGTCAATATCGTCCAAATGGAACATTGATTCTTCTGACCTTTCTCTAGATGGCAACAGTAACTCTTTATCAACTGGCCACTCTACTGTTTGTGTCTGTTCGATAGCTGCCAATCCAGGAACGCTAGATACCCTTGGACAATTTGGCATTATGTTAACCATACTTGGCTCTTTCCTTGGTGCAGATGGAAAGCCAGGGACACTAGCCTTCCTTGGGCAAGATGGTAACATGGCCAACATATTTTTCATTAGCTCATTGTCCTTGTGTGGCATTTCCTGCATTAGACATGCTGTTCTCTTCCTCAATGGTCTCTCCAAGAGTGGCCTGCTGTTAGCATGCCACTCAACATTTGCAGACTTATTTGGCTGTTTGGAGGGTAAACCAGAAATTCTAGCCAGTCTTGGGCAAGTAGGCAAAAGTTTAACCATATTCGGCTCCTGCGTTGGTGCAGAAGGGAAGCCAGGAATACTGGCCTTCCTGGGGCAAGATGGTACCATAGCTACCATATGTTTTACCATATATGTTTCATGAGCTGGATAAATCTGTTGAATCGTTACATCCAATTCCCTCCATGTCTTCTCCCAGATTGGCATTCTGTCCACAATCCAATTTTCATGTCTAGACATTGTTGGGTGTTTGGAGGGTAAACCAGAAATTCTGGCCAATCTAGGGCAAGTAGTCAGAAGGTTAACCATGCTTGGTTCATGCCTTAATGCTGAGGCGATGCCAGGAATACTGGCTGCGTTTAGGCAGGATGGTTTCAGAGCTGCAATGTTTGTGACCACTTCACTATTATGATCGACTCTGCTATCATTCTCCAAATGGAACATTGATTCATCAGGCCATTCTCTGGGTGACAGTGACTTTTTGTCAACTGGTAATTCTACTATTTGTGCCTGTTCTATAGTTGCCAATCCAGGAACTTTAGATACCCTTGAACAAGTAAGCATAATGTTAACCATACTTGGCTCTTGCCTTGGTGCAGATGGGAAGCCAGGAATACTAGCCTTCCTTGGGCAAGTTGTCAACATGGCTACCATGTCTTTCAGAATTTCAGTGTCTTTGAATGCCATTTCCTGATCTTGTAAAAAAGGTCCTTCTCTTTTCTTCGATGGCTTCTCCCACAGTGGACTGCAGTCCACTTTCCAGTCAATATCATCTGAATTGTTTGGAAGTCTAGAGGGTAAACCAGGTACTCTGGGAAGTTTATGGCAAGTAGGATGAAGACTGAGGATATTTGACTCTTGACCTGGCATAGATTCTACACCAGCCTTTTCCAGGCAAGATGGTAAGAGAGGAACCACAAGTTCATTGTGCTCATATGAGGTTGCATGTGCTACAGAAAGTGAAGGGATCAGCTCAACTGTTTTCCTCAATGGCTTTTCTATTATTGGCCGTCTGGTAGCATGCCAGTAGTCAGGTTCTGACTCAGTTGGATGTCTAGAGGGTAAACCAGAAACTCTGGAAAGTTTAGGGCAAGTAGGAAGAAGATCATACTTCATGATCATTCTTGGGGATCCTAGCCTCTGCTTCAGTTTTGAAGGAAAGCCAGGAATACTGGCCTTCCTTGGGCACGATGGTAACATGGCTACCATATATTTCAACATCATTTTGTCTTTATATGCAATGGTAAGAGCGGAAGAAATTGGTTGAATCATCACATCCATTTTCCTCAATGGCCTTTCCCACAGTGGCTTTCTGTCCACGAGCCAATCAGCATCTCTAGAACTGATTGGCTGTTTGGAGGGTAAACCAGAAACCGTAGAAAGTCTAGGGCATGTAGACAGAAGACTGGTCATACTTGGTGTGTCTACTAGCTTCTGCCTAGATGCAGAGGGTAAACCTGGAATCCTAGCCTTATTCGGACAAGATGGTAACATATCTACCATATTTTTGGTAAGTTCTTTGTCCTTTTGTCGCATTTCCTGCGCTACAGAAAGTGCTCTGTTCTTCAATGGTCTCTCCAAAATAGGCCTACGGTTAGCGTGCCAGTCAACATTATCTGACTTAATTGGCAGTTTAGAGGGTAAACCAGAAACTCTGGCCATTAAAGGGCATGTAGGCAGAAGGTTAACCATATTCAGTTCAGATTCAGAAAACTTTCTTGTCCCAACATTGGACAATTTAGTAGGCTCTTGCATTGTTTCAGATGGGAAGCCAGGAATACTGGTTGTTTTGGGGCAGGATGGTTTAAGATCCACCATTTTCTTGACCTTTTCACTATCATTATAAACTGTGCTAACGTCCTCTAAACGGACCATCAATAATTCTACTTCTTTCGGTAACTTATTAAACAGAGCCTTTGTATCTACTGGCCAGTCTACTGTCTTTGCTGGGTCTATGGTTGGCAGTCCAGGAACTCTAGATACCCTTGGGCAAGTTGGCATTATGTTAACCATGCTTGGCACAACCTGAGCTTTGGGCCTTGGAACAGATTGAAAACCAGGAATAGTACTCTGACTTGGACAAAATGGGACAAGCACTACCATAGATTTCAACATTTCTTCGTCTCCATACACTTGGTCTAAAGCAATTGACGACGAAAGCTCAATAACCGTCTTCTCATCATGTGGTCTCTCCCATTTCAGCTTTTTATCCACCCTCCAACCTACAGCCTCAGCCCCTTCAGTCTCCTTTGGTTTCCTGGAGACCAAACCAGGTGCACTGGATACGCTTGTGCAAGTTGGCACTAGATTCACCAAACTTGGTTCCGTTTGTGTTTTGGGTGGTGGTGCTGGTATTCCTGTTTTGGGTGGTAATCCTGGTCTTTCTGTTTTGGGTGGGGATGCTGGTCTTTCTGTTTTGGGTGGTGATGCCGGTCTTTCTGTTTTGGGTGGTGGTGCAGGTCTTTCTGTTTTGGGTGGTGGTGCAGGTCTTTCTGTTTTGGGTGGAGGTGCTGGTCTTTCTGTTTTGGGTGGTGGTGCTGAGGGGAACCCAGGAACACTGGCTACCCTTGGACAACTTGGCAACATGGAAGCCATACTTTCCATTACTTTCTGGTCCTCATCCGATGTTTCAGGGGCAGGGGTGATAATTGGTGTTCCTTTCAGGGGCTTCTCCCATAATGGACTTTTATCAATGGGCCATTCTTCGGGTCGGGCCTTATATCTGTTCCTAATCAATGTGGATGGGAAACCAGGGTAACTGGACACTTTTGGACAAGATGGCAGCGAGGCAGCCATACTTTTAGTTCTAAAGGACAGGGGACACCAAGGATATATGTCAGAGGAAAGGTGCCAACTGGGAACTACAAAACATGTTCTTGTGTTTAAATAACTAGTGGGACCAGCCCTTAATATTTATTGAAATGCAAACCTATAAGGTACATAAGTACTACATGTCTTCAGGACATGCTAACATGTTTTAGAACTAGTTGAATGACTGACACATTGAGGAACAGGGGTATGGAGTGATTGTGCACCATGCCACACTTACCCCCAATCCATGGGTACCCCTTGTTCTTTTGAACATCTTGAACCTCTTGTTGTTTTGGAAGAATATTTAGGAGCATCTTTCTTAGGGACCAGTGTCTGCCCCTGCTCTTTCTTTGGGTCTTTCTCCTTTGGCAGACCCCTCTGCGACAATCTGTACGGCCGTGTGGTCTGCAACTCAGTGAGGTGGGAGGGCGGGGCCATCATCCTCTGCTGCCCACTGGTTACTGTCACAATCTGTTCAGGCTCTGGTTTGGCTAACGGTGTCCCTATCTGCATGGACATCTTGTTCAAGTGACTCCTCGTTCTGTCAAGTGACTTCATGGATGTGACTGTGGGCTCAGGTAAGCCAGGCCTTTGCATGGGTGCAAAAGGGAGAGGTTTCTGGGGTGTTGGAACTGGGAGTGCCCTGTTTGACCTCTCCTCTGCCTGACTTTTTGCAATCGGTTTTGGCATCTCAAAATATTGGAGCCCCGGAACAGAGGGTGCTCGGGGGCTAAAGGGCAGGAGAGGGGTCATGCTCTCAGGTCTGAGGGACAAACAAATCAAGGTCAGAGTTCAGAGGTCAGGGGGGGGGGGATTGCATCTCCATAGCAACAACGCAGTGAAAAGCAGGCAAGGTTCCCCATATCAAGCATGGTCAGAGGTGCTACTGTAAGGGCACAAGCACAATCTTTGCCAAGGATTTTACTTTAATTCTTTGGCATACTCTCTATGTATTTAAAATGTTTACATTTGACCCTTATTTAACTAGGCAAGTAAGTGTTTAAGAACAAATTCTTATTTACAATGACGGCCTATTGCAACAGCATTGCAGCTTGAGGAAACTTGATACACTATAAATCTGCCTACCAGAAACTGATACAATCGTTTTGGTTTCACTATTGACAACCAGGTAGATTCCAATGAATCACAATATTTCAGATGGATACATTGCTACAGTGGCCATGCATCCTGAGTGACAAAATATGTAGTTCTAGCTTTGCAGTGCCTAAGCAAACAAATGGTTTTAATTACAACTTTTAGGAACTCTGCCATGCTTCCAACAATTTAGGACAAATAAAATAGCAATTTTATTTTTTTATTTCGCTTATATTTAACCAGGTAGGCTAGTTGAGAACATGTTCTCATTTACAACTGCGACCTGGCCAAGATAAAGCAAAGCAGTGCGACACAAACAACAACACAGAGTTACACACGGAATAAACAAGCGTACAGTCAATAACACAATAGAAAAAAAAGAAAGTCTATATACAGTGTGTGCAAATGGCGTGAGGAGGTAAGGCATTAAATAGGCCATAGTAGCGAAGTAATTACAATTTAGCAGATTATAACTGGAGTGATAGATGAGCAGATTATGATGTGCAAGTAGTGATACTGGTGTGCAAAAGAGCAGAAAGTAAATCAAAACAATATGGGGGTGAGGTAGGTAGATTGGGTGGACTAGTTACAGATGGACTATGTACAGCTGCAGCGATCGGTTAGCTGCTCAGATAGCTGATGTTTAAAGTTAGTGAGGGAAATGTAAGTCTACAGCTCCGGCGATTTTTGGAATTCGTTCAGGTCGCAGTGGTGGGTGGTATAAGGGAGTTTGGTAACAAAACGGATGGCACTGTGATAGACTGCATCCTGTTTGCTGAGTAGAGTATTGGAAGCTATTTTGTAGATGACATCGCCAAAGTCGAGGATCGGTAGGATAGTCAGTTTTACTAGGGTAAGTTTGGTGGCGTGAGTGAAGCAAGGCTTTGTTGCGAAATAGAAAGCCGATTCTAAATTTGATTTTAGATTGGAGATGTTTGATATGAGTCTGGAAGGAGAGTTTACAGTCTATTTGTAGTTGTCCAAATATTCTAGGTCAGAAGCATCCAGAGTAGTGATGCTAGTCGGGCGGGCGGGTGCGGGCAGCGAATGTTTAAGAGCAGTTGGAGGCCATGGAAGGAGTGTTGTATGGCATTAAAGCTTGTTTGGAGGTTAGTTAACACAATGTCCAAAGAAGGTCCAGATGTATAGAGAATGGTGTCGTCTGCGTAGAGGTGGATAAGGGAATCACCTGCAGCAGGAGCGACATTGTTGATATATAGAGAGAAAAGAGTCGGCCCGAGAATTGAACCCTGTGATACCCCTATAGAGACTGCCGAGGTCTGGACAACAGGCGCTCCGATTTGACACACTGAACTCTGTCTGCGAAGTAGTTGGTGAACCAGGCGAGGCAGTCATTTGAGAAACCAAGGGTATTGAGTCTGCCGATAAGAATACGGTGATTGACAGTCGAAGGCCTTGGCCAGGTCGATGAAGACGGTTGCACAGTACTGTCTTTTATCGATGGAGGTTATGATATCGTTTAGGACCTTGCGCGTGGCTGAGGTGCACCCATGACCAGCTCGGAAACCGGATTGCACAGCGGAGAAGGTGCGATTTGAAATGGTCAGTGATCTGTTTATTAACTTGGCTTTCGAAGACTTTAGAAAGGCAGGGGAGGATAGATATAGGTCTATAACAGTTTGGGTCTAGAGTGTCACCCCCTTTGAAGAGGGGGATGACCGCGGCAGCTTTCCAATCTTTAGGGATCTCAGGCGATACGTAAGAGAGGTTGAACAGACTGGTAATAGGGGTTGCAACAATGGTGGCGGATAATTTTAGAAAGAGAGGGTCCAGATTGTCTAGCCCAGCTGATTTGTATGGGTCCAGGTTTTGCAGCTCTTTCAGAACCTCTGCTATCTGGATTTGGGTGAAGGATAAGCTGGGGAGGCTCGGCAAGTAGCTGCGGGAGGTGCGGCGCTGTTGGCCGGGTTGGGGTAGCCAGGAGGAAAGCATGGCCAGGCATAGGGAAATGCATATTGAAATTTTCGATTATCATGGATTTATCGATGTTGACTGTGTTACCTAGCCTCAGTGCAGTGGTGTTGATGCAATGTTGATCGCAGACAGCACAAGATTTTTGTGCAATAACACGACAGCTGCCTTAGACTCAAACACAACTCATTCAGAAAGTTATCCAAGACACTGTATCTATGTCACCATTATAACTAATAAGAAGAGTACACAGACTACAGCAAAACTAGGAAAACCACAGCATTGACAAGAATAATTGTTACACAAGACATTTCCTTGAAGTCGGATGGTTACTGTATTCCTGACCTACCACTAAATAGTTTTAGGCCTTTTCAACTTAGTAGGAATGTGAAACTCACTCGTCACAGTTATCAATACGTTGAATTTACCATACTGTTGTCTTTCAAAGTGGCCTTTACTGTGTCATCTTACTGACAAAACTCCATCATGCAACAAAAAAACAGACCATGCTCTGCTCACCATCGACATTGAATGAAGATGTTCAGGTTAAAACCAAACCAGCCATTCCAAGCATAAATAATGAGCACCACCCCCTGTAGCTGTGTAACCTTTGAATTCACTCACCCTGTCGTTCCCTGGACAACCTCCATTCCAAACATTGAGTCTGCCCCCCATCTTCTCGCATAAGCGCTCGTCTCAAAGGGCTTAGCCAATGGGTCAAGTGAGGATGTTGATGGGTCTGGCCTCTGATTGGCAATACTGATCATTCCAGCAGTGCGGGCTAGAAGGGATGACAGAGGAGAACATCATGAAGATTAATCTGACGGCATCAGTACACACCGTCTTGGCTGTGGGGCCAAATCCTGACTCGAAGATCTGAGCCCTATAATTTTAAAGTTAAGTACACAGATCTCAAGTTAGGATTTGGCCCTGTGTATAGATTTAGGGATGTTCCTAAAAGGCATTGTGGTTGCTTAAGGTCCTACTCACTGGGAGTTGTGGCAGTGGTGTATTCCTCCTCTGTCAGAGTGCTCAACTGCCTCTGAAACTCTAGAAGGGAAAATACAGGACAAGGTTAGACCTGATTATCTTAACGGGAGAGTTAGCTTGGCAGCCGTGACGTGATCAATAACCAACAACGAATGAAGGAAACACATTTAATGCTAACCTAAAATTCGTACAATCAACAACAATTAGCAAGAGACTGTTTACAACCAAAACAACTCGCTAGGTGCCAAGTGTTCTCATGTGAAGATTGACAAGGGAATACATGTTATCATCATAGCATTCTATCATGGATGTCCCCATTATTAAACACGAGGACATTGTCGACTCAGGTTGTATACCTGTCTCTTGGGGAGCAGTGACTGGTGCTGGGATGGGGGCAGTGGGGACTTGAGTCTGAGAGCCAGCAGAGAGCACAGGAGAAGGAACAGGATAGGGGGTGAGAAGAGAGGGTGAGTGGGGGAGCTCCAGAGGAGGGGAGACCAGTCTCTTCAAATTGGGGTGGACCATGGTGGGAACCACCTGGTGCATCCATTCTGCAGTCTGGAGCACAGCAGGGGGGACTGAGGTTGAAAGAGAGAGAAAAGAGAGGACACATGGAAGACAAGGAAGGAAAGACAAGGGGGAGAAGGAAAAGGGAGGAAAGAATTCGATTCATAAGCGTTTCACCCAGTTTGGATCAAAGTACAATTGTGTAGACTGGTTAGGCAAGCATTTCTCCAATGTCCATGCTTTGGGCTCAATCTCACTGAGATCTGTACCTGACTGGGAAACCGTGGCAGAAGCAGGATCTGCACCACATGGAGAAGTGCCGATAGCATGAGGGGAGGGACCAGGAGCAGAGTCATAACATTGGGCAGCGATGTAGTCAGAAGCAGTAAGACGCCCAGGGGTGGGAACAGTGGGATCAGAGGAAAGATCAGGGGTAGAGGATAGGGAAGGGTCAGGGGTGGCGGTTGGGGCAAGGGCTGGGTTATCAGAGGTAATGGGAGTAGGGTTAACATCAATGGGAGTGGATGAGGAAGAATCAGAGACGATGGCAGGCGCAGAAGCAGGGGTGAGGACAGGAACATCAGAGCCAGAGGAGGTTACGAGGGGGGGGGATGAGGACACAAGAGTGCGGTAAGGTACTCCAATTGGGTCAGATGCGTAATCAGGGGTGGGGAGAGAGGAGGATGCAGGAGATGAGGCTAGCACAGGGGGAGGTAAGGGGAGCGGAGACTGCAACATGGAAGAATGGGATGCATCAAGGGAGAATGACATGTAGGAATCAAGCTGAGAGAAAGCAGGATTACATGGTGTCTCCATGGTCCGCTTTGTCTGCTCTAGGGTCACAGGCTTCACTGGGTCAGGGGGAGAGGGGTGCAGAAATTTGGGGGAGAGGGCTGGCTGGGCCAGAGGGGCCTGGGATTTGGGCGGTCTCCATTCACTCTGCCAGGGTACTGTGAGGGAGGGATGAGAAGGGGTAGAATGGAGGGAGGGAGAGGAAACAAGGGATTCACATAAGGCACAAGTTTGAGAGAAAGAGGGACAGGAGAGAGGAGAATAGGGAGAAATAGAGGGATGGTATATGGGTGGTTAGAAAAGATATTGGAATAGAAAGGGTATTCAGATTGGAATAAAGAGAGGGAGAGAAAACAGTCAACAGAATAGTCCCTACATTGTCTGATATACAGGAGTAACATACGTAGTGATGTGGGAAACCCTACTGCACATGATATAGGCTATATGCAATGTTCCCTCTAAGTTGCACACTGGACTGCAAGCCCAGAAGAAACATCAGCCTGCCCCAAAAAAGGACGAGATTGAACTTCACTCAACTTTCTAGTTTCCCCTTTAGTTAACAATATCAACGTTTTGCTCAACTGTGGGAATTATGATCGAATCAAATAGTTTTTTGTTTGTTTGTTTGTTACATTGAAAGTGTCAATGTAACAAACAAACAAACAAAAACTATGCAAAACTAACTGCAAGAGATTTTATCGTAGGCAGAACGCATTGGAATAGGATTCTATTGTATTGACAGGCACGACTTAGGCACGTCCTCTACACAGACCGCTGCACCATAACCAATCATAGTTGCAGTAGGCGATTCACTTTGAACTGGACTGTGTTTACAGCATGAGCGGTCGCGAGTAGATGTGCTTGTTTTGAGATCAAAGCGAGAGCTGCAGTTCACATTTTGTTTATATTCTTTGATAGTTAGTGAGTTGTTAGCCCAGTTACAGTGCCTTGCAAAAGTATTCATCCCCCTTGATGTTTTTCCTATTTTGTTGAATAACAACCTGTCATTTAAATTGATTATTATTTGGATTTCATGTAATGGACATACACAAAATAGTTCAAATTGGTGAAGTGAAATGAAAAAAAATACTTATTTCAAAAAATTCTCAATAAAAAAATTGAAAAGTGGTGCATGCATATGTATTCACCCCTTTGCTATGAAGCCCCTAAATAATATCTAGTGCAACCAATTACCTTCAGAAGTCACATAATTAGTTAAATAAAGTCCACCTGTGTGCAATCTAAGTGTCACATGATCTGTCACATGATCTCAGTGTATATATACAGCTGTTCTGAAAGGCCCCAGAGTCTGCAACACCACTAAGCATGGGGCACCACCAAGCAAGCAGCACCATGAAGACAAAGGAGCTCTCCAAACAGGTCAGGGACAAAGTTGTGCAGAAGTACAGATCAGGGTTGGGTTGTAAAAATAAATCTGAAACTTTGAACATCCCACCGAGTACCATTAAAAAATGGAAAGAATATGGCACCACAACAAACCTGCCAAGAGATGGCCTCCCACCAAAACTCACAGCCCAGGCAAGGAGGGCATTAATCAGTGAGGCAACAAAGAGACCAAAGATAACATCGAAGGAGCTACAAAGCTCCACAGCAGAGATTGGAGTATCCGTTCATACAACCACTTTAAGCCGTACACTCCACAGAGCTGGGCTTTACGGAAGAGTGGCCAGAAAAAAAGCCATTGCTTAAAGAAAAAAAATAAGCAAACACGTTTGGTGTTCGCCAAAAGGCATGTGGGAGACTCCCCAAACATATGGAAGAAGGTACTCTGGTCAGATGAGACTAAAATGTAGCTTTTTGGCCATCAAGGAAAATGCTATGTCTGGCGCAAACCCAACACCTCTTATCACCCCGAGAACTCCATCCCCACAGTGAAGCATGGTGGTGGCAGCATCATGCAGTGGGGATGTTTTTCATCGGCAGGGGCTGGGAAACTGGTCAGAATAGAAGGAATGATGGATACCGCTAAATACAGGGAAATTCTTGAGGGAAACCTGTTTCAGTCTTCCAGAGATTTGAGACTGGGACAGAGGTTCACCTTCCAGCAGGACATTGACACTAAGCATACTGCTAAATCAACACTCGGGTGGTTTAAGTGTTTTCAATCCAATTGAGAATATGTGGCATGACTTAAAGATTTGTCACGACTTCCGCTGAAGTTGGCCCCTCTCCTTGTTCGGGCGGCGTTCGGCGGTTGACGTCACCGACCTTCTAGCCATCGCCGATCCACTTTTCATTGGTTTTGTCTTCCATCACACCTGGTTCCAATTCCATAAATTACATGTTGTGTATTTAACCCACTGTCCCCCCCCCCCCCCCCCCCATGTCCTTGTCCGTAATTGTTTGTTGTAGTGCTTGTGCACGGTAGGCTGGTATTTACCGGGTTTTGTTTGACCCATTTATTTTGTATTATTCTGTTGACGGTGTTTTATGGTTATTAAACACAACCGTTGTAAATCCGTTTCCGTTCTCCTGCGCCTGACTTCTCTGCCGGCAGTAGCATCGCATTACAAGATCGCTGTACACCAGCGGAGCCCTTCCAACTTGAAGGAGCTGGAGCAGTTTTGCCTTGAAGAATGGGTAAAAATCCCAGTGGCTAGATGTGTCAAGCTTATAGAGACATACCTCAAGAGACTTGCAGCTGTAATTGCTGCAAAAGGTATCTCTACAAAGTATTAACTTTGCGGGGGGTGAATAGTTATGCACGCTCAAGTTCAAAAAATGTTGTCTTATTTCTTGTTTGTTTCACAAGAAAAAATATTTTGCATCTTCAATGTGGTAGGCATGTTGTGTAAATCAAATGATACAAACCCCCCAAAAATAAATGTTTATTCCAGGTTGTAAGGCACCAAATAGGTCAAATGCCAAGAGGGGTGAATACTTTCGCAAGCCACTGTATAGCAAATTTCTAGTCAACAATGGGAGAGTGGTTGCTTCCTACAAAAGCACAAAATGTGTGCATTTCTAGCCATCTTTGAAAAGCGAGTCAGGTAAAGAGCTTTTTTATGCTTTAAAGATGCGATTTGGCCCCCTTAAGAATATAGTTTAATTAGCCCTGACATAGCCCTTCTAAGGATAGCCTTTCCACTCCCTATTTAATCTTGCTCTTGTGACTGACTGGTTTAGAACCAGGTCCCCTGCATCTCATAAGACTGTGTTAGCCCCTGGTTTGAACCCAGTCAGTCACAAAAGCAAGATTGTATAGGGAGTGAAAAGGGTATCATTAGAAGGGCTATGACAGGGCTATTCAACTATTCAACCAAATTGCTGTTTTTGTGACAATCCTTTCTGACGTGTCCTGCATGGCCTGTGATCATCATAGATGGGAAAAGAAGGTAGGTCCATGTAAAATAAAGGTTAAATTAAATTAAATTCAATAATTAAAATAAATGTTACAGAGAGTCTAAGCTTTCAGGAATGGGATCCTAATAGCTTATAGCTAGAGCCAAATTCATAGGAAGAAAACAAATTCAGAAACTGCCAAAAACTCCTGGTTACCAGAGAGAGCGTTTGATTCTATCTGTGCTCCTCCACATTTCCTGGCTGGCAAAGTACCAGGATGTTGTCTCTGGTTTTGAATCTGAACTGAATTTGAAAACTGGAGCAGTTACATATATGAAACTTGAATATATCGTTTTTAAACTTGATACACAGACAATGAATGAAATATCTTCCATATTGAAACTGAATATATAAATATTGAATTGGAATATTCAATTAATTGTAATTTTATTATTTTACTGAATTAAATATTCATTCAATTCAGTTTCAAATCATGAAATACAAGTCCAATTCATGAATTAAATGATTACATTTGTGCATTACAAATTCAAAAATATTACATTACATTTCAATTCAATATCCTAATACAAATTCAAAATGTTGGAATTTAAATATAATTTCTGTTGGCACTGAAATCACTCCATATGCTTTTGCCTTGTGCCTGTGTCGTACCTGTCTCAGGGGCTGAGGGCAGGCTGGTAGGCCTAGTGAGGGCAGAGCCCGGCTCTGCCAGGGAGGTGCTGTATGCTTTGGGCCGACAGGGGACAGGAAGGGGCTGGGAAGTAGGAGGGGAGGTGCCGATAGTGGTGGAAGAGAAGGAGGAGGATGAGAAGGAGGGGACACTCTGGGGTCTCCAAGCACTGGTGCGAGCAGCAGCATAGGTGGCTGAGAGAAGAGAGGAGGATGGAAAGAAGAATGTGGGGGGTAGAGAAGATGAAAGGAAAGAGGATGGTGATGAACAGCAACTACAGACAAAAGAGATAACTTACAGAATCAAAGACAAATTGCATCCATGCAGTAAATTGAAATGAATGACAAATGCCTTGAAACTATCCCATCAATTTCTGTGCATGCAGTACCTGTCTGTGGAATATCAGAGAAAGAGGGAGGTGGAAAGGAAGATGGGGCAGAGGGTGAAGAGGAGAGAGGAGAGGTGGAAGAGGAGGAAGGCCCAGTGAAGGAGGCTGAGAGGGGTCTTGATGGAGAGAAGGTGGGGAGACCAGGGGCCACACGGCCCTCAGCAAGACTGGCAGGGTCAAGGGCCGGGTCAGTCTGGAAGCCACAGGGCCTCCGGCCTACAGATATGGGCACTGAGAGAAAACGGTAGAGGAGAGAGTAGAGGAAGAAAGAGAGGAGTGAAGGAAAAGTGAGGGCAGACAGTGAGAAACAGAAAGCATAATAAAGAGGGGTTGAGAAATTAGAATCAAGCTTGACCAGTGCAGAGAGTAGAACAATTGTGTCATTCAGCATGGCTAAATGTAAAAAAATACAAAAATAAAAATTTGTAAAAAAGTACATGCTTTCTCTTGAAACTGGCCTGAGTAAACTAAACTACTCCACAACTATTAACTGTGATCTCACTTCCCTAGCAACAGTCATGGAGCAACGCCAGAAACCATAAATACAGTATGACACCGCTTTGATGAAGAAACTCACTGCGAGCTAAGGCAGTTGCTATGGAAATTAAGCAATTGCCTCTGGCAATCTCTGCAATAAACATTTAATGCCTGACATTTCCGTCAGTGTAGAAAATAATTATTCCAGACCCCTGTGTGTCTCTAGAGACTCAAGGTAATTCAGGACATTCAGTTCATTCCTCAAGGAATGTGTCGACATGTTTTTCCCAATCTTGCAATAGCTTTACTGATGTAAACAGCAGGGGGTGCTTCAGACCATAGAAAGATACAGTCAGGTCCAAAATGTTTGGCACCCTTGATAAAGATGACCAAAGAAGATTGTAAATAATGAATAATACAAATACCGAGCTATATATATGCTCAAAACAATGGGAAATGTATATTATTTTATACTAATACAATTGCTCAGAGAAAGAGAGTTTGTTTAACAAGTAATTCACTTTTTTTTTCTAAAAACGATAAGGGTCAAAATGATTGGCAGCCCTGTTTTCAATACATTTCTATAGATGGGTTGGCAAAAGCAACACGTGCGCATCTCTGGGGCAAAACAGATGGGGTTGTCTTAGACTCATGACAACATATAAACTATATTTCTGTCACACCCTGATCAGTTTCACCTGTCTTTCTGCTTGTCTCCACCCCCCTCCAGGTGTCACCCATCTTCCCCATTATCCCCAGTGTACTTCTACCTGTGTTCTCTGTTTGTCTGTTGCCAGTTTGTTTAGTTTTTCATCAAGTCTACCAGCGTTTCTTCCCCGTGCTCCTGTCTGTCTCTAGTTCCTGTTTTCTAGCTTTCCCAGTCTTTTACCATTCTGCCTGCCTTGACCCTGAGCCTGCCTGTCATTCTGTGCCTTGTCATACCACCCTGAATTACTGACCTCCGCCTGCCCTGACCCTGCCTGCCGTTCTGTACCTTTCAGACTCTGCTCTGGACTACTGACCTCTGCCTGCCTTTGACCCATTGTTTGCCTGCCCCGCTGTTTTTGTAATAAACTTTTGTTACTTTGAAACTGTCTGCATCTGGGTCTTCTCCTGAGCCTTGACAATTTCATCTATATTCAACTATATTTTTACATTTTTAACGAAAACAAATACATTTGCACAATGAGCACTTGTTGTTTCTCAAATACATCGTTACAGTTGTTGGTTAGCTAGCGAATTTTTGCCATATTAGCTTAGACATGACATCAGTCAAAACAAGACATGGTATCACTCACAAGATACAATGACCTGAAGCGAGTCACCTACGATTTCCCATATGGCAGCTTCTTATCATTGTTGCTATCTATTCATGCCTTCTGGCTACATCGATGCGCGCAACATTTCCGTGACGTTATCAGCCCCTCAAAAATGATGAAATTGAAGAATACATTGGGAGAGATCTTCGACCATTCCTCCATTCAGAATCTTTCCAGATCCTTGATACTCTTTATCTGTGTGTAACGCTCATCGTTGCATGAAGAAGGAGTGGACCAAAGCGCAGCGTGGTACGTGTTCATGATCATTTATTTAAACTGAACACTGAGAAAAAATGGAACAAAACGAAAGTTCTGTCTGATGCAGACACAAAACAGAAAACAACTACCCACAAAACACAGGTGGGAAAAAGCTGCCTAAGTATGATTCTCAATCAGAGACAACGATAGACAGCTGCCTCTGATTGACAACCACACCCGGCCAAACACAAATAAATAGAAAACATAGAAATAAAGAAAGTAGAATGCCCACCCTCGTCACACCCTGGCCTAAACAAAATAGAGAATAAAAGCCTCTCTATGGCTAGGGTGTGACACTGTGCTTATGGACTGCCATCTTCAAATCAAAGAGCTCTAATTTCATGTCATCCAGCAAATGTAAATGCCTAAAGTTTGCTGAGTTCTGCATGTGCGGAAAATAACCCATTACATACTGTAAAATATGGTGGTGGCTCTTTGATGTTATGGGGCTATTTTGCATACACTGTTCCTGAGGCCCTTGTAAAGGTCAACGGCATCATGAACTTTACTCAGTACCAGGACATTTTAGCCAAAAACTTAGTTGCTTCTACAAGGAAGCTGAAACTTGTCTGAAAGTGGATGTTCCAGCAAGACAATAACACCAAGCACACATCAAAACCAACAAAGACATGGTTAATTGAACAGAAAACCTTTTGCAATGGCCATCTAGGTCTCTGGACTTGAACCCCATTGAAAACCTACGGTTTGAATTGAAGAGGTCAGTCCATAAACACCGATGAAGGATATCAAGGATCTGGAAAGGTTTTGTATGGAGGAATGGTCTAAGATCCCTCCCAATGTCGTCTCCCATCTCAAAACATTTTAGAAAAAGTCTCAGTGCCGTTATCCTCGCAAGGTGAGATATTGAAAGCAATTGAAAACGGGTGCAAATCATTTTGAGCCCGATCTTATTTAGAAAAAAAGCTTGCTTGTTAAACAAAATCTCTTTCTCTGAGCAATTCTATTAGTATAAAATAATATAATTTCCAAAAAATTGAGAATATAGCTCAGTATTTGTATTTATTTTATACAGTCTTTTTTTGCCCATCTTTCTCAAGGGTGCCAATAATTGTGGAACTGACTGTACATGGCATAACATGGTAATGACCCCTTTACTGTGTTCCCGTGAGTCAGAATACCCAAACAACAAAACTCAAAGAATCAAATATTTGGGTATCCCTCGGAGGTATCCTTACCTTGAATAAACACTGCTATTTGACCTTTTGGTTATTACAATAGGGGTAGCCTATGATGAAATCTGTAATCCGTACTTGGTGAAACTGCCATGTCCGTTTGTGATGTTACAACAACAAAGTAACTTCAAAACAAGACAGTCCCCCCCCCCCCAGACATCATTGCACGTGCGATAGAACAGCAGAGTATGTACTGCAATTTTTTTTTTTTTACCACGACGCTGGATGCTCATCTCCTACGTTTCACCAACAAAACAATAACAAATGTGCTGGGGGCGAACAGTTGCGCTGTTTCACCTTGTGCGGATTTCAGCTTGAAATGTATTTATTTCAGCTTTATCACCGTGAATCAATCTGTCTGTAAGTCAGTCAGTCTGCCGTTACCTGAGCCAGCAGCGGGCTGGAAGATTTTGGGCAGTGCAGGTGGGTGGGCGCGGACAAAGGCTGGCACTTGGTAGGCATAGGGGGAGGGTCGTGGCTGCTGAGCGGTGCCCGCGGGGCCAGTGGTGAGTCGGGAGTGGGTGGCAGGGGCGGGAGGCAGGGCGGAGGGGTCGAGGGGTACGGGCAGAGGGGGGCGTGACAGAAGTGAGATGGTAGACACAGTGCCAGATGAGCTACTCCAATCCATCTTACTGGCAGCTGGGTGAGAGATGAGGATGGGGTGGGAGGGAGGGGAGGCGATGGGCAGAAAAAGAAAGATGGAAAAGAGAGTAGGAGCAAAGGATAAAAGGGAGGACAGATGCAGGAGAAAACAGAATAGAACGGCAGGGAAAGTCGAGAAAGAAAGTGGTGTAAAAACAAATGGACCAAAGAGATGAGAAGATAAGTGAGATTCAGTTGAGGAAGAGAAGAGAGGAGAAACAGAAGTGAAAACAGAAGGGAAGAGGAAGTGAGAAAAGGGAAGAGGGGAAGATTGAAAGCATATAAGCAATGGAGAGTGATAGTACTCGGATACTCATACCATACAGTCAAACTGTACAGTTGCTCGAATTACTGTTTTTTCACACTGTAACTCTTCATTATCAATGATTAAACCCTACTCCCATTTCTATGTGCCAGGGATAAGAATTCTTGGTTAGGCCCCAGCATTCAGTCCCACAGTTTAATTACAGTACACTTGATACGGTACATGAGAAGAATTTAAAAGAAAAAGCTCAGCTCCTATGGACACCTTAGGACTCCGTATTGTGTAACCATACATTTTAACATCGATCAGATTCCATCACTTCAAACAGTGATTTAAATGACTGGTCATTTGTTTGCTTAATTTACCCTTGCAGAGAGTATCTGATTTAATATGAGAATGTAATGAGGTATACAACTTCATTTGAAACCGAATTGGCTAATATCCATTCGGATTAATACAGTGAGGGAAAAAAGTATTTGATCCCCTGCAGTTTGCCCACTGACAAAGATATTATCAGTCTATAATTTCAATGGTAGGTTTATTTGAACAGTGAGAGACAGAATAACAACAAAAAAATCCAGAAAAACGCATGTCAAGAATGTTATAAATTGATTTGCATTTAATTGAGGGAAATAAGTATTTGACCCCCTTTCAATCAGAAGATTTCTGGCTCCCAGGTGCTTTTATACAGGTAACAAGCTGAGATTAGGAGCACACTCTTAAAGTGAGTGCTCCTAATGTCAGTTTATTACCTGTATAAAAGACACCTGTCCACAGAAGAAAGCAAGCAATCAATCAATCAATCAATTAATCAGATTCCAAAAACTCTCCACCATGGCCGCCAGTCGAAAACATGAATCAGCTAACACCATTTTTATGGATATATACAAAAAAAGGTCAATTGAAAAAAAGTAAAAACTGCACTCTTTCCAGCTTCAGTTTGCAGTGATTGTGTTACTGTAGCTGTGTTGTTGGCTAGCTCCTCTGAACAACAGTGTCCTGATGAGTGAGCACATTTTCTATGCCAGGCGAAATCGCACCTCATTAAATCAATGTTATGGATGTACCCAAATAAATGTCACTAACAGCTTAAACAAATGCAAATGCAGCTACTTTATTGTTATTCTGGCTGCAATTTTGGATGTGACTGTAAGTTAGCCGTAGTTGGCAAGCTAGCAAGCAAGGGATAAGAACATTGCCAGCCAGTTAAGAATGAACAACTGGGTCGCATCCATAGATACAGAACAAAAAGACAATGACTGGGTCGCGTCTCTAGCAACCCTAGATTTGTGTCGGGACTATATCTTGTGGAAGGATGAAATGGAATGAATAAATTAATCAAAATAACATGGTGATGAAAATGTTTTTTTTTAAGTTAAAAAATATATATATATACTGTATGTTGACAGCGTTCATCCACGTCCATTTATAAGTCTCCCTGGAAGTCAGTTCAGCCACATAAGAAGAATATGCAGCTCTGATGCTTCTTACCAGAAACAGGCCACAGATCTCACACAAAGGTTTAAGGAAAGGGGGTACAAAGACAATTGGGTAAAACATGCCAATGACCGTTTTGATGGGCTAACACAGTTGGAAAGCCTTCAACCAAAAGCCTTCAACCCCTCATCCTTCACCCGATACTCACCACTGGGGAAAGAATTTTAAGGACATTATCAGAAAGCATTGGGACATTATTGATACTGACCCACAATTGAAACCCATCTATAAATATCCCCCACGGGCGTTTTTCTGTTAAGGGGACAGGACAACTTCACCGCATCAAAGGGACGATGGACGGGGCCATGTACCGTCAGAACTTGGGCGAGAACCTCCTTCCCTCAGGCAGGGCATTGAAAATAGGTCGTGGATGGGTATTCCAGCATGACAATGACCCAAAACACACAGCCAAGGCAACAAACGAGTGGCTCAAGAAGAAGCACATTCAGGTCCTGGAGTGGCCTAGCCAGTCCCCAGACCTTAATCCCATAGAAAATCTGTGGAGGGAGCTGAACGTTTGAGTTGCCAAAAGTCAACCCCGAAACCTTAATGACTTGGAGAAGATCTGCAAAGAGGAGTGGGACAAAATCCCTCCTGAGATGTGTGTAAACCTGGTGGCCAACTACAAGAAACGTCTGACATCTGTGATTGCCAACAAGGGTTTTGCCACCAAGTACTAAGTCATGTTTTGCAGAGGGGTCAAATACTTATTTCCCTTATTAAAATGCAAATAAATGTATAACATTTTTGACATGTGTTTTTCTGGATTTTTTGTTGTTGTTCTGTCTCTCACTGTTCAAATAAACCTACCATTAACATGATAGACTGATAATTTCTTTGTCAGTGGGCAAACATACAAAATAAGCAGGGGATCAAATACTCCCCCCCCCCCACTGTAAATAGTAAATATGATTCATCAAACCATACAAATTATGTATATAGGTTGATGATCAATATTAAGACAAATGCTTATAACCCATGAATATCATCATTTCAAATGAGGGATGGGATGTTATATAGAAGGAGAAGGGATAGGGGGGAAAGTCCAATCAGGATTCAGAGGAGGCGGGAGCAGGGGAGGAAACAGGAAGTTACCTGTGGCCTCTGGGTCAATCACAGGTCTCCATGCCTGATCACGTATTCTTTTTGTGGAGGCTTTCAAAGTAAAAGGAAGGAAGGAACATATTAAATTAAAGGAAAAGGAAAGAAAAGGAAGGAAATTAAATGGATATACTATGGAAAGGGAAGCTTGGCGTGGAAAGAGAGTTTCTTGGCGTTCATATATTTGAAAGGGAAAATGTAGAACAGGGAAATTGGGCCACTGTAGTTGAGACATAGGTGTGAGGCTGGAGAGTGGAGCAACATGCTATGCTGGTGTATTGAGCAATGTTTTTAAACATAAAGGCTTAAAATATAATTGTCACACTATCATATGGCTGGCAATCATATGTGCAAAGTAAACATCTCCTATGATAGTTTTGTTTACCTGTTACTACAGTTGAAGTCGGAAGTTTACATACACTTATGTTGGAGTCATTAAAACTTGTTTTTCAACCACTCCACAAATGTTTTGTTAACAAACTATAGTTTTGGCAAGTTGGTTAGGACATCTACGTTGTGCATGATACAAGTATTTTTTCCAACAATTGTTTACAGACAGATTATTTCACTTATAATTCACTGTATCACAATTCCAGTGGGTCAGAAGTTTACATACACTAAGTCGACTGTGCCTTTAAAGAGCTTGGAAAAATCCAGAAAAAAATGTCATGGCTTTAGAAGCTTCGGATAGGCAAATTGACATCATTTGAGTCAATTGGAGGTGTACCTGTTGATGTATTTCAAGGCCTACCTTCAAACTCAGTGCCTCTTTGCTTGACATAATGGTAAAATCATCATGTTGTGGGGGTGCTTTGCTGCAGGAGGGACTGGTGCACTTCACAAAATAGATGGCATCATGAGGATGGAAAATTATGTGGATATATTGAAGCAACATCAGTCAGGAAGTTTAAGCTTGGTCGCAAATGGGTCTTCCAAATGGACAGTGATCCCAAGCATACTTCCAAAGATGTGACAAAATGACTTAAGGAAAACAAAGTCAAGGTATTGGAGTGGCCATCACAAAGCCCTGACCTCAATCCCATAGAAAATGTGTGGGCAGAACTGAAAAAGCGTGTGCGAGCAAGGAGGCCTACAAACCTGACTCAGTTACACTAGCTCTGTCATGAGGAATGGGCCAAAATTCACACAACTTATTGTGGGAAGCTTGTGGAAGGCTACCTGAAATGTTTCACCCAAGTTAAACAATTTAAACGCAATGCTACCAAATACCAATTGAGTGTATGTAAACTTCTGACCCACTGGGAACGTGATGAAAGAAATAAAAGCTGAAATAAATCATTCTCTCTACTATTATTCTGACGTTTCACATTCTTAATATAAAGTGGCGATCCTAACTGACCTAAAACAGGGAATTTTTACAAGGATTAAATGTCAGGAATTGTGAAAAACTGAGTTTAAATGTATTTGGATAAGGTGTATGTAAACTTCTGACTTCAACTGTACATGCATCACTGTCACATGAAGTGGATAAATAGACTTGTTTTTTCATTGTGTATGCAAGATTAGTATATAGCTACTGTATTTATCAGCGTGGCAGCATTCCAGACCATAGCATTTTGAGTGCCTCTGTCTCTGACACATTTTCTCTAAACCTAGACTAGATCTCGGAACATGAAAACACGGATGACTTGTGTAATGTCTGCTGAGACCACTACCTGTGACGGGAGTTGCGGCTCCCATGCTGGCTCCGATGCTGGCTCTTCTTCCGCCCTCTTCCTCCTCACTATCGTTGAAGTCATCCAGGTTGCCGATGTCACTCTGCTTCAGGCTCATCAGACTGGCCAGACTCTGCATGTCCTCATCTCTGTAGAGGAGAAAGGAAGCAACGAGCCTTATGACTCATCCCAAAACAGTAATATTGTCTAAATGACAGTTTATGACTAATCATTGAACATCATCAACTCACTATACAAGTGTATACAGGTCAGTAATGACCAACTCAAACGTTTATATACTGTACCTATCCACTACATACCTACTTGTATTGCACAGTGTGTTATTTAACTGTAAGCTTAGTTGAAAGACAGTTGGCTTAAGGCTTTTTCAACTTTACATAATGTGGTAAACTGTTTAGTACAGGGTGGTTTGAGTAAGAACACACACACACGTGATGAAAAAAATAAAAGCTTAAATAAATAATTCTCTCTACTATTATTCTGACATATCACATTCATAAAATAAAGTGGCGATCCTAACTGACCTAAAACAGGGAATTTTTACTAGGATTAAATGTCAGGAATTGTGAAAAACTGAGTTTAAATGATTTTGGCTAAGGTGTATGCAAACTTCCAACTTCAACTGGGTGTGTATATATATATATATATATATATATATATATATATATATATATATATACAGTGCCTTGCGAAAGTATTCGGCCCCCTTGAACTTTGCAACCTTTTGCCACATTTCAGGCTTCAAACATAAAGATATAAAACTGTAAAACTTTTTTTGTGAAGAATCAACAACAAGTGGGACACAATCATGAAGTGGAACGACATTTACTGGATATTTCAAACTTTTTTAACAAATCAAAAACTGAAAAATTGGGCGTGCAAAATTATTCAGCCCCTTTACTTTCAGTGCAGCAAACTCTCTCCAGAAGTTCAGTGAGGATCTCTGAATGATCCAATGTTACCCTAAATGACTAATGATGATAAATACAATCCACCTGTGTGTAATCAAGTCTCCGTATAAATGCACCTGCACTGTGATAGTCTCAGAGGTCCGTTAAAAGTGCAGAGAGCATCATGAAGAACAAGGAACACACCAGGCAGGTCCGAGATACTGTTGTGAAGAAGTTTAAAGCCGGATTTGGATACAAAAGGATTTCCCAAGCTTTAAACATCCCAAGGAGCACTGTGCAAGCGATAATATTGAAATGGAAGGAGTATCAGACCACTGCAAATCTACCAAGACCTGGCCGTCCCTCTAAACTTTCAGCTCATACAAGGAGAAGACTGATCAGAGATGCAGCTAAGAGGCCCATGATCACTCTGGATGAACTGCAGAGATCTACAGCTGAGGTGGGAGACTCTGTCCATAGGACAACAATCAGTCGTATATTGCACAAATCTGGCCTTTATGGAAGAGTGGCAAGAAGAAAGCCATTTCTTAAAGATATCCATAAAAAGTGTTGTTTAACGTTTGCCACAAGCCACCTGGGAGACACACCAAACATGTGGAAGAAGGTGCTCTGGTCAGATGAAACCAAAATTGAACTTTTTGGCAACAATGCAAAACGTTATGTTTGGCGTAAAAGCAACACAGCTCATCACCCTGACAACACCATCCCCACTGTCAAACATGGTGTTGGCAGCATCATGGTTTGGGCCTGCTTTTCTTCAGCAGGGACAGGGAAGATGGTTAAAATTGATGGGAAGATGGATGGAGCCAAATACAGGACCATTCTGGAAGAAAACCTGATGGAGTCTGCAAAAGACCTGAGACAGGGACGAAGATTTGTCTTCCAACAAGACAATGATCCAAAACATAAAGCAACATCTACAATGGAATGGTTCAAAAATAAACATATCCAGGTGTTAGAATGGCCAAGTCAAAGTATATATACACACACACACAGTGGGGCAAAAAAGTATTTAGACAGCCACCAATTGTGCAAGTTCTCCCACTTAAAAAGATGAGAGAGGCCTGTAATTTTCATCATAGGTCCACTTCAACTATGACAGACAAAATGAAAAAGAAAATCCAGAAAATCACATTGTAGGATTTTTTATGAATTTATTTACAAATTATGTAGGAAAATAAGTATTTGGTCAATAACAAAAGTTTATCTCAATACTTTGTTACATTGTCATGTCTTGTTATGTCTGTTCCTGTCCTTTTCTTCACTCTCTCTCTCTGCTGGTCTTTTTAGGTTACCTTCTCTGTCTCTCATTCTTCAGCTGTTCTACATCTCCTCTAACTAGCTCATTCACTCTTTCACATCTTCCCCCTCTGATTAGGTCTCTATTTCTTTCTCTGTTCCTGCTACTTTCAGTGTCTGATTCTTGTTTGTGTTTTTTGATGCCAGAAGCAAGCTGTCGTCTCGTTTGCTTCCAACTTGTCCTGTCCTGTCGGAGTCTGCCTGGCAGGAGCATCCTGCACTATACTTACGTTCTTTTGTTCCGCTGACAACGTTGGAAAAGGATTTATGCCATTCCTGTTTTTTCATTAAAGAACTCTGTTTTCTGTTAAAACCGCTTTTGGGTCTTCACTCAAGTTCATAACATACATACCCTTTGTTGGCAATGACAGAGGTCAAATGTTTTCTGTAAGTCTTCACGAGGTTTTCACACACTGTTGCTGGTATTTTGGTCCATTCCTCCATGCAGCCATAGAGCAGTGATGTTTTGGGGCTGTTGCTGGGCAACACGGACTTTCAACTCCTCCAAAGATTTTCTATGGGTTGAGATCTGGAGACTGGCTAGGCCACTCCAGGATCTTGAAATGCTTCTTGAAGCCACTCCTTCGTTGCAAGGGCGGTGTGTTTGGGATCATTGTCATGCTGAAAGACCCAGCCACGTTTCATCTTCAATGCCCTTGCTTATGGAAGGAGGTTTTCACTAAAAATCTCATGATACATGGCCCCATTCATTCTTTCCTTTACACGGATCAGTCGTCCTGGTCCCTTTGCAGAAAAACAGCCCAAAAGCATGATGTTTCCACCCCCATGCTTCACAGTAGGTATGGTGTTCTTTGGATGCAACTCAGCATTCTTTGTCCTGACGAGTTGAGTTTTTACCAAAAAGTTATATTTTGGTTTCATCTGACCATATGACATTCTCCCAATCTTCTTCTGGATCATCCAAATGCTCTCTAGTAAAAGGCCTGGACATGTGAGATCTTTGAGCCCCAGATCGAGGGAGAGTATCAGTGGTCCTGATTGTCTTCCATGGACTAATAATTGCTCCCACAGTTGATTTCTTCAAACCAAGCTGCTTACCTCTTTGCAGATTCAGTCTTCTCCAGCCTGGTGCAGGTCTACAATTTGTTTCTGGTGTCCTTTGACAGCTCTTTGATCTTGGCCATAGTGGAGTTTGGAGTGTGACTGTTTAAGGTTGTGGACATGTGTATTTTATACTGATAACAAGTTCAAACAGGTGTCATTAATACAGGTAATGAGTGGAGGACATTGGAGCCTCTTAAAGATGAAGTTACAGGTCTGTGAGAGCCAGAAATCTTGCTTGTTTGTAGGTGACCAAATACTTATTTTCCACCATAATTTGCAAATATATTCATAAAAAATCCTACAATGTGATTTTCTGGATTTTTTTATTTTCATTTTGTCTGTCATAGTTGAAGTGTACCTATGATGAAAATTACAGGCCTCTCTCACCTTTTTAAGTGGGAGAACTTGCACAATTGGTGGCTGACTAAATAGTTTTTTCCCCCACTGTGTATATATATACTACTGTATATACTACTGTATATATATATATATATATCCCTAGTATATTATATATATATATATATATATATATATATATATATAGTACCAGTCAAAAGTTTGTACACACCTACTCATTCAAGGGTTTTTCTTTATTTTTTACTATTTTCTACATTGTAGAATAATTATCTTCATTGGCCTGTCTGAGATATGGCTTTTTCTTTGCATCTATTTAATGAAGCTGCCAGTTGAGGACTTGTGAGGTGTCTGTTTCTCAAACTAGACACTCCAATGTACCTCTTGCTCAGATATGCACCGTGGCCTCCCACTCCTCTTTCTATTCTTGTTTTGGAAGAATGTTCTTTGTTTCTGGCCATTTTGAGCCTGTAATCGAACCCACAAGTGCTTATGCTCCAGATACTCAACTGGTCGAAAAAAAGGACAGTTTTATTGCTTCTTTAATCAGAACAACCGTTATAAGCTCTGCTAACATAATTGCAAAAGGGTTTTCTGATGATGTATTAGCCTTTTAAAATGATCAACTTGGATTAGGTAACACAATGTGCCATTGGAACACAGGGGTGATGGTTGCTGATAATGGGCCTCTGTACGTCTATATAGATATTCCATTAAAAATCATCCGTTTCCAGCTACAATAGTAATTTACAACATTAACAATGTCTACACTGTATTTCTGATCAATTTGATGTTATTTTAATGAACAAAAATGTTGATTTTCTTTCAAAACAAGGACATTTCTAAGTGACCCCAAACTTATGAACGGTAGTGTATACAGTGGCAAGTAAAAGTATGTGAACCCTTTGGGAAAACCTGGATTTCTGCATAAACTGGTCATCAAATTTGTTCTGATCTTCATCTAGGTCACAACAATAGACAAACAGTCTGCTTAAACTAATAACACACAAACAATTATATGTGTTCATGTCTTTATTGAACACACAGTATAAACAATCATAGTGCAGGGTGGGAAAAGTATGTGAACCCTTGGATTTAATAACTAGTTGACCCTCCCTTGGCAGCAATAACCTCAACCAAACGTTTTCTGTAGTTGTGTATCAGACCTGCACAACGGTCAGGAGGAATTTTGGACCACTCCTCTTTACAAAGGTCAGCAATACTCTTGGGATGTCTGGTGTGAACTGCTCTCTCGAGGTCATGCCACAGCATCTCAATCGAGTTGAGGTCAGGACTCTGACTGGGCCACTCCAGAAGGCGTATTTTCTTCTGTTGAAGCCATTCTGTTGTTGATGTAGTTCTGTGTTTTGGTTCTTTGTCCTGTTGCGTCACCCAACTTCTGTTGAGTTTCAATTGGTGGACAGATAGCCTAACGTTCTCCTGCAAAATATCTTAATAAACTTGGGAATTCATTTTCCTGTTGATGATACCAAGCTGTCCAGGCCCTGAGGCAGCAAAGCAGCCCCAAACCATGATGCTCCCTCCACCATACTTTACAGTTGGGATGAGGTTTTGATGTTTGTTTTTCTCTACACATAGTGTTGTGTGTTCCTACCAAACAACTCAACTGTAGTTTCATCTGTCCACAGAATATTTTGCCAGTAGCGCTGTAGAACATCCAGGTGCACCTTTTCAAACTTCAGACGTGCAGCAATGTTTTTTTTAGGACAGCAGTGGCTTCTTCCCTGGTGTCCTCCCATGAACACCATTCTGTAACATTGACTGTATGTTTGTTTTACTCCATGTGTAACTCTGTGTCGTTGTATGTGTCGAACTGCTTTGCTTCATCTTGGCCAGGTCGCAATTGTAAATGAGAACTTGTTCTCAACTTGCCTACCTGGTTAAATAAAGGTTAAATAAAATAAATAAATAAATTCTTGTTTAGTGTTTAACGTATCGTAGACTCGTCAACAGAGATGTTAGAATGTTCCAGAGATTTATGTAAGTCTTTAGCTGACACTCTAGGATGCTTCTTAACCTCATTGAGCATTCTGCGCTGTGCTCATTGCAGTCATCTTTGCAGGACGGCCACTCTTAGGGAGAGTAGCAACAGTGCTGAACTTTCTCCATTTATAGACACTTTTTCTTACCATGGACTGATGAACATAAAGGCTTTTAGAGATACTTTTGTAACCCTTTCCAGCTTTATGCAAGTCAACAATTCTTAATCTTAGGTCTTCGGAGATCTCTTTTGTTCGAGGCATGGTTCACATCAGGCAAAGCTTCCTGTGAATAGCGTTTTTGTTAGGGCATGGCAGCTCTAACCAACATCTCCAATCTTGTCTCATTGACTGGATTCCAGGTTAGCTGACTCCTGACTCCAGGAGCTTTTGGAGAAGTCATGAGCCTAGGGGTTCACATACTTTTTCCAACCTACACTGTGAATGTTTAAATGATGTATTCAATAGAGACAAGAAAATACAATAATTTGTGTGTTATTAGTTTGTCTATTGTTGTGACTTAGTTGAAAATTTGATGAATCAAATTTGTCCAATTTATGCAGAAATCCAGGTAGTTTTGAACGGTTCACATACTTTTTCTTGCCACTGTATGTACACACACAGTATATATTTTGGAGGGAAAAAAAGTGACTAAAACCAAATCGAAACTATGTAGAAATTATATTGGACCTATATTCATAGTTTCTTGACAGTCCAGCTCGCTAATAATCACTAGACAGTCAAGGAGCATTGAAAATTCCCAAAACGATGGATAGAGGACTATTTTTTGCAAATTTTAACAGCAAAATTCGTGAGGCCCTCCTGACCTCGTGGTTGAAGATGAAATGCCCCCCCCCGCCGGGGCAAAATAAGTTAGACACCCCTGTTGTAGTACCTCAACCTCTCTCTTCTTGACATAAGGCTATTTAAAGGTTTACCGTATTATCAACTCAACATAATATGGTAAACTTCACTGATTAGATAAATAGTGACTCACGTGGCCTTGCCCTCTTTGAGGAAGACGCAGGTCAAGGTCAGTTTGAGCGTGGCCTCCACCACCTTCACCGACAGAGGCTTGAGCTTCAGCGTCAGGTCATACTGGGCAGGCGTGGCGCTGGCAAACTTCTTCATGTTGACGTCCACCGATGCCAGCACCTTCCTGTGGCCCTTGTTAGTCTCCTAAAAGGACAAAAGACAGGGGTCATTAGTCAATCGTATGTTTTCAAAGTAATGCTGCTTTTAATCCAATGTATTTCACTTCACAATATATAAGAGGCTTTAATTCGGGACCATGTCATCCTTGACAGCTCTGTCAAACGTATTCCATGAATTCGCCTTGACTAAAAATGGAATTCAGAATTGATGGAAACATTAATTCACTCACATTCTCAATGATGAACGTCCAGTCCTTGTCTTCAAATTCGTCTGCAGTCGGCTCCTAAATGTGAGAGATTTTGAGAATAAGGAAACAATTTTTTGACAATTCAAATGCAGATTAATCTAAATGATTTCCCAATCATTCACACACATCTTCCTAGGGTTGAGATGCCATACCTTGAAAAGGGTGACATTGATGTCCAGGTTTTCGGGCACCTGCCATACCACCGTGCCCCTGTAGGGGTTCTTGATGCCCGGCTGCCATCCATGCAGCTGAGGATTGGAAAGCCCAGGTCAGGGAAAGGACCAGAGCATGTGCTGACCATATGCATTTTATATTGAATAAGCCACGTGTGTCTCATAGAGTGCTGAATGTTACTAGAAGTTCATGTGATGGGATTAATAAAGCTATAACTGTGATGAATAAAGGCAGATGTATCTATGGCTTAGCTCAAATCTCATACCTATACACTTCTGCATCTAGATGGTTCCATTTCCTCAGACACAAGCAAATCTGACCTTTCACCTTACAGGCTACACACCCTCAGGCAGGCTACATACCTTTGGTGCCTTCTCAGACTTCATCATGATGACAAGTGTTCGACAAATAGGCTACGCATGCCACTCCTCTACTTGTTGAACGAAGTAGCTTTCCCCATATTACCTTGGTGCAGTTTCGTCTGTTTCTCCTGGTCCATACCACTCTCAGTTTGTCTGGTTGCCTGTAAGTAGAGAAAGGACAACATATAATGACTGTACAGACGTATATAAACACTACATAAGTACATAAGTAGGGACTTCAGTGTCGACCAGTGTCTCCATTGATAATGCAGTTTTTGGTTTCCTAACCCGTATCATAGGACCGAAATAGGCCGCAACTGGAGGTATTCTTTACATAGGAAAATACCGGTATTTAGCGTAGGATCGTTTACAGGACTGAGCTCCCTGTGCATCCTGTTCCTTCAGGCTATAACATGGCGCAGACATGTTGATCGTAAGCACATACCATGAACAGTATCAATGCACATACTAATACTGATAAATGCTTTTAGTCCATATGCTAGGCTGTCTGGAACGTGGCTATATTTTAGAGCCATCAGAAATACATACACACACCACCCCCCACCCCCCACCCCCCCCCCACCACCACCACCCCCCCCCCCCACATAGAGTGTTGGAATTTAAGAGGCACAAAGATAAAAGCTCAAGACATGACCAGTTGGCCTTCTCTTAAATACAAACAAGCACGCATGCATGCACAAGCACACACACACTGCTGTGAAGAAAAAAAAACAGAGAAGGGGGGGTGGGCTTCAGCCTGGGCAAAAACCTACATCTTGTGACTCTGTTCAGTGCTCTGACTAACAGACATCTCAGAGGAAGAGAATGAGCTCCATAATTGGATCAACGTCAACAAACTAACTTCCCTGCACGGCCTGAGTGGCAGCCTCCTATAGTTCCTCTAGTATGGGAGACATCAGCTGGGGCATGTTCAGTAGAGCATATCATAGCAAAACGTTTTACAACATTTCTTATTGGACAAGTTCAGATTGTACATCCCCATTTCAAAACGTTTACTCTTACTGAACATGACCCAGCTGGGGCATTTTTCTTCTTCTTCTTCTGTGTTTAAAGTCCTCAGGGCCCTATCAATGGAGGGTGTGGCCCTCGCAACCACCAGGGCATAATACTTCAATTTGTCTCCAGCCTCAGCCAGCAACCTCCTACATGTATGCCACACAAGGAGGGTTGTCACTCAACAGATCTGTTCTAGACTAGAACAGCAATTATGTAACCCTAGAAGATATTCTTTGCAGGGACGTGAAATAGCATTGCATTGTTTACCTTTGCCAACTCCCGACAACAAGAGCCAATAGTGAGTGAGCAAGATATTGCTGTTCGCATACAGTCAGTCCGGCGACTCCGAAAAGGTAAACAAGCAACAGGCTAATTGCATGTTGAAGTGAAACAGAATGCACTGTTACGTCTTGAAGTATGCTAAAATGAACATAATTACTTAAAAGTCTAGCTGCCCATGAGTAAAACTTTACAGTGCCCTGAAAAAGTATTTACCCCCTTTCTGACCACCACACTACCACCACCACGCTTGACCGTTGTGCGAGGTCCTCACTGTGGAATGCCGTGTTTGGTTTTCGCCAGACATAACGGGACCTATGTCATCCAAAAAGTTGACTCAAGTTTGTCAAAAAAGCACCTGAAAGAACCTGGAAGAATGTTCTATGGACAGATGAGTCAAAAGTGGACATTTTTGGTCAACACGGGTCCCGTTATATCTTGCAAAAACCAAACACTGCATTCCACAGCAATAACCTCATACCAACAAAGATCAAGCATGGTGGTGATAGTGTGATGGTTTGGGGATGCTTTGCTGCCTCAGGACCTGGATGACTTGCCATCATTGAAGGAACCATAAATTCTGATCTGTATCAGACAATTCTAAAGGAAAACGTCAGGCCATCCGTCTGTGAGCTGAAGTGCAGCTGGGTCATGCAGCAAAACGATGATCCAAAAACACACAAGCAAGTCTAAATCAGAATGTCTGAAAAGCAACACTGCTAAAAGTTTTGGAATGGCCTAGTCAAAGTCAAGACCGAAACCCGATTGAGAAGTTGTGGCAGGGCCTGAAATGCTCGAAAAACCCACAAATGTCACTTGAGTGGGCCAAAATTCCTCCATAGCGACATTTATTTTATCTAACTAGGCAAGTCAGTTAAGAACAAATTCTTATTTACAATGACAGCCTACACCAGCCAAACCTGTGCCAATTGTGACCCACCCTATGGGACTCCCAATCACAGCTGGTTGTGATACAGCCTGGATTCAAACCAGGGTGTCTGTAGTGACACCTCTAGCACTGAGATGCAGTGCCTTAGACCGCTGCGCCACTCAGGAGCCCAACATTTGAGACGTGAGAGACTGATCAACAACGACAGGAAGCATTTTGTTGCAAACAGTCGTGTAAGGGGGCAATTACTTTTTCACACAGGTGCATTGGGTGTTGCATAATTGAGTTTATGAAATAAATGAATTAAGTATCGGCATTTAGTGTAATTTGTTCACTCATGTTGCCTTTATCTAATATTAGGGTTTGGTTGAAGATCTGACAACATTCAGTGTCAAAAAATATGCAAGTATTTAGAAAATCTGAAAGGGAGCATATCATTTTTCACAGCATTGTATTTCTGTTGGCAGAGGGAAAGAGAATAGAAAACATATAGAGAGGAGAGAGAGTAAGGGCAGAGTGTGAACAGTCTGACAGGGCCTCTTTCTCGTGTTGCAGGCCAGTTATAGAAGATGGGAGGATTGAGGATAAAGGGCACAGTGGAAGGGAAGGGGCTGGGGGAAAGGTGGGGGGGCACAGAAATAGACCTGTAGAATGGTTGGTCTTAACCATTAGGTAACGGCTGCTTCAGTTCATCCACCGCCAGCCAAATATCCGCCTACCCCATGTACCTGCCAGCCACGCGCTCGAGCATAGTTACACACCGCAGTCTACTCTTGATGAATTGCACGGTGCCTGTAGTTCTCTCGAGCCAATATTCTAGAAGAGGTGCCGGTACTCACGCAGTGGACAATTTGAGGCGGCGGTGAGCACCCGGCCCAACTCAAGCACAGATGTGTTGCACGACAGTACCTATTTGTGAAATACATGAGAGACGTAAGGGTCGAAAAGCAACCAGAGCTTGCCACTGACCTGTCATCGAATTGGGTCACTCAACATGCTGATGAAACTGAAAATGTGTTTATGTAACGGATGTGAAACAGCTAGCTTAGTTTAGCGGTGCGCGCTAAATAACGTTTCAATCGGTGACGTCACTTGCTCTGAGACCTTGAAGTAGTAGTTCCGCTTGCTCTGCAAGGGCCACGGCTTTTGTGGAGCGATGGGTAACTATGCTTTGAGGGTGACTGTTGCTGATGTGTGCAGAGGGTCCCTGGTTCGCGCCCGGGTATGGGCGAGGGGATGGTCTAAAGTTATACTGTTACATTTACATGGGTAGCTATACCAATACGTAGCCAAATAACCTTCGTTGTGTCAATGGTTCCCACATCATCTTACAGGCTACAGTGTTATAGACGGGATGCACTGTACTGTACTGTACTCCCATATTCCATCATGTCACATGAATGTATGTTTTTGATCCCACTCCCGGCATGCATTCTGGAGGAAACACATTTGAGAGACTGATGTGCTGTATTCGGAGACTGAACCTTGAACAGATAACGCACACACATTATTTCTGCAAACTGAACATTAGTGATCAGCCGTTTTGCTAATCAGTTAAGTGGGACGGCCTGTCTAGCTGATCCACATTTTACACATTCTTCTTGCCAACTGGAAACATGGTAACCTCAACCAGAGCACCCAAACACTATGGTCTGGTTCCTGCTATACTCTGTATGTGAACAGACACCAAAACCACAATGTAACAGGTTTAACATGTCTGAATTTCAACAAAAAACACACCCCTGAACTATCGGAGAACTTTGGTGAACACAGTAGGCCGAAACATAGTATGTGCACATGACCGACCATTGTTACAGACCTGGGCTGCTGAGGCTCGTTGTGAGAGAATAATGTGACGTGAGGTTTGTTGTTTCATAGCATCACATGACAGTATTGATGAACAAGCAGGCCCACAGTACGCAGCTAAGAGTCAGATCCCCAAAACATACAGACGACAATCACCTGCAGACAGTTTTTTAAATTTAAAACGGGCAAGTCAGTTAAGAACAAATCCTTAGTTACAAATACAGCTTAGGAACAGTGGGTTAACTGCCTTGTTCACAACGACAGATTTTTTTATTTTTATACTTTGTCAGCTCAGGGATTTGATGTAGCAACCTTTCGGTTACTGGCCTGACACTCGAACCACTAGGCTACCTGCCTCCCCCAACACATAATGATGCTTGTGTTCATTCCATATAATCTAACAGTCATAAGTGTCACGTCATCTTCTATGAATAAGAGGTTATTAAACTCGCCAGGCTTGATTATTATATCATTAGAATTAGACAGTAATTAAGGATGTTATCATCGAACTGAATACGTGTAGGATGGTTTGATAGACTGCCATCCCAAGAGAAATAGGCCTAACATGCTGATACTAGTGAAGTCGGTGTAGACGACAACAATGAGGAGATAGACAGAGAGCTAGACTCGTCTGCAAGCGAAATCTCAGCGGTTGGAGGAAGTAGGCTACATGCTAGGCGTGAGTAATGCTAATGGAACTCTTGCAGTGACAGAGCCCAGACGGGAACCACAGCACCACTGGCTGTGTGCACATAACATGCATGCATAGGAGCTGAGCTGTGTTTGTGTGTGTATGTGTGTGTGTGTGTGTGTGTGTGTGTGTGTGTACTAGAGGTCGACCGATTAATCGGAATGGAAGATTAATTAGGGCCGAATTCAAGTTTTCATAACAATCGGAAATCGGTATTTTCGGGCGCCGATTTGCTGATAAAAAATAAATAAAAATATTTATACCTTTTTAACTAGGCAAGTCAGTTAAGAACACATTCTTATTTTCAATGACGGCCTTGGAACGGTGGGTTAACTGCCTCGTTCAGGGGCAGAACGACAATTTGTCAGCCCGGGGGATTCAATCTTGCAACCTTACAGTTAACTAGTCCAACGCAATAACGACCTGACTCTCTCTCATTGCACTCCACAAGAAGACTGCCTGTTTCGCAAATGCAGTAAGCCAAGATAAGTTGCTAGCTAGCATTAAATTTATCTTATAAAAAACAATCAATCATAATTTGATTTCGGTTGATTTGTTTGATCGTAGCTAGCTAGCTACATAGCCGTCTTTGTATCTAAGACAATTGTGTAGCCTAGAGCGATTTTCTAGGTTAGCTGGCCAGCTATTGTCGTTCTTCTAACGTAGCTAGCCAGCTAGCCCCCGAATAGCAGCACTGTAGTAACTATTACAGTACAACGGTTTGTTTTGTTTGATCGTAGCTAGCTAGCTACATAGCCGTCTTTGTATCTAAGACAATTGTGTAGCCTAGAGCGATTTTCTAGGTTAGCTGGCCAGCTATTGTCGTTCTTCTAACGTAGCTAGCCAGCTAGCCCCCGAATAGCAGCACTGTAGTAACTATTACAGTACAACGGTTTGTTTTGTTTGATCGTAGCTAGCTAGCTACATAGCCGTCTTTGTATCTAAGACAATTGTTTAGCCTAGAGCGATTTTCTAGGTTAGCTACATCGCAGCCACTACCAGCTAGCCTACTCCAGCAGTACTGTATCATTTCAATCATTTTAGTCAATAAGATTCTTGCTACGTAAGCTTAACTTTCTGAACATTCGAGACGTGTAGTCCACTTGTCATTCCAATCTCCTTTGCATTAGCGTAGCCTCTTCTGTACCCTGTCAACTATGTGTCTATCTATCCCTGTTCTCTCCTCTCTGCACAGACCATACAAACGCTCCACACCGCGTGGCCGCGGCCACCCTAATCTGGTGGTCCCAGCGCGCACGACCCACGTGGAGTTCCTGGTCTCCGGTAGCCTCTGGAACTGCCGATCTGCGGCCAACAAGGCAGAGTTCATCTCAGCCTATGCCTCCCTCCAGTCCTCGACTTCCTGGCACTGACAGAAACATGGATCACCACAGATAACACTGCTACTCCTACTGCTCTCTCTTCGTCCGCCCACGTGTTCTCGCACACCCCGAGAGCTTCTGGTCAGCGGGGTGGTGGCACCGGGATCCTCATCTCTCCCAAGTGGTCATTCTCTCTCTCTCCCCTTACCCATCTATCTATCGCTCCTTTGAATTCCATGCTGTCACAGTTACCAGCCCTTTCAAGCTTAACATCCTTATCATTTATCGCCCTCCAGGTTCCTCGGAGAGTTCATCAATGAGCTTGATGCCTTGATAAGCTCCTTTCCTGAGGACGGCTCACCTCTCACAGTCCTGGGCGACTTTAACCTCCCCACGTCTACCTTTGGCTCATTCCTCTCTGCCTCCTTCTTTCCACTCCTCTCCTCTTTTGACCTCACCCTCTCACCTTCCCCCCTACTCACAAGGCAGGCAATACGCTCGACCTCATCTTTACTAGATGCTGTTCTTCCACTAACCTCATTGCAACTCCCCTCCAAGTCTCCGACCACTACCTTGTATCCTTTTCCCTCTCGCTCTCATCCAACACTTCCCACACTGCCCCTACTCGGATGGTATCGCGCCGTCCCAACCTTCGCTCTCTCTCCCCGCTACTCTCTCCTCTTCCATCCTATCATCTCTTCCCTCTGCTCATACCTTCTCCAACCTTTCTCCTGATTCTGCCTCCTCAACCCTCCTCTCTTCCCTTTCTGCATCCTTTGACTCTCTATGTCCCCTATCCTCCAGGCCGGCTCGGTCCTCCCCCCCCGCTCCGTGGCTCGATGACTCATTGCGAGCTCACAGAACAGAGCTCCGGGCAGCCGAGCGGAAATGGAGGAAAACTCGCCTCCCTGCGGACCTGGCATCCTTTCACTCCCTCCTCTCTACATTTTCCTCCTCTGTCTCTGCTGCTAAAGCCACTTTCTACCACTCTAAATTCCAAGCATCTGCCTCTAATAGGAAGCTCTTTGCCACCTTCTCCTCCCTCCTGAATCCTCCTCCCCCTCCCCCCCTCCTCCCTCTCTGCAGATGACTTCGTCAACCATTTTGAAAAGAAGGTCGACGACATCCGATCCTCGTTTGCTAAGTCAAACGACACCGCTGGTTCTGCTCACACTGCCCTACCCTGTGCTCTGACCTCTTTCTCCCCTCTCTCTCCAGATGAAATCTCGCTTCTTGTGACGGCCGGCCGCCCAACAACCTGCCCGCTTGACCCTATCCCCTCCTCTCTTCTCCAGACCATTTCCGGGGACCTTCTCCTTACCTCACCTCGCTCATCAACTCATCCCTGACCGCTGGCTACGTCCCTTCCGTCTTCAAGAGAGCGAGAGTTGCACCCCTTCTGAAAAAACCTACACTCGATCCCTCCGATGTCAACAACTACAGACCAGTATCCCTTCTTTCTTTTCTCTCCAAAACTCTTGAACGTGCCGTCCTTGGCCAGCTCTCCCGCTATCTCTCTCAGAATGACCTTCTTGATCCAAATCAGTCAGGTTTCAAGACTAGTCATTCAACTGAGACTGCTCTTCTCTGTATCACGGAGGCGCTCCGCACTGCTAAAGCTAACTCTCTCTCCTCTGCTCTCATCCTTCTAGACCTATCGGCTGCCTTCGATACTGTGAACCATCAGATCCTCCTCTCCACCCTCTCCGAGTTGGGCATCTCCGGCGCGGCCCACGCTTGGATTGCGTCCTACCTGACAGGTCGCTCCTACCAGGTGGCGTGGCGAGAATTTGTCTCCTCGCCACGCGCTCTCACCACTGGTGTCCCCCAGGGCTCTGTTCTAGGCCCTCTCCTATTCTCGCTATACACCAAGTCACTTGGCTCTGTCATAACCTCACATGGTCTCTCCTATCATTGCTACGCAGACGACACACAATTAATCTTCTCCTTTCCCCCTTCTGATGACCAGGTGGCGAATCGCATCTCTGCATGTCTGGCAGACATATCAGTGTGGATGACGGATCACCACCTCAAGCTGAACCTCGGCAAGACGGAGCTGCTCTTCCTCCCGGGGAAGGACTGCCCGTTCCATGATCTCGCCATCACGGTTGACAACTCCATTGTGTCCTCCTCCCAGAGCGCTAAGAACCTTGGCGTGATCCTGGACAACACCCTGTCGTTCTCAACCAACATCATGGCGGTGGCCCGTTCCTGTAGGTTCATGCTCTACAACATCCGCAGAGTACGACCCTGCCTCACACAGGAAGCGGCGCAGGTCCTAATCCAGGCACTTGTCATCTCCCCGTCTGGATTACTGCAACTCGCTGTTGGCTGGGCTCCCTGCCTGTGCCATTAAACCCCTACAACTCATCCAGAACGCCGCAGCCCGTCTGGTGTTCAACCTTCCCAAGTTCTCTCACGTCACCCCGCTCCTCCGCTCTCTCCACTGGCTTCCAGTTGAAGCTCGCATCCGCTACAAGACCATGGTGCTTGCCTACGGAGCTGTGAGGGGAACGGCACCGCAGTACCTCCAGGCTCTGATCAGGCCCTACACCCAAGCAAGGGCACTGCGTTCATCCACCTCTGGCCTGCTCGCCTCCCTACCATTGAGGAAGTACAGTTCCCGCTCAGCCCAGTCAAAACTGTTCGCTGCTCTGGCCCCCCAATGGTGGAACAAACTCCCTCACGACGCCAGGACAGCGGAGTCAATCACCACCTTCCGGAGACACCTGAAACCCCACCTCTTCAAGGAATACCTAGGATAGGATAAGTAATCCTTCTCACCACCCCCCCCTTAATGATTTAGATGCACTATTGTAAAGTGGCTGTTCCACTGGATGTCAGAAGGTGAATTCACCAATTTGTAAGTCGCTCTGGATAAGAGCGTCTGCTAAATGACTTAAATGTAAATAATCACTAGTTAACTACACATAGTTGATGATATTACTAGATATTATCTAGCGTGTCTTGCAATGCATATAATCTGACTGAGCATACAAGCATCTAAGTATCTGACTGAGCGGTGGTAAGCAGAAGCAGGCGCGTAAACATTCATCCAAAAAGCACTTTTGTTCGTTTTGCCAGCAGGTCTTCGTTGTGCGTCAAGCATTGCGCTGTTTAACCGAAGTGAAATGGCTAGCTAGTTAGCCTGCGCTAATAGCGTTTCAAACGTCACTCGCTCTGAGCCTTCTAGTAGTTGTTCCCCTTGCTCTGCATGGGTAACTCTGCTTCGATGGTGGCTGTTGTGTTGCTGGTTCGAGCCCAGGGAGGAGCGAGGAGAGGGACGGAAGCTATACTATTACACTGGCAATACTAAAGTGCCTATAAGAACATCTAAGGTTAATGAAATACAAATGGTATAGAGGGAAATAGTCCTATAATTCCTATAATAACTACAACCTAAAACTTCTTACCTGGGAATATTGAAGACTCATGTTAAAAGGAACCACCAGCTTTCATATGTTCTCATGTTCTGAGCAAGGAACTGAAACGTTAGCTTTCTTACATAGCACATATTGCACTTTTACTTTCTTCTCCAACACTTTGTTTTTGCATTATTTAAACCAAATTGAACATGTTTCATTATTTACTTGAGGCTAAATTGATTTTATTGACGTATTATATTAAGTTAAAATAAGTGTTCATTCAGTATTGTTGTAATTGTCATTATTACAAATAAATTAAATAAAAATCGGCTGATTAATCAGAATCTGCTTTTTTTGGTCCTCTAATAATATGTATCGGTATTGAAAAATCATAATTGGTCAACCTCTAGTGTGTACGCGCACCTACCGTGCAGAGCAGTCATATGCAGCATTTCATCCGATTCACTGATTGAATTAGCAGAGTGCATCATGCCATCGGTGGGGCTGTAAAACACGCAGCCTCACCAGCCTGACAGTCTGTTTCCACGTGAGCAAACGATTACATGAGTAGATTAGGGTTAGGTTCTACTAAGTGATACAGTATCTGCTTAAAATTCAACATTTTTCAGGGCATCTAAAGCTCATTTGCGGCATTTCTACACAATGTAATATGTGGTGTCACTTTTATTGTAAATAAGACTAGAATATGTTTCTAAACACCTCCACATTACCCCTAAGACATGCTAACCTTCCCTGTTATTGTAATGGTGAGAGGTTAGCATGTCTTTGGGGTATGATATTTGTGCATCTGTAACTTTCATCACTCATCATTATTCACGGTTCATTCAGTATTCTATGTAATTATGGAAGTGTTTAGAAACATATTCTATTCTTATTTACAATAAAGAGTTGCATTTACAAAAGTTCACCTCAGTGCCGTCACAGACTGATCATCCCTGGTTGCCTGACCCTGCTGTCACCATCTGATGCTGCTCAGATGAAGCACGACAAAAGATTACCTTGGTGTACATTTATACATTGTATTATCCAAGAATAGAATCAATGGTTCAATAATTGAAAATACCATTATTCTCAGATACCTGACTATAGTCTACCCATCAACTCAAGACAGGACTTTGTATCCATTCACTGATTGTTATAATATACTGCAAAATTCACCTGAGCGCCGTGGACTGGTCTTCCCTTGCTGTCTGACCCTGTCACCATCTCATCCTGCTAAGACATGATGAGCATAGTGATGTACACCATAACAGCGAAGCCTGCAGAGCTGTTAATACCATGTCAGTGTGAAAAGTAGGGAATTACCTAGGGAAACTGATAGATAAATAACATTGCATTGCTATATTGACTCTAATAAAAACCTCACATTGCACGTCAGAATAATATCGGTCTTCAATCTTTTGACTGCTGGTTTCATCATTTGATTCAGGTCTATTGAGCCAAAAATAATAGCTAAAGTTTGTGAGCTTGCTCGCTAACATTAGCCAACTTTTGGCTCTCTCTAATGGTAGCTACATCATCTGGCGAAAACTAGCAAAGTTAATTTACTTCTGTTGAAACAGGACAAAACATTTCCATACACACAACAGCTGTTAGATACTGCTACCTGACAGATAGCTCGAGACTAGAGCTGAACTGGCTGTGGTAGATACTAACTAGCTAACGTTAGCTAGCTAGTTCATTCACTTCAGACAGAATTTCATCGAGAGGGGATGAAACATTAGCTAAAGTTACATGTCAGGTACACTACTAGCTCAGCACTGGGAATCTTTTTTCTTCTTCTTCCAAACAGCAGTTACCTTGCCAGCTACAACAGTCAAATAAAGAGTAGCCAGTTTCTGCTCTGCTTGCTTTTACAACTCGGAGAAAAAGCATAACACACACAGACAACAGCTGCCTCTGTTTGCATGCTCTGTGGGGTCCGCGCAGTCCTAAATCCAGACGGCTCAAATTGCCAAATAGCCTACCCGACCGCACTGAGATGTCCGCATGGTCCTAAAACACACCATTGACACTTTTTGTATCACAGAGCAATGATGAAACTGGGGGGGGACAAAAATACAATTTCAGAATGTGGGGGGGGTCAAGTCCCCCTGACCACAGCGAAAGTTGCACCCCAGAAATACTGTACCGTACAGTACACAGACTATATTGTCTATAATGACAAGAACTTCTGGAGCTAAGGCAACATGCCAGTCTAAAATAGGCCTATATAAAAAGGTAAAACTACTTAAATAATAAATGGAGATTAAGTTAACTGTTCAATAAACACACTCCTCTGAATTTGGACAACGGGCCCAGTTAAAACAGAGAGGACACAGAAAGCTAACGTGGAATAGTGTAAAAGAAACACAGCCCAGCTGCTGTTGTATAATGTGAACTTTGGGGAAGAGGACACCCATATCAACTCTATACTGCATGGAACAAGAATGTGCACACTCACACACCTGACCATTGAGAGAGGACTTTCAGCACACCACCCAGTGTCACACTGCTGGCTTGCTTCTGAAGCTAAGCAGGGTTGGTCCCTGGATGGGAGACCAGATACTGCTGGTAGTGCTGTTTGAGGGCCAGTAGGAGGCACCCTTTCCTCTGGTCTAAAAAATATATATCCCAGAGTAAAGATTGGGGATATTGCCCTGTATAGGTTGCTGTCTTTCTGATGGGATGTTAAACAGGTGTCCTGACTCTCTGTGGTCACTAAAGATCCCATGGCACTTATTGTAGGGGTATTAACCCTGGTGTCCTGGCCAAATTCCTAATCATCCCCAGTTACAATTGGCTCATTCATGCCTTGTAACTGTTCCCCAGGTTGTTGCTGTAAATGAGAATGTGTTCTCAGTCAACTTACCTGGATAAATAAAACAATTACATACATAGGTCCTAAGAATAATATCACCTGATTGGAACAGGGAAAACAATTCACTAAAGGTGCTGTATGATGATGTCATGCATATAACAGGTCTAAATAGATGTTATCATATTCTAATTTATGACATCATCTATTTAAGCCTGTTATATACATGACATCGTCATAATCTATTCACACCTGTGACACGTCAAAGTTTAGGCACATTTGGACAAAATATGTTTTGCTTACGCTCAAAACAACAATGTCAATTTGGATGCTTGTCGCATGACGATGATTAGAATGGGAAAACAGCATGAGGACAAATGCGGAAGTGATTTGACTGTTGAAGAAAGCTGTAGGCTACAGTATATTCATGCATTGTGCACTGTGCAATAAACGTGTACGATCAACAAAAATGGTTTGAGTCAATGTAATAGCGGTAAGAAACGGACAACAAACATATCATTGCGCATTGCACACAAACCAAATATGAACCTGAAAGTATGACCTGATTAAATTACATCTCAAGCAGGGGACAAGGAAATGAAGGACAAGGTGACAAAAGTTTCAAACCCCACGAGGTTGTTTTATCGGTTCAGACATGACAACTTTATCAAGGCTAAATCCAGTAAAGGCCGGTAGGTAACCCAGCTATTAAGAGCGTTGGGACAGTAACCGAAAGGTCGCTGGTTCGAATCCTCGATCAGACTACGTGAAAAACCTATCGATGTGCCCTTGAGCAAGGCACTTACCCTAATTGCTCCTGTAATTTGCTGTAGATAAGACAAAGAGCGTATGCTAAATGACTAAAATGTAATTATATTCACGTACCATTTCTTCGTGCATTCTACCGTCAGTTCTTGAAAAGTCGCCGCAAACTGGAATTTCGAGGCTTTCTTGCCGACACGCTGAAGTCTCTTCCAAACTGAAGTCATGTTTGGAGACTATGTTATTTTCTCAAGGGACATTGGTTTCAATCCTCTCCACAGTTCCCCTCTGCCCTCACTGCTTGGGGAAACACCAGTCTGTTGCCGCAGCACTTGCGTTTGCTGCGAAAGAAAGACCGTCAATGTTCACTCACTGTTCAACAGTCTGACTGGTGTTCACATGTCCCGAATGTCACACACAGAATTCAGGCAAAACAAACGCACGCCACGACAGATCCGAACAGTGAGACAGACGACACCCCAAGCAAAAAAACTTTGATATGAACATATAACAATTTCGCATTCAATAACACTTTTTATTAAACGTCAATTGAGGTATTGTATTTTCACTTGTAGCCTATGACTTTATTTAAAAAACAACATTTGACCAGTATGTATTTAAATAATATTCTACTGGTTTAAAAATATAATACAAGTATGAAAAATAGGAAAGCATCTCCTTGTTATTGCAACTGTAGCTAGTCCATTGTTTGAGATGAGTGTGGGAAGCAATGTATATATTTTTTGAGTCCAAGGGTGCACTGTGTTTGGGGGTTGGGGAGGGGGACATGCCAATGTAACCCCATGGTAATAAGCCCACTATGGTCCTGGCTTTGCTGAGGTGTGGTAAGAGGTATTCAATAGGTACCAATAGCCTAAAAAAATAACTGGGGGGGGGGGACATGTAAGAACCGGATATTTGGGGGGCCAGGAAACATGTCAGGGCAATATGTTCTTGCTTAGTCCCTTCATACAGCAAACCAAAGGCTACAGCACACTGTACCTAATAGCAGGGGACTTTTCAGTTTACTCTGGTGTTTATTTATAAGTTGTGGCGCAACGCCGACCGACACAGGCAGCTGGGGAGTTATTACTGGCCCTGAGAACAAAAAAGTGTAAGGGCTCTATTTTCATGTCATCCAACAAATGTAAACGCCAGGAGTTTGCTAAACGGCATTGACACTTGGATTGGAACCTGCGCTGTGGTCAGATGACATGAAAATAGTGCTCTTTGACCTCATACACCAGTGATGGGTTTGGCGTCAAAATAAGGATGAATATGCAGAACATAACCCCATACCCTACCGTAAAATATGGTGGTGGTGAATCTTTGATGTTATGGTGCTATATTGTTTCCACTGGTACTGGGGCCCTTGTTCAGTTCAATGGTATCATGATGAACTTTACCCGGTACCAGAATATTTTAGCCCAAAACCTGGTTGCCTCTACCGGGAGGCTGAAACTTGGCCGGAAGTGGATCTTCCAGCAAGACAATAACCCCAAGCACACATTCAAATCCAGAAAGAAATTGTTAATTGACAACTAAAATCAACATTTTGCAATGACCATTTGCAATGACCATTGTGTCATTCAGTGCCACCTGGGTCCACAGGATGTGCTGGGAAAAATGGTACTTCAGGGCAACTGTATGCAGACAGCTGACTTCAAATGGAGAATTTAGAGCCAAAATGGGGTACAACGTGTCATGTCTCTGACGAGATTGACCTAGCTCCCTTTAAAATAAGGATGCTGTCCAGGTTAGTTGGCATAATTGGCAGAGGATGAATAGGCTGGAAGTCTCAGCCACAAGAGGTCGTCAGAGCAATCGTTAAGGCTGTTAATTAGACCCTGGGCCAAGTTGATTACCTGTCACAAACGTTTTCTATGTGACAAAGTTGAAACTGCAGTTCACATTGGAATTGAGAGGAATTCCAAAAGTTGCCAACTAAATAGTTGACTGAGAAAAGGGATGAGGCCATAATGTCCCTCTCTTTCTAGGGGTGGAAAATAACATGGTAGTTATATGAGTCATGGAGAGATCAGAGTCACTACAGCATGCAGAGCGATGTCCCATAGTCCCCTCCTTGATAAATATAGACACGCAGGGCCAAACACCTGCCGGCTGTCCATCAAAATGAAGGGGATGGTGACAGCGAGAACCCAGAGACGCACTGGAAAAATGTTAACAAGGTCACTGAATATCGTAACACTAATTGAGGCCTATAGGATATAAGGGTTCATATAGGTCTTTTGCAATATATACAATCAAGTGTTCTTGGATTAAAAGAGCAGCTATATATTCCTGGCACCAGATCAGATTTTGCACAGTCAGATCACCGTATTCCCCTCTAAATATAGCACTAAACTACCTGTGGTCTTTGAGAGTGCACTATGACATATGCTGTGTCAATAGCTATATTACATGCAACAGCAACCGCAAGACACCAGTCTGTGTCCCATGAGGCTAGGAGTTAGATAATGTCACCACCTGGTTGGGAATCCCCCGTCTCTGTGTACGTGTGTGTGCATGTACAGTTGAAGTCGGAAGTTTACATACACTTATGTTGGAGTCATTAAAACTAGTTTTTCAACTACTCCACAGATTTCTTGTTAACAAACTATGGTTTTGGCAAGTCGGTTAGGACATCTACTTTGTGCATGACACAAGTCATTTTTCCAACAATTGTTTACAGATTATTTCACTGTATCACAATTCCAGTGGGTCAGGAGTTTACATACACAAAGTTGACTGTGCCTTAAAACAGCTTGGAAAATTCCAGAAAATTATGTCATGGCTCCCCAAAAGGGCGAGGCTTGCAAGCCGAAGAACACCATCCCAACCTTGAAGCACGGAGGTGGCAGCATCATGTTGTGGGGGTGCTTTGCTGCAGGAGGGACTGGTGCACTTCACAAAATAGATGGCATCATGAGGATGGACAATTAGGTGGATGTATTGAAGCAACATCTCAAGACATCAGTCAGGATGTTTAAGCTTGGTCGTAAATGGGTCTTCCAAATGGACAATGATCCCAAGCATACTTGCGCTGTGGTCAGATGACATGAAAATAGTGCTCTTTGACCTCATACACCAGTACCAACTTACAAAGTTCTGACAAAATGGCTTAAGCACAACAAAGTCAAGGTATTGGAGTGGCCATCACAAAGCCCTGACCTCAATCCTATAGAACATTTGTGGGCAGAACTGAAAAAGTGTGTGCGAGCAAGGGGGCCGACAAACCTGACTCAGTTACACCAGCTCTGTCAGGAGGAATGGGCCAAAATTCACCAAACTTGTGAGAAGCTTGTGGAAGGCTACCCTAAACGTTTTACACAAGTTAAACAATTTAACGGCAATGCTACCAAATACTAAATGAGTGTATGTAAAGCTTCTGACCCCCTGGGAATGTGATGAAAGAAATAAAAGCTGAAATAAATCACTCTACTATTATTCTGACATTTCACAGTCTTCATTTAAAGTGGTGATCTTAACTGACCTAAAACGGGGAATATATGTGAGGATTAAATGTCAGGAATTGTGAAAAACTGAGTTTAAATGTATTTGGCTAAGGTGTATGCAAACTTCCGACTTCAACTGTGTGTGTCAGAGGGAGTGACAGATTGTCCACGGTGTCCTGGGGGTCCTACGTGACCCACAGTTGCAGTGCTTATACATAAAAGCAACCCAATCAGGGGTGTGCGTTGGGGGGGGGGGGTCCCTCCACCGTAGTTCTTCTGACCAGTGCATACCAGCCACAACCTGTTCAGCTCACAACCTAAATGGGGACAACTGGGATTGCAAACCTGTGACTCAGGCAGCAAAGGGCTGCACATGACGGGACGTTTAATCCATGAAAGAGAGTAGCTGTGTTTGAGAGCATCAACTCTGATCAGTCTGACTGGCTGATCTACCAATCACCTCCCATCCCTCAATAACTACTAATTATGATTTGTAGATCAGTCAGTCTGCTCAGTTGGTCGTCAGCTACTAAGCAGAATTGATACAGTCAAACACGGCCAGTTGCTACAAATCTTAGCAAGAGAGAGATTGGGATATAGGATTATTTGGGGCACAACAACAACCAGGAAGACACCACCCTCCACCTCAATTCATGGTCCTCTAAATGACCCAATTAGCACTACCGTGGATATGTTTATAGAGGATGCCTGAAAGGCTGCCTGGTAAGGTGCCAGGGCTACCAGTGCAAGGCACAGGCTCTGAATCATATTCCGTGGGCCCCCTCTATTTCATACAGTCGTAGCAGGGCAGTAACACTAACACTGACACTAACTGGGCTGCTGTCAATGGCAAAGGATCATCAGAGAGCTCCACTCACAAGATATGGTACATTTACGATTTTATTCAGTGAAAGGTGCAACCAAAAAAAAAACATGTACAGAGCATGCCCAGTATAAGAGTGGGTAAAAACGACACAGGAAAAACAAATTACCTCACCTGTTTAGTGCATTCATGATCATGACAGTCTTAAGCCATTACATTCATCAGGGACTGACTGTGTGGCAAGTCATTTAGTTGACGAACACTTGTAATAGGAAAGTGTAGGACTTCGATACTAACAATTGTTTTTGGAATACGTCATAAAATGATTTTGATTTTAAGTCATGGTATGGAGTGGGAGAAATGGGAACGCTTTGTTTCTCACCTTAACTAAATGGGTCTATATGACAAAAGATAGAACAACTGGCCCTGCAGATGCAGATGTCTGTTATAAGTACTTAAGACTGTCTGGCTTCTCAGATATTACAATCACTTTTCATCTTTGCAAAAAAAACACACTAAACTGTATTGTACAATTCAAATAACCAGAATACACAAACTCAACCCTTCTATCAGGGGTTTACAATCATTTTTTTTATTACCTCATCACCTGATTTACATTATTATAGGAAGTCTAAATCAATGCCATCTACGCAATATGAATATAGGATACTTCGGGATTTTGGCAATTAGCCCTTTATCTACTTCCCCAGAGTCAGATGAACTCGTGGACACAATTGTTATGTCTCTGTCCAGTATGGAGGAAGTTCGAAGCAGTTTCGGAAAGCCAATGCTAACTCACATTAGTGCAATGGCTGGAAGCCATGCTAGCAGATACCAATAGACTTCCAGTCATTGCGCTAGCACTAGTATTGTGCTAGCCAGCAACTTTCTTCAAACTGGTGTCCACGAGCTCGTCGGACTCGAGGGAAGTAGATAAATTGCCAAAATCCCAAAGTATCCCTTTAAGCAGCTAACATGGAGACTAGAGGTCAAATTCAAATAACTTTTACAGTTCTTATACAAAACAAATACATTAATGTATTAGCAACATAGTCAAATCACTCACCCATCTATTTCAACGTCTTTGAATGCTAACGGTGGGAGTTAGGAACAGTGTTCTGGCTACCACAGGATAGGTTGGGGGTTAGGATCATGGGGATTCGGCTGATCAGGAGACAGGGGTGCAGGCGGTTCCAGAGGACAGGGGGCGATTGAGTCAGGGAGTGTGTACTGGAGCTCCTCTGGGTCCAGAGTCCTCTTCACTGAGCACCATCTCATCCCTGTCTGTTCCCTTCACTTCTTTGTCCTGGGGTCCACAGAACAGCCGGAACACTGCTTGGACCTGTGGCACCTCCGTGGCAGTCTCCTGGAAAGTCAGAATCACCACGATGCCAGCCATTAAATAGCCTGTGGAGAGAAAAAAAAAACGGCAGAGGTATGAGACAGATACATCCGATTATCACAAAGCTGTGAGGACAAGAGGGGAAGCAGAAGCCTGTGTGGAGGACCAGGCAGGATTAGGGTCAATTCCATTTCCATCTTGATTACTGCCAATTCTGAAATCAACTGCAAAAAAAAAAGTCTAAATTGAATTGACCCCATCTCTGCTATGGCTACTCTCACAGGAGGTGAGGAATTCCATGCACTCCTTGGTCGCCTTGTTGCGCCTTTTCCCCAGTAGGTAGTCCCCCTGGCCGATGGTGCTGAGGGTGACCACGCAGAAGAACAGGGTGTCCAGGAAGCTCCACTCTGGCTCCAGGTAGCAGAGGCTGGTAGCGGGCAGCAGGAACAAGAGTATCACCAGGACCAGAAAGAAGAGGCTGGCATGGAGCAGCACTGCCCGGCCGTAGGGCAGGCCCCAGTAGGTCTGGAGGTGGCGCACAGGGCCGTGGGTAAGGATGGGCAACATGAGGTCAGACAGGCAGGAGAGAACAAAAAGGGTGAGGGGGATTCCCAGCAGGCAGTAGAAGATGCAGAAAAGTTTTCCGTCATCAGAAAGGAGACTGGAGTTACCATAACCTGGGAAAAAAAACAGTTGGCATAAAAAGTGGATTCACAGGGATTTTGACTTCCACGTGAAACAAGTAATGTTAAGCATGTTTTACCAGGGTAGTTTGCACACATCTACATAGGCCCTAAAGCCATCTTTTAATTTTTGCATCCGACTTTGCCCTGCGGCAACAGGATGTAGCCTACACTATCTTCAATAAACTGCATTGCACATGAGAGAACTATTCAAGTGGTTCAATAAGTGATTATTTGGCCCTACAATAAATCATCAAATATACATCAATCTAACTGTGGAATCAATTAGCTTTATTCATTTGTTCTTCTTACCACGGACAGTCAAAACATTGATCACAAAGAACATGGACGAGATAAAATCCCAGCTCCAATCATCTCTGTGTGCATCTAAGACAGCAATGTTTTGATTAGCAGAAAAGGACGCTTTCACGATAATTGTATCCAGCCTGCTCTCCGGTGCGCAGTAGTTGTCCCTCAGAAAGTTCTCTCGGAGTTCAAGGACCTGTGCTCTGAGCTTGTTTTCCTGGGGCTGCTCAATAGCCATGAGCACCAGACCCCCAAAGAGTGTGAAGAGGACGTAGCTGAGGAGCAGGAACCAGAAGGCATGCTTCCGACAGAACCTCTGGGACGAGTCGACCCAACAGACCATGGTTGTTTGTCGGACTGACCTTGCTGTGTATCGCTAGTGGAGGTAACCAAACACTCAGACGCAGGTGAGCCACTTGTTTTAAATATTTAAAACACAATTCAAACACCATTCCACTCATTGAGAACGCCATAGAATGTCAATTCTGGAAATGAATTAACTCAAATGAAATAGGAAAAAGCTGTCGAAAACATATCAAGTTTGAATTTCACTGTAAATAACAAATGTTGAAAATATGTAATATTGTAAGAATATTTATTTTAGGATATTGGCTATCGTCCATATACATGTACAGGTTGGTTGGTAAAATTACTCAGGTACATGGTAGAAAATATATTGTCCATGTTTTAAGACGGTGTCAAGCTCTCAGCTCGGTGCGAATACTCCTTCCATACCCATGGATTCCACTATTCAACACACCTCAGGCCCATTAGTCTGAAGTTGTCAAAACTCGTAGTGTCCTTATGGTGCATTCAAGACAACTGGGAACTCAAGAACAAATGAGGTCAAATCATGACGTCAGTGATTTTCAGGTTGGAAAAAAATCAGAGCTCGAGAACAATGTGTACATGAGTCAGTGTCTCCTATGCGACTCCAGTAGGGTCCCTCCCACCTAATGTGCCTATCCTCTAGTCCTAGTCTACCTCTTATGTCATAGGCCGAATAGGGAGGGAGGATATAGGGAACTCCACCTGCACTACTGAAGCAGTGAGGTAGCCTCAGCCTGTTCCAAGGCCTTGACCCCCAACCATAGTCTCACTTTTCTCTCTCTCTCTCAGAGGGGCAGGTGCAGGGAGTAGTGGGAGCAGGTCCATCGGCGCACGGGTTTGCCAACCCTCCCGATGACGGGCAGCTTGTGGGCGTAGGCACGGGGCGGTACGGTGGACAGGGGTGGGGGAGAGCTGAAGCTGGTCTGGAAGCGGCGACCCTGGCAGCGCCGGCCCATCTGACGTCCCCCGATGAGGAAGGAGAATGTGGGGGGTCCGGTCTGAGGAGGGGGGAAACGGGCCTTGGTGAACACGTCGCGGGATGGACCCGCTGAGCGCTGTCCCGGCCGGGAGGAGGAGTTTCTGCGCTGGATGGAGGATGAGGAGGAAGAGCGAGCCAGGGACCTGAAAGAAGGAAATAGAGAGGTAAAAGGAACATGTTAGCTATAGTAGCTAAATAATTTCAGCCTTCAAAAGGTAGATGTAACTGCCAAAAATAAAGGAAACACTGGAGTAAATGAGGGGTACAAAGTATATTGAAAGCAGGTGCTTCCACACAGGTGTGGTTCCTGATTTATTTAAGCAAACAGCATCCCATCATGCTTAGGGTGGGTCATGTATAAAAAACACCCAGTTGTCCATTATTTCTGTCAACGCCAAAGATTTTCTGACCACCCTATTAAGACACTATTTTGGAGTTTCCTTTATTTTGGTTGATACCTGTATATATTCTTCAGAAAAACATAAGAACTTCTTTTTTTGTTTTAAATGTGTGTGGCGTGTGAGACACCAGCTTTCTGTCTGGACCAGCTCTCTGGTTGTCTTTCTTCCTCCGGTTAATCTATGGTGTGATTAAAACAGGCTGTCTCGCCAGCTCTGATCACATCACTCAGGATCACTTAATAAAATTGGCATTTTTTCACTACTAAGCAATGTGGACAATGTGTAAGATGCGATTGAAATCATAACTTATTTGCACAGAAGTGCATTGTAAATTGTACGGGTAATGTATGCAATCTAAATAAACAAAGGATATTTTTTATTTATGAGTGAGAGCTGTGCCTCTCACACCCTCCTATAATATAACTAGTTATACAGATGCTACATTACCTTCCTGGAGCAGTGGCAGCTAGACTAGGTGGGGCGGGCTCAGTGCGAGGGCTCCCGTCTTGCCGGGGCTGATGTTGAGGTTAGCAGTGAGCTGAGGCATCTTGCGCGTGGTGTCTGGGTTAGCAGCGGGACCAGGGGGCTCCTTCCTCGTATCAGGGGGCTGGGAGGGGGCTGACGGGGGGCAACCTCCCAAGCTGGGGCCCGTGCTGAAGCGTACCGCCAGGCTGTCGCCGAAGAAGGAGTAGAGCTCACAGTACATGGCGGGCAGGGGGATGGGGGTCCAGTCATCCCAGGGGGTGCCAGCCCCCCCAGGTCCCTGCAGGTGGCTGGCGATGCCCAGGGCGGCCTCGGAGAGGGGCTCTGGAGGGGGGCTGAGCCCGGGGGAACTCACCCTGAAACCCATCACGCCCCCAGAGCCCGGTTGGGCGCTGCTGCTCCCCTCCGCTGGCTGGGACAGAGACAGGGCTTTCATCTTCAGCAGGCGCTCCACCGCCACCTGCAGGACAGAGGGGAGATTGGTACTTAGTGGGCACAGTGGAGGTTGATAGGGTGTGTTACCAACATAAAAAATGTAAAGCGCTTTGAGATCGGATGAAAGGCGCAACATAAATGCAATTCGTGACAATACATGATTACTTTGGAAAGCTTTGATTGCATTAGAGAACGGCAGATATGGATTTTTTTGGCCTCAACGAGGCCAACATTTTAGGCCGATATTCAATATCATTACATTATAACATTTTAATGACAACATTTCCCAGAGACAGCCGTGTAGGCATTAATGCATACATTTTTAAATCAAACCATACATTTGACATTATTTTTACCAATCTAATTACATAACAATTTCAATCATTTTATTTGAATGGTAAATCTCTTGATCAACTGGGTTAATGGAGATGGCATAGGCCTACTCACAATACAGGTGAACGCATATTCAATAGGAGCGTGTGCATAGATTGAGTTATTGAGCTTGTTTTGGCTGATTGTTTGTCATCTGTAGCACCGTACACTCCACCAATCTGTTAGTCTTCCATTTTGGACTCATATTAGCCTACTGATCAACAACATTTGACAAAAAGCATCACTCAAAAGAGTGTCATGTCTGTATGGAAGGACATAGGCACTGCTGTTAGTTTGAGAACATAAAAGAACATATTTTCAATGCAAGCGTTCTTGTTCCATAAACAAGGAGGAAGATTCTTATGCAGCTAAACCTATTGACAACCTTCATTTGGGCATTTTAAGACACTTCCTTCTTTCCCCATTGTGATAACAATCTAATCCGACCAGCAACTGTCAATTTACAGATCCGATAGCTGCTGGTCAGATCAGCACCCCAGTAAATAGCTAACGTTACAACGCAAGTCAGAGGGCTCGCTGCCGAAAATGGTGCACTTTCAAAATGAGAACCAGCTGACGTTGGCTATTATCTCCTATATTAGTACCATTTCCATCTAGCCAGCATAGTAGTCCCATGTAGCTCAGTAGGTAGAGCCCGGCGCTTGCAATGCCAGGGTTGTGGGTTCAATTCCCACGGGGGACTAGTATGGAAAATGTATGCAGTCACTAATGTAAGTATGTAGCATCTGCTGAATGACAACAATGTCAAGTGTCATATAGCCACCTAGCTAACACCACAAATTAAAAGGGTTAGTTATAGTAATTCTTGCTTTCTGCTTAGCTTGCTTGCATGTCCAGACACGTAGATATTGGTTTTATTATAAGTTATTTAACTAAATGAATATTTGCAATAGGAGTCACTGTGTCAATTCACCAATACGACACCTTTCTGTTGGTGAATGAGCTATCTTGCTGCTGCTGATTTTCCCAGCTAGACAAGCCTCAGCATTGGGCAGTGCTCGTGGCTCAAGCAGTGAGGGGCAGCTGGCATAGCAGTAGCTTTACTATGTAGAGGGATTGTCGACAAAGCCAATAGAGAAGGGCCGAAAGACTAGAAAAGGCAAATATCGGCCCGATATATCGGCCTGGCCAATTAACGGTCGTTCTCTAGTATGCGTCACAGAAAACCTACCACATTACAGACTCAGTGACTGGTCTGCTGCACTTACCAGGATGGCTCCATAGACCTTGTGTCCGTCTGCTTTCACCTGGGCGTTGGAGACTGAGTAATCATCCAGGACAGCTTGCAGGTTCGCCCAGTAGGCTGGCAGGTGTGGATATAACACCCGCTCAACAGCCTACAAAAGACAGACACATACAGACAGTGATCAGCAAAGATCCTAAAAATGAACCAACAGAAACGAAAGAAAACACACTCTCACTCAAAGACGATCAAGATAGAGGAAACGTAGTTACCTTCCACCCGAGTGCGTGTAGCCCCACGACAGCTCCATAGTGAGAACACAGCGGGCGGACCGGGTCTGACAGAACCTTCTGCAGAGACAGCAGAATCTGATGGTACAGACCACTGACCAGGTCTCCATGGGTCCTGACAAAGACGCATGTTTTGGAGAGAATTATGTCAAGATGGCCGTGATTCTGTTGTTGACAGCGTCACAGAGACTAAGATGGTCCACTTTTGACCAAATCATTATTTAAAAGGTGGTATTAGGAGCCTGACAGTGTGCAGGCCTTTGTTTTTTCCCCCCTCATGAACCAATAAGTGTATCAGTCAAACTGCCATGGTCTGAGGGGCTTTGTCCACAGTCTAGTCATTCTACTGTACATATCTGTACTGTATATATAGTGCATCTTTATGGGTGGTCAGTCATACCAGAAGATGTGGCTGAGTAGAAGTGCTGCGTAGTCCCTTAAGGTCCAGTGGTCGTTGAGGGGGTTGATGGAGGCGGCCAGCGGCTCCAGGATGCAGTACATGACGCTGGACACCAGGCTACGCACGTAGGAGCCAAGGTACAGGTAGGGGTTCTGCACCAGACTCTTCACCATGTGCAGCAGACGGTTCAGCTGCTCCAGGTCGTGGCTCACAGACTTCACCTGGTGGGCAAAGTGGAGAGAGGGGTAGATATGAAGTACAGCGCTAGCTACATTTAGTAAAGATACGGTCAGGACCTTTTCCTGACGAGGATCAAATCCAGGGCATAGTTATAGGCTACTGTATGATTAGGGTTTTCTAGAGTTTCTCCTGGTCAGGAAAGACTCATTGCCCTATAGGCACTAAACGATTGGAGATTTGAATGCATCCATGACGTTAGATTTTGTGTTTCAAATTAGTATAACATACCCCACTGATGACATATACAAAATATGGCAGGAGGGCAGCAATCTTGGAGTTGGACTGGAGATCCAGCAAAGCCACCTGATGAGGAAATAGTTAATCCACCATGGATTAAAATGTTTCAGCGATTTCAACAGTTTCTCCAATCTTATGTGTTCTATCACATGTCGACGCCAGGACAAAACTGTACCTTCATAAGGTGTGGGTCCTCTCCTAGTATGGCCCGGGTGATCTGCTGGTAGTACTTGAGCAGATCCTCCGAGAGAGTTTGTACCGCACTGGGAACTGTGAAGGAGAGTAAAAGGAGGGATCAACCACTCTGCAAAAGCCATGGGAGTAAATATCACCCAACGTTCAAATTTACTCTGAGCCCTTACCTGTACCTTGAGGCTCCAGGTTGCCTTTCCCATCCAGATAAGACACGTTCACTAGTAGGAGAACAAATCATAGTCACCATAAATTCTACTAAATCTCTTACAAGTAGAATGAGTATCGATTTGACTATTGATGTGCAGGTGGCGGGTTAGTATCTAGTAAGTCAGTGAGACGCATTTCTATAACAAGCATCGGCGGTCATACCTCGCACCATGGTCTCTGCACAGCCCTTGGGTATGTTGGTGGCCAGGGCAAGTTCAACCAGGTTGACATCACGGTCATCCACAAAGAATAGCTCGCCCTCCTTGATCGGTCGGAAAGGTAGGGCATCTTGCGCACCGTAGCCAGCTATGGCCTGGCAAAAAGAGAAGACAGTACAGATAGGAGTTCAGTTAGAGTAACAATAATAAAGACAGACATCACCCAGCAAGCGGGATTCAGTTGAAACAGGCTCACACAATGTATACACTGAGTGTAAAAACATTAGGAAAACCTGTTCTTTCAATGACAGGCTGACTAGCTTAACACTATGACCCCTTATTGACGCCACTTGTTAAATCAACTTCAATCAGTGTCGATTAAGGGGTGGAGACAGGTGGAGACGTGTTTTTTTAAGACCTGAGACAAATGCCACATGGACTGTGTATGTGTGCCATTCAGAGGGTGGGCAAAACAAGATTGAAGTGCCTTTGGTAGTAGGTACCAGGCGCACCCGGTTTGATTGTGTCAAGAACTGCAACATTGCTGGGCTTTTCCACTATCAACAGTTTCCTGTGCGTATCAAGAATGGTCCACCACCAAAAGGACATCCAGCCAACTTGACACAACTGTGGGAATCATTGGAGTCAACATGGGCCAGCATCCCTGTGGAACGCCTTCGACACCTTGTCGAGTCCATGCCCTGACGAATTGAGACTGTTCTGAGAGCAACTCAATATTAGGAAGGTGTTCCTAATGATAAATACACTAATTGCATGTATACATTCAATAAAACAGTAGGCACTCTCACCTCCACATTGCTCCAGCGCAGTGCTCTGTTGAAGTCCTCTACTGTCAGCTTCCTCCTCTTGGCATGTCTCATGAACTGAGAGCTGCTCTGTGTTGGTCAAAGTCACATTAGACAAACAAATATCTACAAATAGCCAACTTCACATACTTTACCTATGAATGGGGCTCAGAGTTCGTCCTGGTCAGAACAAATGGTGAGGGAAAACTCCTGGCCCTCACGACATCGAACAATCAACATCGATTTGGTACTGGTTTTATTGTTTACCTGTGTGGCTTCCCTAAGCCGGTAACAGACATCTTCAGCCAACAATGCAGCCACATCGTCGCTGAGTTCCACTCCCGCACTCTCAGCCATGAGTTTGACAGACTCTCTGGGGACTTCAGCGAAGCGCCTCTCCTCCATGCTCACGCAGCGTCCCGGTAGACCCGCAAATCTGAGGAGAGAGACCTGCAAAATAACCACACATGTGTATCTTGCTGGTATAGTTAGCTTACTAGCTAACGAATATGATTTGTTAGCATTAGCTAGCCAATTTATCTTGATTCGTGCAGGCGACGATTAAAAGTTTATACGAAAACAATGCCAACAGTCTGTAGCTCAATGCAACTCAATCACTTACCAACTGGTGCAACTGGACAGTATGAATTTGCAAGGTTATCGTTCTAAACCACACACAGGAACCTCACTTGGGTGCGCCGACATTTTCCGGAAAGCCAGCCTTCCAAAGATTGGTCCAATTCGATGTCACTCAAATGTGCGTCACTCCCACAACCGCTACTTATTCTTCTTCTGTGGATTTAAAAATTTTTTATTTTTATGGCGGTTGGCAGCCAATTTTAAGGTATTACCTCCACCAACTGGACTGTACCCCTGCCAAACCCTAACGACGCAGGGCTAGGTCTGCATTGGCTGTACAGTATTAAGGATGATATGGACTCTGCAGAAGTCAGGGCATTCACACTTCTTACGCTCCGCTGAGCAGCGCTGTTGTGAAGGAAGTTATCAAGAGGTGGGTGCGTTTGGTTGACAGGAGGTCCTGTATTATCCTATCAATACAGAGCCATCCACATCTTTACAAAAATAGAGGCGCACAGCAATAATGAGCTCAATTTGGCATCTGCGTATCCCGGGGCGCCATCATCCATACGGCGCCTAAAAATAATTTTTCGAATCAAGCAGTCTGTTTGAATTGCCCAAATAGTCATTGTAAGTCCTATACCAGACTTGATAGATGCGTGAGCCTATGCAATTATACATTTACATTAAATTTTCACTTAGATGTGCTTATCCAGAGTGACTTGGTTGAATGCCAAGTTTCAGAGGAAAACAAACGTTACTGCAAGTAGATCCTTAAATATGCATCTGCAACAGCAGAGCCAGGAAGATAAAATCATGTATTTAGTAAATATGCATCTGCAACAGCAGAGCCAGGAAGATAAAATAATGTATTTAGTAAAAGGAGTGCATTCGAATCCACATAGCCTGAGGGTTGCGTCCCAAAATTTTCAAGCACATTGATAGAAAAGTTGCCATTGGAGAACATGGTTTATGCAACAAATCTAAAGTAAAGCCTGATGGCCAAATAAACCCGAATGGGTAGAAAGCCTACGCAGACCAAAAAAGAAAGAAAGTAAGAGTTCATTGAGCAGTGAGAAGTTCCGGCTAGTTCAGTGACAGAACGTGCATTTAAAAAAAAGAAGCTTACTTTGCGGCAGAAGTATCACAATAAATTTAAGTGAAAAACTTAAATTAGACATGACATTCATGAATCCAACATTGATAACTGATTCAAGTAGTTAAATATCAAATTTACATAAAGAGATGGGCGAGTCAAATATCCATGGAGGCTATACAAATGTAGTGCAGGACAGTGCCAACATCTCATGGCAGATTAACACATGGAACACCAAAACCGACACTCAGCCCACCCCCCTCAATGAAAATACATAGCACACATGGCTTCCAAGCTCATAGGAAATCACTATATACACACTATACTTTAAAACAGAAATACTGTGGTCTTGACTACAGTGACCATGGCTTGTTCTCCCACACATCCTGCATGGTGCAGGAAGCAGCCGTGGTCTGGCTGTCTTCTTGCTGCTGGAGCTTGAGGGCCAAAGCCAGCAGCAGATCGTTCAGCTGGCAGGAGAAGGTGAATACATGATGGGCCACAGGTTCGTTCAGCAGGGTGGTCAGGGAAGACAACGAGTCTGGCCAGACCGGGCAGGGTAGTCCAGATGGGGGCGAGGGGGATTTGGATGAGCAGGAGGAAAACATGTCCGAGGCTGTGGACAGGGCTCTCCCACCAAACAGCTGAGGGCCTCCAGTCCTGAGTGTGTGGGCCCGGCAATGGGGCCTTTATCCTCATCCTGGAGACTCTGGGATACCAGGCCGCCATCACGGAGGCTGCCGCTACCATCACACTCGATGTCTTGTAGCGGGTGGAACACTTCCAGAGGATCAGGGGGAGAGACTGAGACTCTACTAGGTGCAGGGGGGCCTTAACCAGGGACAAGTCTTCCCCAACACCAGCTGAGCCCTGCTTCCCTGGGAACAGGTCATCTGTCCCCTCTTGGTAGTGGAACATGGGCAGGTTGTTACTGCTGGTCTGAGAAAAGCATATTTAATATCAAAGTTAAATTATTAATTTGGATGGTAGGCCTACACTATTTAGGCCCATGAAAAACAGGATATAGAGGCAAGGTAAAAATGCAACAGTACACTAGCAATTCTGGTCTCAATGTATTGTGTAGGCAAAGATACAACTATGACATAAAAAAAATCAGTGTCAAATCTAGAGTAGGTCGACAAAGGTCATGCTAATCTGATCTATCCACATGATAGCATCAAGATTGACTTCATTTCCCTGTTAAGATCTGAATGGCAGGCTGCAATGATCAGGACACTGCAGAACCGGGGCGAGATATGTCTCTGATAATGTACCCCAATCCAGGGATAGGAGAGGGCACTGTAGTCCTAATTATCCAACATTTTATGTTGAGAAGATTGAAATACTGCCAGATGAGTAGATTTTCTCCAATGTTCAAGCCAAATTCTATGAATATTATTTCGGCATGCAATTCGTAGAAATAACAGTAAAGATCCGGAAAACGTATTTCAGTAAATACTTAGACAACATGCTACACTGATTGCTTTGTTACGAAGTCACATGTACTATCTGTCGCTGTGTCCACTGTTGATTTTAAAATATCTTAATCTTGACCCAGTTCCCGCGTTCCCTTTAAAATGAGGCTCAGCTGTGCAACACTAGATGTCAGGGGGGCGTTCGAATCCAACCAACCAGATAAAATGTAGCTAGTATTCATTAGCAACCAGCCAATTGCGTTGAAGCTCTGCGACAACGTTGCAGTTTCAGCTCCGGATGAAACCGCCCCTTATCAAATTAGACATGATCAGAGGGGCAGCATACAGGCGCAATAAACGTTTGTCAATTATCAACGGTTTCAGAAATCCATATTCCTCCCTAAGATTCCAAGAACACAGGATGAGATGTTACTATCCTTTGTGCAAGCACTTCCAAGAGTTAACCTCTTGAAACTCCCCATCCCGGATCCGGGATTGTGACTAAGCCTCAGGCTCATTAGCATAACGCAACGTTAACGATTTCTGAAAATCGCAAATAAAATTAAAATAATGCGTTTGCTCTCAAGCTTAGCCTTTTCTTAACAACACTGTCATCTCAGATTTTCAAAATATGCTTTTGAACCATAGAAATTGACTAATTTGTGTAAGAGTATGCAAAGCTAGCATAGCATTTTGTGTAGCATGTAGCACGCAACATTTTCACAAAAGCCAGATAACCAAATAAATAAAATCATTTACCTTTGAAGAGCTTCTGATGTTTTCAATGAGGAGACTCCCAGCCACATACCAAATGCGCAGTGTTTCCTGAAAGCGTCTGTGTGTAGGAGAAATCGTTCCGTTTTCTACATTGCGCCTGGCTACCGAAACGAACCGAAAATGCAGTCACCTACAACGTGAAACTTTTTCCGGATTAACTACATAATATCGACCGAAACATGGCAAACGTTGTTTGGAATCAATCCTCAAGGTGTTTTTTCACATATCTCTTCATTGACATGCAGTTCTTGGAAGCTTGCTTCTCTCTCTGTGCCCCATGGAAAAATACTGGCAGGTGACTTTTGCGCACCAATTTCGGCGCAGGACACCGGGCGGACACGTGGTAAATGTGGTCTCTTATGGTCAATCTTCCAACGATCTGCCTACAAATACGTCACAATGCTGCAGACACCTTGGGGAAACGACAGAAAGGGCAGACTCATTCCTCTTGCGTTCACAGCCATATAAGGAGATCATGAAAGACAGAGCCTCAAAAATCCTTGTCATTTCCTGGATGCCAAGTCATCTTGGTTTTGCCTGAAGCTCACGTTAAAGGGCACGCACAGAGAAGATATTTGTATTTCTGGACACGTCAGAGTGTTTTCTTTCGAACAGTAGCAATTATATGCATAGTCGAGCATCTTTTTGTGACAAAATATCTTGTTTAAAACGGGAACGTTTTTCTTCCAAAAATGAAATAGCGCCACCATAAGTGTAAGAGGTTAATGAACAGTGAGTGTGGTGAAATTTGGGGAGCGCATCGTCAGTAGTGTACCTTTGGTTCCTAGGGTGTTTCGGCCTTTCACACTATACACCCTCCCCAAAGGCGGCCAGCGACAGGGTGATCAATCCTACGCTTGCGTCCCATTCCCAATTAGTCATAGGAGTTGCCTTGTTGTTGATAGCCAACATCCCATGGGACTATGCATGGCAGGGGCGTCCTCCTCCCTGAGTCAAGCATTGTTGACCGCATACCTCCTGGCCCTCTCACTTCGGGGCCCAGCTGGGGTCTTTCCTCTTCATCCAGAGCCACTGACTGCTGCCTTCTGCCGCCTCTGATACAGCTTTGATTGCCGAACGCTGGCTCTGGTCCTTAATTCCCAGGTCTCTAAGCAGTCTGGTTGTAGATGTTGCCACAAAACCTCTGCAGCCCACCTCCACTGGTCGGACTTCTGTGTTCCAGCCATGATGCCGTGCTTCGGCAGCTAGATCAGCATAGCGCAGATGTTTTCGCTCATAAGCCTCATCTACTGAGTTTTCCCAGGGTACGGTGAGCTCAATGATGAAGACCTTATTGAGTGAACGGGACCAGAGCACCATGTCAGGTCTTAGGGTGGTGGTTGCAATCTCCGGAGGAAACACAAGTTGCCGGCCAATGTCAGCTAGCATTTTCCAGTCGCGGGCCAAGCGCAGCTGGTCTCGCTCTAATGGTGTAGAGCCGCTCTTCGGTGGTTTAGCCCCTTCGCGGACAAAGTTTGTCCGTAAGGAGTGTGATGCTGCTGTGGGTGGTAGGGAGTTGGTGGCGGCTCAAGGTTTTTAAGGACTTGGTTGTGACGCCAAGTGTAGCGTCCTTGGGTGAGGCTTGTTTTACACCCTGTGAGAATGTGCCTGAGGTTGGCTGGCATGGAACAGAGGGTACAGTCCGGATCTTCACCATACCATTGGTGAAGATTAACTGGTGTTGGAAGGACGTCATATGTTGCTCTGATTGAAAAGCTCAACCGCCTCGCTTCCATGGCCCACAGATCCTTCCAGCTGATCTTCCTCTTCTCCACACTGTCCCATCGAGTCCACTGTCCCTGTTTGGCAAGAGAGACTGCCTTGGCCCTCCTTGCAGCCTCCTCCTGATGGCGTACTTCCTGCACTACCATCTTCCGCCGCTCTGGTGCAGTGGCCTTACTCCAAGCAGCACGGCTAGTTAGCCCAAGGCCTCCTCTCCCTTGCTGAACATGACCCACAATGTCAGCATGTCTGAGGGCTGCTGTTGCCTCCTGGACTGCTTTTCCTGGCCTCCATTTGCGCCCAGTTGCCAAGGTCGGCGCGTTGTTGCTCACCACTGGGTCTCGAGATTCATTCAGTGTCATCTGGAGCCTGGTTTTTGCACACTTGAATTCCTCTGTTAGACTGGTGAGGGGCAGCTTGAGGACACCATCTCCATAGAGGCCTATGGTGGTAAGGCATCGTGGAACTCCGAGCCACTTCTTTAAGTAGCCTGTGACTCCTCTTTCCATCTTCTCCACTGTTGAGATTGGAACCTCATACAGTGCTAAGGGCCACAACACCCGGGGTAGGAGACCAAACTGCAGACACCAGGCCTTTAACTTTCCAGGTAGCTGGGTGTTGTCGATGGACTGTAGGCTACTACTGATGTCTTTGCGCAGCTGTTGCACCTGGTCTTTGTCCTTCAGGCTTGCATCATACCACCTTCCAAGGCTTTTTACCGGCTGCTCAGACACTGTTGGGATTTGGTCATCTCCGATGAAGAATTTCAGGTCAGAGAGTACTCCCTTCACAATCGAGATGCTGCGTGACTTGGATGGTTTAATCTTCATACGGGCCCAGCTGATGTTCTCCTCGAGTTTTCTGAGCAGTCTCCTGGTGCATGGGACAGTGGTGGTCAATGTTGTAATGTCGTCCATGTAGGCTCTGAGTGGAGGGAGGCGGAAACCAGAGTCGACTCGCTGTCCACCAGCAACCCATTTTGAGGATCTGATGATAACCTCCATTGCCATTGTGAATGCCAACGGAGAAATGGTACATCCCGCCATTATACCTACATTCAGGCACTGCCATGAGGTGGTGTACTCTGAGGTGGTGAAGCAGAACTGCAGATCCTGGAAGTACGACTTCACCAGGTTTGTGATGGTGTCCGGTATGTGGGAAAATCTGAAGGCAGACCACAGGAGTTCATGGGGCACAGAGCCAAATGCATTGGCGAGGTCGAGGAAGACTACATGGAGGTCCCTTTTCTCCACCTTGGCCATTTGGATCTGGTGCCAGATCATGCTGGAATGTTCCAAGCAGCCAGAGAACCCTGAAATTCCTGCCTTCTGTACAGATGTATCGACGTATGCATTCCTTTGCAGGTACTCGGCCATCCTCTGGGCAATGACCCTAAAGAAGATTTTACCCTTGACATTCAGTAAGGAGATTGGGCGGAATTGGCTGATGTTCACTGCATCCTTCTCCTTAGGGATCAGGACCCCGCCTGCCCTACGCCACACTTTGGGTATTATCTTCTTCTGCCAAGCTGTTCTCATAAGCCTCCAGAGGAACCTCAGCACGTCTGGTGCGTTCTTATACACTTTGTACGGGACTCCATTTGGCCCCAGGGCTGATGCTGTTCTTACCCGTCGAACTGTGTTTTCCACCTCTTTCCATGTCGGAGGGCTGATCTCAATATGATGTTCCGGGGGTTCAATGGGTGGGATATCTGATGGGATGGCCAGATGTTCATGTCGCTTTGAGTCAAAGTTTGTTGTTCTCAGGTGCTCCTCTAGGTCTTTCTTTGTTGTTTTTAGAGCTCCACTTTTTTCCTTTGTGAAGAGACTTTTAAGGAACTTGAAGGGATCTTTGTAGAATCGAGTTCTAGTTTGTTCTTTCTTCCTTCTGCGTTTCCGTAGGTTCTCTGCTCTACGGAGGGATGCCAACCGGGTTTTGATGTCAGCCTGAAGTGCCTCTATGCCCTCCTTTTCCACTTCCGAGGCCTTCTTCCACTGTTTCTTAAGCTGCCGCCTTTCTTGAATGAGGCGCTTGATTTCTTGTTGCCTCCTGGAAACTGGTGGGGTTGGAACCTTTCTCCCGCCTTTTGCCTCTTCCACTCCAAATCTTTCTGTCCCGTACTCATAGATGATGTCCCCCATCCTCTCCAACTTCTTCTCCACTGTGCCTCGAAGTCTCTCGAGGGTCAAGGTACGGTCAGTATTCACTGTTTCCCACAACTTCTTGTCACTGGCGCCAGGCCACTTCACATACGGTCTGTGCCCTGGTAGTCTCCTCTCGACTGCAGGTCTGGGAGGCGGGTGAGTTCCACTCCTGTTGTTGGTTCCACCTCAGTTGCTACTTCGGTGCTTGAGTTTATGTCCTCCATGACAGTGGTACTGATGCACTGCAAACTATGGTTTGCATCCAGTTGCTGTGCTTCATTCGACTGATTTGATCGCTTTCGCAGAATGTAATCAATGCGAGTTCTCTGTCTCTCTTTACCCAAACACCCCTTCTTCCCCTGGTGGATCCTCAGCCCATGGTGTGATGTAACTTTCCTCCAACCACAGACACATACCTGCATCTGTTTGTGGCCCACTGTTGCAGCAGAACTTGTGACAGTTGCTGTGGTGTTCTCTTGTGCTGTGCTCTCATTACTCGTAGTCGTTTCCAGTCCAGTCGTTACCATGTTGTCAGCCAATGAGTCATCTTCCGCCCCCGCTCTCGCAGACTCTAGGGGTATTCTCGTATGTTGACTTTCTGTAGCTAAAGCGGGTGTTTCCAACATACGAAGCATGGGAAACTACAGAAATGGGAAGCTACCCCATGACTGTCCCAGTGGGGTCTATTCCCTCCTGTCAGCCGTCTCTCCGTGCCGCCACAAGGACTTTCCCCTGTTTGTCAGCTGATCCAGATATTAAGATTCCAAGAACACAGGATGAGATGTTACTATCCTTTGTGCAAGCACTTCCAAGAGTTAATGAACAGTGAGCGTGGTGAAATTTGGGGAGCGCATCGTCAGTAGTGTACCTAAGATCTCACCAGAAGGAAAAAGTTGATGGTTTCAGCCATGGTATTCTCATTTTCCTTATGTTGTTTACCTAACAAGCATCAGGTGACTATTTTTCAGGAATACTCAGGTATTTCAATTTATTTGTTTGTTCTTGACCAGAAGACCTATTTTGTTTACAAACTTACGAAGAAGATTGAAAGCTGAATTGATGTTTTATGTATACAGTAACTAAGATACTGTTTTAAATGGCATACGGGTCTGCTCTGACTTTACACGGTTATTGTTCTATTTAGTTATTAATACTTATTTCCAAAAAGGTCTTAGGAACGTTTATATGTAAAACGTTTTGTTATTCAATTATTTTATGATCAGTTTTCATATGTGCTTAAAAATAGTAGGTATCCTTTTATTTAAATTATTATTTGTTGTTTTATTTCTCAGAATAGTTCCTGATTACACTAAAGAGGGTTTTTAGTCTCTCTTACTGCAAGAACCCTTGGTTTGGTCTTGAACATAATTTTCAGTTGAGTTGAATTTCAAAGCCAGATAATGTCTAGCTCAAAGGTTATGGAATAAGCTATTTTCACTTTAAATTGACTTAAATGGTGCAGATCTCGGTTCCTTATCGTTTACGTTCACTGCTCCTACGTCTTTGACTCATCCTACTACAGTTTCTACTGTTATATAATCTTTGTTGTTTTGTCTTTGTCTATATTATCTCTTAATGCTAGGGGGTTACGAAACAATGTGAAGCGCAAGGCCTTATTTTTATTTGCTAAACAATTTCGAACAGATTTTTGCTTTTTTCAAGTCTCACTCAATTTCGGCTGATGCCAACTTCTGGAGGTCACAGTGGGGCAACGATATTTGGCTCTCCCATGGACCTGAACGCTCTGCTGGTGTCACTACAATGAAAAATACCTTTGGTGGTAAAATTCTACACTCGGAATGTGACCCCTTTGGTCACTTTATTTGTCTTGTGATCAGTTACAATGACATTACACTCATTACTGTAAACTTCTACAGGTACAACACCAAACATGAGAATGATCAGTTACAATGACATTACGCTCATTACTGTAAACTTCTACAGGTACAAGACCAAACATGAGAATGATGAGTTGCTTGAATCTATAGAGAAACGTATACTTCATTGGTTATCTAAATATCCCAATTCGCTATTATTGATAGGAGGGGACTTTAACATTACAATAGATAATTCAACTGATAGATGGCCCCCAGGTAGGCCAACCAATCAGAATTTGGGTTTAATACTTTTTATGGAAAAGATCGATCTTACTGATATATGGAGAGAGAGGTTTCCGGCCAAAAGATCATTCACATGGAGTAACAAAACAGGTTCCAGACAATCCAGAATAGATATTTGGCTTATATCCAAATGTATTGATAGTGAGTGTGTTACTACAAATATTTGTACTACTCCCCTCACAGACCATAAGGCTATTTACATTGATATCAAAATATTTACCCCTGATCCTAAACCTTGGTAGAGCATCCTACTGGAAAATAAATAGTTCATTATTAAATAATGATATAGTTAAATTTGAGGTTAAAGATCTGCTCTCACACTTTTGGGAAAGGGCTTGTGAAGAAAAATCTTATTGCAAGAACTGGGAGCTCTTTAAATTTGAGGTGTCCAAATACCTTAGAAAATATGGTAGTAATCTTGCTAAGACCAGAAGAGCTGAGGAGGAAAAGGTGATCATTAAGATAACTTCCCTTTCTCAGAGGTCCCCAGCTGACCTTTTGGGGGAGGAGAAGATGGAACTAAGTGAGTTACAAAATAAACTGGATAATATATATACATTAAAAGCAGAAGGAGCCTTTATAAGATCTAGGAAAAAATGGATTGAGGAGGGAGAACAGAATTCATCCTATTTCTTTAGACTTGAGAAATTTCACTCTAAAAATAACACTATCCATAAGTTAAACATTGATGGTGTTATTACAGATGACCAAAAATGAATCGCTAAATACTGTAGCAATTTTTACAGAAAATTGTATAGCTCTACGTACTGTCAGGAATCCACAGACATGTTTTTTAACTCACTGAATAATGTTCACTCTATCAGTGATATAGAATCTAATGTGATGAACCCATCAAAGTTAAAGAGATTATAGAGTCTATCAAACATCTAAAGAACAATAAATCACCAGGTGTTGATGGAATTACATCAGAATTTTACAAATAATTTTCTGAACTTCCTATTTGAAGTATTTTTAGAGAGTATTAAAAACAATGTTCTCCCTCCTACAATGAGTCAGGGGTTAATAACACTGATACCTAAGCCTAAAAAAGAAGTGCTGCTCATCAATAACTGGTGCCCAATTTGTCTTCTTAATAATGACTATAAGATATTTGTTAAGGTTTTCTTCCGGTGAAGGAGAGGCGGACCAAAATGCAGCGTGGTTAATTCGATACATCTTTAATGAAGATGATACACGAACAATACAAAAACAATAAACGTAACGTGAAAACCTAAACAACCTATACTGGTGCAAACGAACACTGAGACAGGAACAATCACCCACGAAACACTCAAAGAATATGGCTGCCTAAATATGGTTCCCAATCAGAGACAACGATAAACACCTGCCTCTGATTGAGAACCACTTCAGGCAACCATAGACTAGATAACCCCACTATACCACAATCCCAATGCCTACAAAAAACATCAAGACAAAACACACCACATAATTAACCCATGTCACACCCTGGCCTGACCAAAATAATAAAGAAAACACAAAATACTAAGACCAGGGCGTGACAGAACCCCCCCCCCCCCAAGGTGCGGACTCCCGGCCGCACACCTAAACCCATAGCGGAGGGTCCGGGTGGGCGTCTGTCCACGGTGGCGGCTCCGGCGCGGGACGTGGACCCCACTCCAACAAAGTTTTAGTCCGCATGCATCGCGTCCTTAGATTGGCAACCCTCGCCACCGTCCTTGGCTTAGTAACCCTAACCAAGGGCCCCACTGGACTGAGGGACAGCTCGGGACTGAGAGGAAGCTCAGGCAGGTAGATGGCTCTGGCAGATACTGGCTGGCTGGCGGTTCTGGCATATCCTGGCTGGCTGGCGGTTCTGGCAGATCCTGGCTGACTGGCGGTTCCGGCAGATCCTGGCGGTTCCGGCAAATCCTGGCTGACTGGCGGATCCTGGCTGAATGGCGGATCCTGGCTGACTGGCGGCTCTGGTGGATCCTGGCTGACTGGCGGCTCTGGCTGCTCCATGCTGACTGGCGGCTCCATGCTGACTGGCGGCTCCATGCAGACTGGCGGCTCTGGCTGCTTGATGCAGACTGGCGGCTCTGGCTGCTCCATGCAGGCTGGCGGCTCTGGCTGCTCCATGCAGGCTGGTGGCTCTGGCTGCTCCATGCAGGCTGCCGGCTCTGGCTGCTCCATGCAGGCTGCCGGCTCTGGCTGCTCCATGCAGGCTGGCGGCTCTGGCTGCTCCATGCAGGCTGGCGGCTCTGGCTGCTCCATGCAGGCTGGCGGCTCTGGCTGCTCCATGCAGACTGGCGGCTCTGGCAGCAGCTCCATGCAGACTGGCACTCTGGCAGCTCCATGCAGACTGGCGGCTCTGGCAGCAGCTCCATGCAGACTGGCGGCTCTGGCAGCAGCTCCATGCAGACTGGCGGCTCTGGCAGCTCCATGCAGACTGGCGGCTCTGGCAGCTCCTTGCAGACTGGCGGCTCTGGCAGCGCTGGACAGGCGAGAGACTCCGGTTGGGTTGTGTATATTGCAGGACGCATGACTTTCAAACTTCGTCTCTCCCGAGCCCGTACGGGAGTTGTAGCGATGAGACAAGATAGTAGCTTCTACAACAATTGTATACCACGAAATGGGGGAGAAAAAGGGATAAAAAAAGAATAATAATAAAAAATAATAAAAAAAGAGAACCACTTCAGGCAACCATAGACTTTTCTAGATAACCCCACGATACCACAATCCCAATACCTACAAAAAAAACAAGACAAAACACACCACATAATTAACCCATGTCACACCCTGGCCTGACCAAAATAATAAAAAAAACACAAAATACTAAGACCAGGGTGTGACAATATTAGCCTTACTACTTGCAAAAAGAATTAAAGAAGTCCTGGATGCAATCATTGATGAAACACAGTCTGGCTTCATGAGGAACAGACATATTTCTAACAATGTCAGACTAGTATTAGACATACTTGACTACTCAGACCTAATAACTGAGGATAGCTTCATATTATTTTTATATTTTATAAAGCATTTGACACAGTAGAGCATCAGTTTCTCTTCCACTCCCTTGAGAAACTTGGCTTTGGGGATTTTTTCTGTAAGGCTATTAAGACTCTCTATGCAAATGGTAACAGTTCTATCAAATTGAAATATGGCACCTCACCTAGATTTGAGTTAAAGAGAGGAATTAGGCAAGGTTGTCCTATCTCTCCATACCTGTTTTTATTAATCACCCAACTTCTTTCAAATTCTTTAAATAATAGTCCTGTACAAGGTATTTCCATAGCTGTTAAAGAAATTATTATAAGCCAGCTGACTGACGATACTACACTTTTTCTGAAAGACGCTAACCAAATTCCCATATCGATCAATGTGATACAATCCTTTTCCAAAGCGTCTGGTGTATATCTTAACATTAATAAATGTGAACTCATAGCTGTCAAAGATTGTGTGATACCTTCATATTATGGTATTCCAGTGAAAGAAGAACTTACATATTTAGGCATAACCATTACAAAGGATCAGAAGTCTAGAGGCTTACTAAATTTTAACCCTCTTATTAAAAAAACCCAGAAGAAACTAAATCAATGGCTACAGAGGGACTTATCTTTAAAAGGTAGAGTCCTAATAACCAAGGCTGAAGGTATCTCTAGACTAACATATGGTGCTCAATCTTTATATCTGGACAGTAAAATAAGCAAGGAGATAGAGCAGATGCTTTTCAATTTTCTTTGGAGAAACCGTACCCATTACATTAGGAAAACTGTTGTAATGAACACTTATGAGAATGGCGGACTGAATTTTCTGGACTTTACTACTTTAAATAATACTTTTAAGATCAATTGAATAAAACAATTCCTAAGAAGACCCACTTCTATCTGGAATTGTATTCCTCATCATGTCTTCTCTAATTTTGGTGGCCTTGACTTCATGTTGTTTTGCAATTATAATATTGACAAAGTTCTAGTGAAACTTTCTGCTTTTCATCGGCAGGTTTTCTTGTCATGGTCCATAATTTATAAACACAATTTTTCTCCACACAGATATATATGGAATAATTGGGATATATTGTATAAAAATACCTCTTTGTTTTTAGAATATTGGTTCTGAAATAATATCCTATTGGCGAGCCAACTGGTAAATGCAGAGGGTCTTTTACTCAGTTATAAAGAATTCTTATCACTTTACAAGGTCCCTGTAACACCTAAAGATTTTGCAATTGTTTTAGATGCCATTCCCTCAGGTGTTGCTCTGTTATTCAGGAACGTGTCAAGACCTGACCCTCAGAGCCTACCTTCTATTGACCCTGTTGACTCATCAGTAGGAAAGATTTGTTTCTCTTTTGGTCCATTCAACAACAGAGCGATACGATCCTTGTTTCAGCAGGATGTTGTATCTATACATTATGTCATGCCTTATTGGAATGGATTTATTGATAATATCTGTTGGAAAAAAAGTTTGGATGTTGCCACACACATACCTACTTGTTAACAAAATTATGGATGTTTCCTTTAAAATTATTCATAAATATTATCCTGCCAACCACTATATGAAGAAGTTTAAGGAAAACATCAACTCAAATTGCTCCTTTTGTAATGACCACCCAGAAACAGTGTTGCATCTTTTTTGGCATTGTATGCATGTAAGAAAACTGTGGCAAGACAGCAGTAGGTTTATAATTGAACACATTTATGAAGATTTTATACTATTGTGGAGAGATGTACTGTTTGGATTCTTTACATACAATAGAAATAAGCTGAAACATTTTAATGTAATGAATTTCATTATTCTTTTGGCCAAATTTCATTTACATAAATGTAAATTTACAAACAGAAAACCACATTTTCGTACCCTACAAAAAGAAATTGAACTGTATTTTAAGACGGTTAAATGCTCTACTAACAAAAAAGCTGTTAGAATTGTAAGTACAGTCAGGCAAAAAAGTATTTAGTCAGCCACCAATTGTGCAAGTTCTCCCACTTAAAAGGATGAGGCCTGTAATTTATCATAGGTACACTTCAACTATGACAGGCAAAATTTGAGAGAAAAAAAAAAATCCAGAAAAATCACATTGTAGGATTTAATGAATTTATTTGCAAATTATGGTGGAAAATAAGTATTGAGCCTTCCCAAATCAATACATGTGCTTTATGTATTGATTTTAAAAAAAACGTTTGCCAATTACTTCCCTGACTAATAACGGCAAGCCCAATTGAGAACACCTATTCTGGCAATTTACACCACAGTTGGTCAACCTCGCACCCGTGTAATTTGTTTTTTAAATGCTGTCTGATGTAGGAAAATATAAACCTTTGTGTGATCGTGATTGATAATGCCCTTGTTTGAAATTAATAAAATACACATTTCATGTTTGGGGGACTCATCTAGCTTGGGTTACAGTATTTATAGGAACACATTTAATGTGAGACGTAAACACAAATGATTCAAATGTAATTACTTTTGTCACTGACAACTAGGGGACAATGCATTTCATACACGCCCAGAAAAAGTACTTGCATGGAAGAGAAATGTGTATATGACCACAAAGAAAAAAAATCTTTATTTTCTTATCAAGATACATTAAAAGGATACAGACACATTGGAATAAAAAACACGTGAGAAAAAAATGTAATTGTAGCATAATTATCTCTCCAACATACAAAATTCTAACCCCCTCTCCATCCCTCCCAACTGTTTGATGGCCAACCATCCCAGTCTCCCATCCCAAACCCACTCAATGACAGAGAGCAATGTTCACATGTACAGTATTTTAACCTTCTCCAAAATATGAAGTAATTACAAGCTTTTTTTAAAAGGTTTTATATAAAAAAAAACTGACATTATCAATAGGCCAAGTTTTTTTCCTTCAGATTAATATTTTCACTAAGCATTTTAACACTTAAAATTTGTTTTAGAAACATTACAAAAGCCCACATTGGGACCAAACTTGCATATAAATCCTTCATTTCTACCCCAGTACTGGCTGTCAGTTCCCAATGCCTGAGGGAGCATGAGGAATTATAATATCCAATTAAGCATCGATTTAATCTAACGCACCCTTTCATCATAAAACACAAAAAGGTAAAATACAGATTCAAACCAAATCAATCCACAAGTAAAGACATCACCGGATATTCCTCTCCCATCATATCATTAAAAACATGACTTCTGTACCCAAGTCAATACATATTGCTGCTTTAGTAATGACATTCTGACGACCAGCTCGTAACATAATTTGCCATGTCTGTTCAAAAGCAAGAGCGAAACAGTCCATTGTCATAACTGCTGTGACTTAACCTATGGGTGGGGGATCTGAATGCATGTTTTATACGTACAGGTGGCAACATGCTCAGGGGCCATCTCAGAATGGAGTTTTACACACCTTGAATGTTTATGGCTTAATTCGGTCTCCTTCACTAAAAATAACCCATCTTACTCACAATAAAGGGCCTTAAAGACAACAGCATCTATTCCATGTCTCAAACCACAGTAACCCATCAGATCCACATCCAGAACACACTTTTGAATATCTTCCAAACCTACATGAAATGAATGTCTTCTACCCTGTTAACCTACATTACACCTTTTCCTAAACCATTACTCTCTCCTACCATTGTATTGATGATGCAAGACCGTTGTGCTCGAGAGGTCGTTCTCGCAGGTCAAAACCAAAACGTACCTCCGGATGGGTAAAACGTAGCTGTAACAAGCATGACAAATCAAGTGATAGACAAGGCAGGACTCAAATGGATTGTGATGACAAACAAGAAAAACAGAGCTCAAACTACTAGGGGGCAACAGCATTTTCCCCCCTCACTATCAAACGTAACTTCTGATAGGCTTGTGGAGAGATAGAGGGGGGATCAGTTGTTATTTGGGTGTGTGGGGGCAGGGTGATAGTGCAAATTAAAGTCTAACAGAATGAGTGTCCAAAAGTAGAATATGATTATTTGACAAGTATGCTTGAATGATGAGTCATACAAAGTACTTCACCTCAACCTCCCAGACCTATGAAGGAACATGGTTTCATTAACATCTAAATAGACTTTCCCGGAAAAATAATCAAAATAAACATGCTATAAACTCCTGTCCCATTTAGCCTTCCCAATAGAAATAGAATAACTAGAATGGACATTCAGTCAAATTGCCATGGTCTGAGAGACTTTGTCCCTTCTAGTATTTCTATTTCTTTTTATGGCCTTCCCACATCCCCAACCAAATTGGTGTCACCCCCTCAAAAGCTGCAAATATTTACACAAATAAGACCTGGAGGAAAAAATAAAGTGTTTTAACACCATTATTTCAGGATGAGAAATATTTCAGAGTTTAAATTACACAGTTAAAAATATTTGCCATTAAAAAAGGGGAGCAAAATAATTAAGCAAAAAGAGCCGGAATAAAATACTACAAAGCCCAAAGCCTAGTGCGTGTAAGTGTGTGTAGAGAAGTAATGTTGGCATGTGTATGTGTGAGCTCAATGCAAAGTATGCATGTGGGTGTCACTAAAGTGTGTGTGTGTGGTGAGCAGCACGTCAGCTTTTGGGAAGTAACAGAACAAAAAAAAATATGACAACAGAAAACGACTACTGGACTGGTATGGCGTGCGCTGTTGCACTAGCAGGTGGGAGTGAAGGGTGGTGCGCCCCCCGCGTCGCAGTGGGTCTCAGCCCCCCCCCCTTAGTCCTCCAGGACGATAGGCTCGCTGGTGCTGGATGGCAGGGTGGGCAGTACCAGGGTCCGGGGACCTAGGGGCAGCTTGACCCTGACCGGGAGGTGAGGTTTTCTGGCTGCACGCCGCATCTCAGACTGAGTCAGGTGTTTTCTCAGAGCCCTTGAGAGGAGAGAAACACACAACACAGTGAATTAGCTATAGGGCTGACAAGATCCACATTTGCACACCTCGGAGTCTAATGTCAAAGTGCACAGGTGCAAAGAAGTGAATCCTTCTCGTCTTCAAACTAGTTGAATGCAATATTACGCATTAATCAATAAATGCAACCTTTTGGCTAAAAAAAATATTCTCCCATTGAATTTACTCACATAGAGACCTGATTGATACCCTTTATGTCGGGTATTCCACATACAGCAAATGTATAAAACATTAGGAACACCTTTATATTGAGATGCAGCCCTTTTGCCTTCAGAACAGCATCAATTTGTCAGTGCATGGACTCCACAAGGTGTCAAAAGCATTCCACAGGGATGCTGGCCCATGTTGAATCCAATGCTTCCCACAGTTGTGTCATGTTGGCTGGATGTCTTTTGAGTGGTGGAAAAGTTTTGATACAAATGGGAAACGGTTGAGTGTGAAAAACTCAGCAGTGTGGCAGTTCGACACATTCAAACCAGTGCGCCTGGCACCTACTACCCCGTTCAAAGGCACTGAATTTTTTTGTCTTTCCCATTCATACACAATCCATGTCTCAAAATCCTCCCCCTCATCTACACTGATTGAAGTCGATTTAACAAGTGACATCCATAAGGGATCATAGCTTTCACCCGGATTCACCTGGTCAGTCTGTGTCATGGAAAGAGCAGCGTTACTAATGTTTTGTACACTCAGGGTACAACACTGTATATTTTTCAACACTAAAAAAAAGGACAGAATCTAAATTAGTATCCTCAATTGCTGCTTGCTACTAGATACAGAAAGTAGTCTGTACAAAAGGACAGTACCTGGTGTCTTTCGTGGCCACAAACACCACGGGGTTGGGTGCGTCTCCCTGGTTCACTTTCTGACGCTTGATCACCGACTGTGAGGTGGTCCTCATGCCCGATGTGAACGGCCTCCCATTGGTGGGGAACGGCAGCCCTGCCGCCTGTGACTGAATGAGAGAAGAACTGTGAGGGAAGACGTGTGTGCGCGTTGACGCGGTGTGCCACGCAAGTGAGTGTGTGTGTGCCACATGCAAGTGTGTGTATGTGTGTAGCCACATGCAAGTGTGTGTATGTGTGTAGCCACTTGGCCCAAGTTGTGGTGATGCTGCTTTGCGCAAAGGTGGAGGAGGGAGATGGACAGATGGTCAGTGGTAGAACCCGACCGATATGGAATTTTTGGGTCCGATACCAATTTTATGGAAGCAAAAGTGACCAATTACCAATACCCCTGCCGATATAGTTTTTCTTTAGAGGTGGAATAAAAACATTTTTTACTCCAAATGTTTTTTGCACAAATTGTGCTCCAAAGGATAAGCAGACACTCTAAATTATGGATTTCTTTACAAAATATTTAAAATGTACATTTAAGAATATTTTCTGGTTTACAGAATATCCATCAAAACCAACTTTATCCTCTATAAATACAAAACTATTTTAGTTTACCTTTTTAGCTACCACTTAAAGATATGCCTATCTACAGCATTGGATAAGAAGTATGTAGAAGTGTTTGTGCTAAACCACCACAAAGGGTGGCTGGCTGAATTAAACTGCCTCAAAGTAAATCTGAAACTGCACTGTTCACAAATAAGCTTTGAAATGCAGTAACATGCCGTTTGTAATGCCACCACTAGGTGTCAGCATTTGTATTGAGTAGATATACTACAGGGTTTACAAGAATCAAAAGGTCATGCAAACACTTAATGGCAACCAAGCAATGCGAGTATGTTAAGACAAGCAAAAGCTAGCTATTCATTACGACAATGTTTGCTTCATTACACTGTTATACAATACAATGGTTTTATTTATTTAACCACTTACCAGCTAAGTTGACTGAGAACACATTCTCATGTACAGCAATGACCTGGTGAATAGTTTGTGGAGAGGGAATGAATGAGCCAATTGGAAGCTGGGAAAGATTAAGGGACCGTGATGGTACAAGGGGCAGATTGGGAATTTAGCCATGACACCGGGATTAACATCCTTACGATAAATGCCATGGGATATTTAGTGACCAGAGTCAGGACACCTGTTAACGTCCCATTCGAAAGATGGCACCTTACACAGGGCAATGTCCCCAATCCCTGCCCTGGGGCATTGGGCTATTATTTTTTTAAGACCAGAGGAAAGAGTGCCTCCTGCTGGCCCTCCTAGCAGCATCTGGTGTACTGGCTATACATTTCAACTGCAAATGGTGACTGAAAACATTTATTTCATTTTTTTGTCATGTAGCAGATGTTCTTATCTAGAGCGACTAATAGTAGTGAGCACATAGATTTTTCGCACTGGTCCTGTGGGACGAGAACCCACAACCCTGGCGTTGCAAGCGCCATGCTCTACCAACTGTGTCACAAGGGACATGCAGGCAAATGTTTTCCACACTGGTTTTAGTCGCACGTTCTAATTTAGCTAGCTAGCTAACATTAGCTACTCATCTCATAAAGAATGCTAACAGATGAATGATAGATCTGCAGCAAATGTCTTGCTTTTTTCAGATTGCATATTTGGGAAAACTAAATAAATAAATCCCATAGCTCACATAATAGGCCCAGACAGTAAGAGTTCTTTTTGTATCTAGGACGAGTGTCAGCACATAAGTAGAACAGATTGCTAGCTAGCTAAGCTAACTACCTTGCTGGCTTGATAGCTAAGCTAACCATGTTAACTAAGTGAGAATGTGATGAGGATAGGGCTGCTTGCTTGAAGTGTACTTTTGATGATTGACCTATTCAAATACACTGGCTGTAACAAGCTACTCACTGTCAAACCACCATGCCAACTCGTGCACATTGTGACCTAGGGCTGAACGATGTTCAATGAGCAGCTGGTAGGAGCCCTCGTCAGGCAACCATTGAAAATAAAATAAAAATGACTGCAGACGTATTTGTTTATTCTATGTATATAATATTGGCGCTTTATCGGTGGAATAAAAAAATAATATATATATATATATATATATATATATTTCTGTGAAAGGCTAATATCGGCCGACAATTATTGGTCAACAGATTTATCGGTCGGGCTCTAGTCAGTGAATCTCCCATTGTAACAGAGGAACCAGAACCAGTTTGCTAGTCTCTCCGTCTCCACAGTCTGAGTAGCCTGGGACAAGAGACGCTATCCAAGGTTACATTAACAGAGGAAAGATAACAGGCCGTCTATACCAAACAAGAACCAGTCAGTGTCACATATGGTTTGACTGACAGATCGGGGGAAGTCAAAATGGTGGTTGTGGTGTGTTTGTGTGTGAGGACTGAGGAGTACTCACGCTACTGTCAAAGGGCCTCTTCCCGAGCAGGCCTGATCCCCCGCGGGGCTGGTTGGCCTGGTTGCGGTTGATGGGTGTGGGAGCGCCTCTGGGGGCCTTCAGCTTGAGTGGAGCCTGGATGGCTAGGGAGAGGACAGGGGAGGCATAAATCACAAACCAAAATCAAGACACTTACAACAGGAAGGAGCCTAGTTATTGCATTGAAGCTATAAAGAGTATTGAAAGAGAATTGACATAGAAGTACAAAAGAGGATTGTAGGGGAAAGCTACAGGCAAGTGTTTTGAGTCCCAATAGTTCACAATGCTATTTTGAGAAGTAATAAATAAAAAGATCTCTTAGGAGCTCTCTGGTGGTTGGTAGATTCTCACCCAGTTCCTTCACTATAGTGGCCAGCGGTGGTCGAGGGATAGAGCGGTTCTTTATAGGGGCCTTGGTTGCTTTAGGCAACCTTATCATACCTGAGGAAGAAAAGATGACAATAAGCAGTGCATGTGTGAAAATCACATGTCTGAGTGTGTGTGGGTGTCTACATATACACACTGTGTGTGTGTGTGTGTGTGTGTGTGTGTGTGTGTGTATAAAGTATCTCCTCTACTCACACTCGGCCTTGACGGCATTTGCATTGATGGAGGCGTAGGGGCGGCGTGCCGCACGGCGGGGCTGCAGGATGTCAGTGCAGACGCGGCGGGCAATACGCGTCAGCTTGGTGGTCTGCAGGATGAATGTCTGCCGGTTCTTGGCCAGCAGTTTGGCGCGCCCCCCGCTCGTCGTGAACGGGGACAGGCCTTGCACCTCCTGGCGGGTCATGTGACCGCGCGGAGTGGACTCCTGAGGGGCCAAAAGAGTCAAATTAACATATTGCAATATCATGACTGGTCAGACTGACTGTTTAGGGTCAATTGCAATAGGGTCCGTGCTATCCGGGATCCTTGGAACGTTCCTACCCCCCATTGAAGTTGAAATTTAAAATGGTTAACTAAGGGTTATGGTAAGATTAAGGGTTAGCGTAGGGATGTCCGAAGGATTCCGGCTAGCACAGCCATCTCACTAGTCTAGTCTACAGTGGCGTCCTCTCCTCGTCTCCTGCCGCTGTAATGATCTGATAACATAGGGTAGGTGAAAGCAACAAGGTGGATGCCCACTAGGAATTATGAAGTGAAAATATGAACGCACTCTTCCCTGTCCAATGTAGATAAAGGAAAATAAATCACTTAAGGTTTCGGAGATGAACCGAGGTTTAGGGAAGCTGGTTAGTGAAAGCAGACGTACCGAGACAGATCTTGCGGCGCCCTCTAGCTGTGTGGGGGTCTTCAGGCCTCCATACTTCTTCCAGTAGATCCAGCAGGAGGCACACAGTCTGCACTGCATGTTGGGAGGACCCCATGCGTACCACTGTGCTGACTGGGCAGCTGGAAGAGGCAAGGTGTGTGTATTAGCTCACAAGAAAAGTAACACTATTTGTATTGTCTATGGAGCCCCTGGCTCTGGCAATTAGACAATCGAAAGAATTTACACCACTATCTCCAATCGACGGACCACGCCAACGATATATCTCAATCCCTCCCAAAACACTTTGAAGATCATAGACAAATCCCGGTGGAGGATGCCAACAACAAAAATGTGTCACTGTCCCAATACTTTGAGCTCACTCTATCCCTCAATGTAAACTACGCTTTGGTCCGATTATTGCTAACACCATTTTCTATTTGGCGCAAAATGTTATAACAACGTAACTGGGAATCCGTACCCATGCCAATATCATGGACTGTAATGGTTTGAAAACATTCCTAGATTTGAAAAACATCATCAGGCAACTCCATTTTTACAACTTAGGTCTAGTATGCTGGCCTATAGAGTCCCACGGAAAACCCAACTACCAAACCATCCAATGATTATCTGGGCTCCCAAAAGGACTGATCTCTATAATATATAAACTACTTTTGGAAAGCTCATTCTGAGCAAGCTATTAAAAAAAATGATGGTCCACAGATTTAAGTGAATATGAACAACCCTTTAACCACAGAAATTTGAAAATTATGACCATGGCATCCCGTAATCCAAACCATCAATTTACACATTTTAAGTTTGTTGACAGACTATTTAACAGCAAGAAACATTTTGCAATGAAATTGGCCAAAACTCCCAACTGTTCACCATGTCCCCTAACTCACACAATGTGAAAGTGCCCTGCAGTTAAATGCTTCTGGGACAAAATTACACCATTCATTCCCAAAGTGCATGAATGTAAATATTCAATACTTTGCATCTACTAATGCTACTTAACGATGATAGCGCCTTGAAAATCAATACATCAGAGACTATTACTGCTGGCAAGCAGCACTGCTGCAAAAAGCAAAAATGATGTTGGCTCTTAGATGGCACTCACCTCACCAACTCCCAATTGCCAAGTGGATACAGTTAGTATTTGAAGTTATAACATACGAATGATCAAACAGTGCGAATGACTGGTGAGAGGCAACAAACAATTGAGGCCTGGACAAATATACTTGACTAAAGAATAATCTGAGCTAAAGCCCAATAAGTAAACAATCTATTAAGGCCAAACATGAAAATATATATGACACACACAAAGTAAACTAATTTAAATGTAACATGCAACATTTTTTTTTTTTACTGAGATACAATTCATTTAAGGAATTCCTTCAATTTCAATGAATGAATTCGGTCCTAATCTATGGATTTCACATGACTGGGAATACAGATATGCATCTGTTGGTCACAAATACCTTAAAAAAAAGGTTTTACTTGAGCGTCTTATTGCAAACAGGAGGCATGTTTTGGAAACATTTTATTCTGTACAGGATTCCTTCTTTTCACTCTGTCAATTAGGTTAGTATTGTTGAATAACTACAATGTTGTTGATCCATTCTCAGTTTTATTCTTTCACAGCAATTAAACTGTAGATTTTAAAGTCACCATTGGCCTCATTGTGAAATTCCTGAGCTGTTTCCTTCCTCTCTGGCAACTGAGTTAGGAAGGAGAGCTGTATCTTTGCAGTGACTGGGTGTATTGATAAACCATCCAAAGTGTAATTAATAATATCCGTTTGAAATTACGGGTGTATTGTGTGAAGGGCAGTGACAAAATTGAAATTCAATCCATTTTAAATTCAGAGTGTAAAAACAAAATACAGAAAAAAAATCAAGTGGTGTGAATTCTTTGAGGATAGTGTAAATATACACTTTTATCTGTTTTACATTCTTTGCTTTCAGACCCACAGAGAAGGGGTGGTATGGGATGGTTTAGGGGTGGGAAACATGGTTTCCAAGTGGTGGGGTGGGAGGAGGCTCACCTGTTTTCTTTCTCTCTTTACACATACTTTTTGGTTTTGTGATGCAAGCCAACTATTACATTATCTGAACCTGTGTATTGTGCGTGTAGCTCCGCCCAACAAGAAAACGAATAAAGATTTGTTCACAAAAAAAATAAAATAATTGCCTGATGTTAAAAAGGTACATACGCGCATTTATCAGTACAGTGAGAGAGAGAGAGAGACTTTCAAGACACACATGTACTCACTATGGCAGCTCTCGCAGCTCAGTCCTTTCTGGAAGCCAGCGGCCCCGTTCATGCCAGGCTTGTTACCAGGAGCCATGATCTGGTTGGGGTTGGGTTTGGTGCTGGAGAGAGGGGAAAATGTGTCATAATGGTATTTGATGCAAGGATAGTAATATTGAGGAGAATACAGTTCAGACCGATACTCACTAGGTGGGGATGTACACCTGCTTCAGCTTGCTGTCTGCTTCTGCTGCCTTTAGTCGTTTCTGAAAGGGTATAAACATTTTATACAATTAGCACAGGAATAGCAAGTAGGTTATTGGAGCGGCTTGAGAGCTTCAAGTTCCTTGTTGTCCACATCACATCACCAACAACATCCAAGCACACCAAGACAGTCGTGAAGAGGGCACGACAAAACCTGAGCACCAAGTCTTGGTCCAAGAGGCTTCTAAGCAACTTCTACACCCAAGCCATAAGACTCCTGAACACCTAATCAATTTGCATTACCTGCGCCCCCCCCTCCCTTATTTAACACCACCGCTACTCTACTGTTATCTACTTTAGTCACTTTAAGACCTACATGTACATATTACCTCAACTAACTGGTGACCCTGCACATTGTACTGGTACCCCCTGTATATAGTCTCGCTATTGTTATTTTACTGCTACTCATTAATTACTTGTTACTTTTTTTTCTTATTCTTGTCCATATTATTTTTTTAAACTGCATTGTTGGTTAGGGGCTTGTAAATAAGCATTTCACTGTAAGGTCTACACCGGTTGTATTCAGCGCATGTGACTAATAACATGATAGGCGTGAATGAAACTACTATTTATACATCAGTGAAACAACTGACAAATACAAACCATGTCATATTGTCATTGAGAGGTGAGAGGAGGTGAATTACCTGTTGGATGTAGCGGTCAGTAGTCTTCCACATGTAGTAGAACTGGACCACACTGGCTAGTGACTTCCATGGTAACTAAAAAAAAGAACGAGGTATAAACACCACACAAATCAGAATCACCAATGCCATCTGTGACCAGTAGAACATACACCATAGGTGCATATCAAGACAACAAGGAAGGTGTTAAGATATCATCCTCCCCCTCCCCCCCAAAAAAAGTTAGGGGAAAACGGAATCATTTTTGCTTTTCTTGGCTAAATGTTTTATAGCATTTTCCATTGTGTGCCCGAATGAACATGACCTTGGAGTCATGAATGAAGGACAGTAGGGGTGTCATTGAGATGAGTGTTCACTACTTACAAAGTCCTGGCGGATGTCATTAAAGTCCTTGCCGTACTTCTCCAGGGCCTCCTCAAACAGCATGGCCTCCGAGGCACTCCACTCCTCCATCTCGTCACGGCAGAGGACCGGCCCGCCCTGCGGGACTAGCGTGGACATGGCCTTGGCTAGGTCATAACCGTTCTTCTGCAGGGTGTCCATGGCATGGAACTAGAAGGGGGGGGGAGAGAGATCAGGTCATGGTGATTTTGGCACAGGTCACATTATTCAGGTTTTTGTGAATATGTGATATTGCATATAGTATTAGATAAATATTACGATACAATGTACGTTTCTGCTACTAATTACGGCAAGGTAGATGTCTGTTAGTTTAGAGGGTAGTGGAGCACTTGCTGACTGTCTCGTCACCATGGGACATGGATAACGTGTGTGTGTCTCACCAGTGTGATGTCTCTGGAGGCTGCTGCAGCACTCATATGCAGGCTGGGTTGACGGATGGAGCTACTGCAGTCCAGGGCTCTAGCAAACGTCCCCACAGCACTGGCACACACACACCAAATATCATAATTAGAATCTGACAAACCCAGTACTGAAACACACGCATTAGGAACTTATTTTTGTCTGGGCATTTTGATAACCAATCAGATGGGGTTTAGTAAATGTGTCAATTTACATCATATGGCCACAAGATGGCACTCCAGCTTGATGTAATCAAGGAGTCTTTCACTACAATGTCGATTCCCTCCAAAAACAGGGACAGACATGCTGTGTGTTTGACTGGGGTCCTCCTGCTACTACACTGCTTAGGCAAGATCATTCAAAGATGTCTACAGGAAATGACTGTGCTACAATTAAACCAAAAAGTGGACTTCGAAACTCAAATCAGAATGTGCACCAAGCTCACGAGGCACCCTGACAACGTCCCGACAACAAGAACCTTTATAGCAACAGGGCCGGGTTGTAACGTAACCAGGGCAACCTGTGACAGATGAAGGGGGACAGGGGACACTCACCGAGCCACCACCAGGAACTGGTCAATCTGGGGGTCTTTGAGCTGGTTGTCAGGGTCCCAGACCTTGGTCTCCAGCTTTTCCTGGATACGGGTGTGTGTTTCACCTGTGAGGGACAATACCAATAGAACAACGATCAGACACGTAAACTAATGACGCAGCAGATAGTGAAAGATACGGGTTGTGTGGCCCACTATTTGGGTAGACACTGGTCTATGGCTATAACAAGATAGAGACTTGAGAGGAGAGGAAATGGTGAAAGAGGAATAGGAGAGGGGGATAAGCAGAAGAGAAAAAAATGAATGAGCAGAGGATGCGAGAGGAGGGGGACAGAAATTACAGCATGTGCAGGCAGTCCAGACTACTCCTACGTAGTCTCCAGAGGATGAACAGCTATGTCCGTCTGACCAGACAGAACCAGTGTCAGACACACAGGGGCTCGAACACCTTCCACAAAAAGTCAACCTTCAACTTAACACTGGCTACACTAGGGAACATAAAATAGGGCAGCAGCTTACCACACCACCTGCCTGAAGGGCCCTATCCATGGGCGTATTCAGTGGGGAGCAAAATCTTCAATAAGAACATTTACAGTTATGAATCTAACTACTGTTCCCTGAAGGAGGGAACGAGGTATAACATACTATGGGGCGTCAAAGCCTGAAGCAAACGGAAATCACGCACAATGGGCAAATAGATGCAGAGTCCACCCACGGCTATAAAACCGGGGATCGCATCTTTTTCCTCAATTCAGTACCGCTCTTCAGCGAGCCCAACCCCAACTGATTGCGCGGGCCAAAATGTTATACATCGTTCTCTTCTTTTGGGAAGAGTAGTTGTATTCATAACTATACGTTCCCTTTGTCAGTCAGTCACTCGGTATAACACACTACGGGGGACATACAATCATGCCCAAAGCTGGCTCAAAGGGTACCAAACTAGGAGGCTTCACCGGCTCCAAAAAGGTGTTACAGAAAACACATTTTCCTCTTAATACCGAGAAACCTGAACTGTCATAGCCCAACATAGGGAACCAGAACCTGCTACAACTTGGCTATGCGTACTGACACGCTGCCACCACACCCCAAGTCCAGACCCCACGGGTCCCGAAACAATACTTAACTTGAATACCTGAAAATACAAAAAGGAACCACAAGTCCAATAAAACTTGTCATGACCTGGTAAAGCGCACACGCTCAATACATAGCATTGCCCAGAGTCGATGAAACACGGCAGCAGAGGATCAAACCCACAGAAAACTTGCAGTAACCTGGAAACAGAGTACCCGCACACTGCCACAGCAGCCCAAGGTACAAACCCACAGGGAACTGTGGTAACCCTGATAAATGCACACTGTGTGCCACACATCAAGGCTCAACACCACAGGGAAGCTGTGGTAACCCAGACAAAATGATGTCTAACATCGACCAAGTCCATAGACCTAACCGGTTACAAAGGCCTCATACAGACACCTAAGGATTTCACTGAATCTGAAAAACTTGAAATCATGCGCAGTGCAGGAAACCAAGGCAGCCCAAGGCTAAATCCCACAGGGCAACTGTGGTAACCCGGATAAATATGCAACCTGCACGCTGCTCAACAGCCACTCCCGGACCCAACCATAAGAACACACTGGAAGCAGTTACAGCCAAGCAATAAAAAAACACATGGGTACAGTATGTGGGGAACCCCAACTCGCTGCAGCACAGATATCAACAATCGGCAAGTCCCTGAACAATGCCCAAGAAGCCACCACACCCCTAGTAGAGAGTGAGCAGGCACACCGCTAGGCAACCCTTGCCCTTTGCTATACGCCAGGGAGATAGCCTCCATAATCCAATTAGAATGACACAGCTTATAAAGCACCCTACCCCAAGCTGGATTTGCGAAACGGACAAAAAAGCTGGTCACAAACACAGACATGCTTGTGCCCATCCATAGACAGTGCATTTGGAAAGTATTACGACCCCTTGACTTTTCTACATTTTGTTACATTACAGACTTATACCAAAATGGATTTAAAACATGCCCTTCCCCATCAATCTACACACAATACCCCATAATGACAAAGCAAAAACAGGATTTCTTTCAGAATGTATTAAAGAAAATGCACTGAAATATCACAATTACTTAAGTATTCTGACCCTTTACTCAGTACTTTGTTGAAGCACTTTTGGCGGCGATTACAGCCTTGGGTATGACGCTACAAGCTTGCCACACCCAATCCACACACATTCTTCTCTGAATATCCTCTCACGCTCGGTCATGTTAGTTGGGGAACATCGCGTCACAGCTATTTTCAGGTCTTTCCAGAGATGTTCAATCGGGTTTAAGTCCGGGCTCAGGCTGGGCCACTCAACAAAGCCACTCCTGCGTTGTCTTGGCTGTGTGCTTAGGGTCGTTGTCCTGTTGGAAAGTGAACCCTCACCCGAGATCCTGAGTGCTCTGGAGTAGGTTTTCATCAAGGATCTCTGTACCTTGCTCCATTCATCTTTCCCACAAACCTAGTATCCCAGTCCATGCCACTGAAAAACATCCCCACAGCATCAGACCAGAGAATATTTTACTTACAGTCAGAGTTCTTTAACTATCTTTTGGCAAACTAAGTAGACTGTCATGTGCCTTTTACTGAGGAGTGGTTTCAGTCTGGCCTGATTGGTGGAGTGCTGCAGAGATGGTTTTCAATCTTGAAGGTTCTCTGTCCACAGAGGAACTCTGGAGCTCTGTCAGAGCGACCATCGGGTTGCTTGGTCACCTCCCTGACCAAGGCCCTTCTCCCCCGATTGCTCAGTTTGGCCAGGCAGCTAGCTCTAGGAAGAGTCTTGGTGGTTCCAAACTTATTCCATTTAAGAATGATGGAGGCCACTGCGTTCTTGGAGACCTTCAATGCTGCAGAAATTGTTTAGTACACATTCCCAACATCTGTGCCTCGACACAATCCTGTCTCGAAGCTCTACGGATAATTCCTTCGACCTCATGGCGAAGTTTTTGCTCTGACATGCACTGTCAACTGTGGGACCTTATATAGACAGGTGTGTGCCTTTCCAAAACATGTCCAATCAATTGAATATACCACAGGTGGACTCCAATCAAGTTGCAGAAACATCTCAAGGAGGATCAATGGAAACTGGATGCACCTGAGCTCAATTTCAAGTCTCATAGCAAAGGGTTTGAATACTTTTAGAATGCACTGTACGTGCGTAAAGCGTGCACTGGACACAGGCCATGCAACCTCTGTTCTTCACTGGAAGCAAACAGTGGTGGTGAGAAAGGAAAAGACCTGTAAGACATAGGCATAATGTTGGGCGCAAACTGCATTAGGACGTAACGTCACCTTGGAGTGCTTCCAACTTTGTGGCAACAGTTTGCGGAAGGCACTTTCCTGTTTCAGCGTGACAACGCCCCAATGCGAGGTCCATACAAAAAATGTTCGTTGAGATCGGTGTGGAAGAACTTGACTGGCCTGCACAGAGCCCTGACCTCAACCCCATCAAACACCCTTGGGATGTATTGGAACGCCGACTGCGAGCCAGGCCTAATCGCCCAACACCAGCGCCCGACCTCACTACTGCTCGTGGTTGAATGGAAGCAAGTCCCTGCAGCAATGTTCCAACATCTAGTGGAAATTCTTGCCAGAAGAGTGGAGTCTGTTATAGCAGCAAGGGGGACAAACCCCATATTAATGACCATTTTGGAATGAGGATGTTTGACAAGCAGGTGTCCACACACTTTTGGCCATATAGTGTAAACCGGAAATGTGGAAAAAGAAAAGTCCTGCTCAAAAAGTGTCTACCAAAGAGCACAGAGAATGAGAAAATCCTTCAACCTGACACCAACCCTCAAATGCGCACCACTTATGTACACAACTCTCTCGGTAAAGCCTCGTAGCCGTCAAATTCAGCCTTCAGGGGCCAAACACAGAGCCGTTATCTGCGGTTGCGAGTGCCAAATCCTCCCGTGCACCTGGGACAATGGATCCCGACGACATGCTGTCACAGAGGCCGCGTCCCTCTGCCTGTTGATGTATGCCACCATCGTCCTGTTGTCAGACCTTACCAACACATGCTGGCCTTACAACATCGGAAAGAACCGTCTCAGCGCTAGCAAAACAGTCAGTAGCTCTAGATTGTTGATATGCAGAGCCCTTTGCGCTCTTGACCAAATCCCTCTTTCAGAGTAGCCCACACACAGCGCTCACCCATCCCAGTAAGGATTAGCCTGTCATGATTACCCTGCGGGGACACTACCCGGCCCATGAGAACCCCCTGCAACAGCATTCGCCGGTCTCCCCAAGGATTCAACACCCTTAGGCACGACAGGGATACCTTGAGTAATCCATGACCGTGGCGAGAAGCAGACAGACACGTAGCAACCAACCCTGAAACAGATGCCTCAGACATACCAGCGGCAATACAGCTATCATAGAGGGCAATCCGACCCAATAACCAGAAGCACACGCGAAAAGCACGAGTGCCCCAGCTGAAAGCGTGCCAGACAGAGCCGGAACGCGAACAAAGAGCATGATTCAGAAGTGAGTCCAGAACGAGACCCAGAAACGAAATGTGCTGAGCCGTAGACAAACTACTTTCTTGTGATTCACTGTCAAGCCCAGAGACTGAATATGGGAAACCAGCAGAGCTCCGCTATAACCAGCCAATCATTCTGATAGGCCAATACTCTGATCCTCTGGCACCGCACCGGTGCCAAAGCCTCCTCCACCACCATAGAAAAGGTGAGGGGCGATAGGGAGAATGTATGGCATATGAAAATATGCGTCCTTCAGATCTTTATTTCAAATAATAACAGCATTTTCATTAGTTTATGTTACTGTTGGCCAGGGGTAGTCAACAATTTATTTCACGGGGTGGATCAGCTTTAAAATTGTATTACCCTACACGGTCCAGAGCCTGCTGGTTTTCTATTCTACCTGATAATTGCACACACCTGGTGTCCCAGGTCTTAAATCAGTCCCTGATTAGAGGGGACAATGACAAAATGAAGTGGCACTGACTACAAGGTCCAGAGTTGAGTTTGAGGGCTGTAGGCTAGATGTAAAAACAAAAACACACTACAACCAAAACAAACAACCAAAACACTTCAATTCAAGAGTTCAATCAATTATATTCATGGAGTGCCTTTGTTACAACTATGAAACAGAAAGGACATGTGCTGGAACACGGAAAAATATTTTTATAACAACAAAATATAAATATACCACAACCACCAAAATGTGCGGTCAAATTATGAAAACATCAGTAGCCTAAATACCATTATAAGCGCCAAGTGGCTTTGATAGATTGTGAAACTCAACACAAAAGCAATAATGGCATTTTAATTCATTTAAGTGTGGATAATACAGCATTCAAAAACACTCAATTGTCTTCAGCTCATGCTTACATAGTGTGCGTCTTCACGCAACGGCATCAGTTGGATTTCATTTGGCTGTTTTCCCATGCCCTAACAGTTGCCTAACTTTTACTTGCATGACTCACCTTTGTTTGTAGTGCATAATAGTCTCCGTTTGTTTCTTGATTGTGTCCCCGTTGTCATTATTTAGCACCATTGTGGAGCACAATGGCTGTGCAGGTGGCTTATTTTGTTCAGCGGGAGGGAGCTCCCATCTCACTTTGTTCATGGTGCCAACCAGACTTGTTTTCTTTGCAAGTAAATTGTTTGCTAATGACAGTGAAGTTAAGAAATTGTCCATGGTGACATTACTCCCCTTGCCAATGTAAGGCTCCACAACACTCGTCACCACATTCTCCAACACCCGCTCACCTGCTGCCCGGTGGAGATTTTCACAGATATTGAAAGCCATTTGGCATGTACAACTAACGACGCACGTTCTCACTGTGTAGCCTACCCCAAGTAGGTCAGAGTAGTCTGATAAGGCTTCTTTGAGTCGGTGGACTGATATAAGGTACATACCATTTTAAGATTAGAATGGAGCAATACAATAGAGTGGCCCGCCCTGTTCTTCATTTTGCATAGTTAAGGATCAGTTTCGAAGCAGTTATGTGATTATCAGCTGGGCACTGCACTTAACTGTCGGAAGAATGAGCGGAGCAGGCCTTACTGTTGGGAGACGGCGGCGCACCGTGGGAAAACCATTATTACGAGCCCTCCTAAAACTGGTTATGACTCCAGTTCTGTTTTGTCAAGGATGGAGGGGGACATGATAAAACTATTTTTTTTTTTTTTTTTTTTTTTAAATGACAGAGTAATAAATAACTGCTTTAACACACAAGTCCAGAATGGGACTCTCAGGGCTCTTGGGAACTATGAAGTACTGGCTGTAACAACCACTCTGTACTTCTGACACTGGGACCACCCGAATAGCCCTCTTTTGAAGTAGAGAGACGAAATCTCCTCTTAAGACAGTTGCTATGACCCCTGGGAACACTGACATAATGACGCCACGAAAAGGAGGATGCACAGTGCACAGACCGTACCCCCTCGTCACTGTCCTCATCACCCATGGTGAAACTGTGCATGCCCGCCACTGGATGGAGCACGCTCAAAGTATCCCATATATTATCTCCTGAAGGGGCAGAGCTCCAGGATAATTCTTTTTTTTTTGTCATGCTTGTTTTCATATCCACCATTCCTGACAACCGTGCGTAACTCGCCACCCATCGGGGAAATCTTTGAAACAGGGGTAAGCAACGCTGCTGGACGAACGTCGCCACGGGGGAGAAAACACCAAAGTCGCATTCACCGCCAATGGTTCAGACCCTCATCTGATTCACACTCCAGAGCCAATCAGTGATTGAATATCATCCCCGGAATCCGGACTTTGAACACTGCCAGAGAAACCGGAATGAGCCTCACTCGGGATGACACCCCTATCAACTCCCACCACCCAACCTTCCGCACAAAGTCAACCCGACTTCCAATAGGAAGTTGAACCCAGCCGGAGGCAATGGTCAAACAAACCGGTCCAAGCGGAGGCCTCCTGAGCGTGTTTCCACCCCAAGCAACAGGACAGCATTCGTGAGTATATTTATTTTTCGTTGTGAAACAACGTGCCCTAGGGCACGGTCAGAGGTTCAAACTCAGCTGGCTAGCCTTTTTGAACTTTTACCACTGGCAATCAAAGAAGGAAGCACTGGCGCCACAAGCAGAGCAGAAAGTTGTGGGTTTTTAATCAGACAAAACCCGATACCGAGATCCAAAACGTGCAACATCTAAGGGGACAAATAATCTCTCCCACTAACAGACACCTATGACGGGGCAGAATCTCATAGCCTTCATATTCTTGAAAAGTTTGTAAATTGCGTGACGCGTCCTTCCTTCAGGCGAGCTGATAAGCAAAGAATTTGGGAAATGGATGCGAGCCCCAGTATTATAGCCAGGAAAAAGGGGCTTCCTAGGGCAGGCTCGGCATCCATTGGCCCTTTGGGCATGATTTCAGTTTGCTTCAGGTGAATAGGATTGGTCATTGACTCCCCATAGTATGTTATACCAAGTGATAGACTGAAAGGGAATACAAATGCCCCCCCCCATTCCAAAACATTTTCCTGTGTGCCCTACTGAACATGACCCATGTCTCACTAATCACTCATACACCATCATTTAGACGTGATAAAAGACCTTCTTTCAACCCAGTACCTTAAGAAGTGGGGTGCAACTTAACCCCAAGAGTGTGTAGTCAGAGCACTATGACAACCACAACAGGATACAACGTGATAGCCCATTCCAAAAGGTCAGAGTTAAGCCAGGCCCCCCCCCACACACCTTCGGCGAGCTTGTCAGGGATCTCGGCCTGGTACTTGGAGCCTACACGGATCTCTCCCTGGTCCGCCAGGAGGGTCTTCTGAACCGGGTCAAACACCAGCGAGTAAAAGAAACACTCCTGGACAGAAAGATGAACAACAGATGTTAGGAATGGATTGAGTGGATACATTCTCAGCCAATAGACGCTATATTTCAGTGCTTTATTGTATCAAAAAATATATTTTTGATACAATGGTCCTCACTCAAAAAAGGTAGTCCTAAAAAAAATAAAAATAGACCACTTTCAGCAGAACATGCACAACTCCTTTGGCATAAATTCCTCGACAGTGCAGTAGTCAATGTAATACGTGGGACAGACTTGCTGGTGATGAACAGTGACGCTTTGGAGAGAGACTGAAGCTCACCTCTTTCTCCAGGTACCCGGCGAGGATGTCCGTTTCGTTGAGGAGGGTGACGTTACATTTCCCTCTGGGGAGGGGAGAGAGGCGCCAGGAGAAGAGACAGAGTGAGGGTTATTCAGGAGGTCAAAAGGGCACCCTGCATTAATCTGAACTGAGCAGCACCTAACCCTGCTGCTGTACCAAGCCTATATCCCCAATAAGGCACTGGAAAACAATAGAATGTCTGGAGATCCTGGGAAAGAACTTCAGAACAGGCAAGATAATTTCAACACAGTTAAATGATTGACAGTCATAATACCGTCACTTACTGTATTTTAAAATCAGGAGCCTGAACAGTGGCGATTGTTCATGTTATAGAAAGGGACCGTTTGAACACAGTGGCTTAATGATTGTGAATGGGCCAGAGAGGATAACGTTCCAGGTTGAGAGTTAACTGTGCATATCAGTCCTGTCACATGACACCATATCCCGTCAGAGTTGAAAGGGTTGAACGGCAGCACCATTGTCTGCAGCTACCGCTATGCGGTGAGACCACCTCAGGGACACACACACACACACGCTCCATCTTACCGTATGTGAGTTGCAGGTAGAGACTCAAACTGCCGAGAGAGGAAAAGCTCTCGGTGCTTCAGCTGGTGTTTCTGCTGTTCAGACACAGTGGGCTGCTTGGACTCCTCCTCAAAGTCTCCTATGAAACACAGAACACAAAAAGACACATGAGCGACAAAGCACATTTCCCCAGTTAGTTGGGTTCTAATAGTCGTGATCTGTTCAATCACACAATTCATATCGATATAACCAACTGAGAATTGTGGCTACGGGGAGAACGATCCCGCAGTGTATTGGTTTGGACATTTTCAAGTCTTAAATGACAGATATCGGTTAGAAACGAAGATGGGGAAACAGAAAGAGGGGGATAAAGCTCAGAAAGTGAGTAACGGAACAGTGGATCCAACCGCTGCCGCCATGGGAGTGTGTGGTCCAGGGGTGGAAGCACTGTCAATAGACCAGCCCCTGGCAGTATCTTTATTGAAATCAAACACACTGAACAGCAAAGTGAAACTGACTATATACATTGCCCTTTTATCTACTGTGTCAAGTGCAAGTCTATCATAACCTATGACCTGGAACTTTAACTTGTACTTATGTGTAACCAATACCAGACAATGAAAATAATTCCCTACTCGGAAGGACAAACTCTTCTGGTCTATTCTAGTGACCTACTATAGCCCCACTGAAGCTTTACAGTCAATGTAAACAAAGGACTGCATATAGCCTATATGACCTGGCAGGCAAAAATTAGCCAGTGTAGATAAAGAAACATTCATTTTCCCCGTATGGAAATTGTTTTTGTATTATATCTAGTTTTACACGACTAAAATTGCACATTCCTAATTTCAGGCGGGTAAGTCAGAAATGTGTGAGGTGGTGGTGGATTGAGCACTGAGGGGGGAGAGAACGAACTGGGCAGGACTATCGCTCCATCTCCACGGACTCCGCCCCTGCACTCAGCCCCAGGAAACCCTGTCAGTAGAGGAGGGGGGGGGGCAGGACCTCAGGCCACACCTCTCTCTGTTAACCCCTCCTGCCACCACTCAACCCCCGCCCCCCTTCACCCTCCTTCCCTCCCCTTGTCCAGCAAGTCCCTGCCAGACCAAGTGGGAAACCCTGTGCGTCAAACCTGAGGCGCCCATCCCCCCCATCATGTATACACCCCCCACCCACAAGAAAAAAATACATAAAAAAAGAAAAGAAAAAAGGCAGGCACTCAAGGCACACCCACGTGCAGTGGAGCTCCAGCAGAGCAGTGAACACGCTCTCTCCCTCCACACACACACACTTTCTTCCTTGACAAAGACACAAGGCAAGTCAGAGTTAACCCGTTGCGTGCCGTAGCCCTGTGGGACACACCAAGGGCCTTTTGTTCTGAGCAGCGTGCCTGAGCTGGGGACAAGCTAAGAGGAGGGTGGGCAATTGGGGGGGTGTGGTGGTAGAGGAAGAGAATAAAGGATATGAATAAAGAAGGGGGGGGGGTTACTGTTGGAGGGAGAGAGACTGGGAGAGAAGCCCAGGTCTTGTGTAACAGGACAGTGCCAAAGCGGTGGCTCGTGCTGCCGAGTGAGAGGCAGGAGCGAGGCGTTTTTCGGGCGCCCGAGCCAAAACGCAGGAGAGGGATGTACAGTAGCGCAACATAATGCAACAGCTGACAGTGTGTGTAGCGGGGAGTCAGATCAGAGTGAACCAGGCAACTGGGCCAGGTCGTGAGGAGGGCTGGAGCAAGACTGGGCACTAGGGTCTCTACACCAGCCCAGTTGTGGCCGTTTGTTTGCAACCCATCCTCAACCTTCCTCTCGACTGGTTGCAGCCAGTTTCAGGGCCATCTTTGTGTTTCTCCACTGAGATCCTATCTCCTGTTGTCGCTAAATGTCTTTTTTGATGACATTTTAGTCATTCAGCAAATAGAAGCTCTTATCCAGAGTAACTTGCAATAAGTAGGCTCTTTCATGAAACCAAACCGGAGGCACTGCACAGGCCTACAGGTAAAACATGGAATAAAATTTACATCCAGAGTCAAACAAATTAACTTTGTCAGCTAGATAGGTGTAGTAGTTAACATTATAAAATGCATTACAGATTGCTGGTAAATGCATCCATTTTGGGGTGTGGATCTGAATGTCTTGTCTGGAGCCCTGCCACTGCATGAAGCCCACTATGTTAGAGGACTGATTGTGTGTGTGTGTGTGTGTGTGTGTATAAATGAAGTCGATCAGGGCTCTAGGTAATCTGAGTATCATTAGCATCACAACACCACCTCGGCGGCCGCTTCTCTCTCTCTCCATTTCCCCCGCTCTGCATCTCTTCCTCTGATCCCTGGGCATCTGCACAAATGCACCACTCAGGGCACTCTAGTGGGCGACCCCCTTTAACTGGAAACGTGTGTGATAAACACTGACTCAAACCAATAGCCAGCCACTATTACTCCTACGACAACCCACAAGTACAGCACTATTCATGATAGAAGAACAACACACAAAAAACAAAACAATTCCCCTCGTCCATTGTGAATGAACCCTACATTAGTATCAAACTCCTACTGGCAGCTGTAGTGGAACAGCACTACGCAGTAAGCACACACTTACAGACGCTGTTCTGCTTCAGCTGGAGACAGACTGTCCGCCCCAAATGGCACCCTCGTCCCTATGTGGTGCACTCCCTATGGGTCCTGGTCAAAAGCAGCAAACTACATTGGGCTCCATTTGGGACGCAGGCAGAGCATCCCTCTGCTTAGAGCGAGAGCCAATTGCCTGCTGGTAGCGCAGAGGGAGATCCCAATCTGATTGGAACGCAACACAGTACTCATTCTGGATGGAGATAATAAACTGGTTTATACGAAAGAGACGTCTGCTCTAATAATGCTCTCCAATAACTTTACACAGACCGCACAGCATTAGAGTTTGGCATAGAGCAAAGAGTTGGCTCTCTCAAGTGGTTTGTGTAATAGGCCTCTTGATCTTTTTCTGAACACGGTGAAGGAGCAGAGCACCGATGGACTGCGATGAGACTACACGGACATAAAGGCTGTTGTACTCACTCGCGTTGCTGTCGGCCAGAGTGTTGAGGTTGCCCGAGATGTCCCGCCTCCGGAACAGACACACCACCTTGGCTTCCACGTTCCCATTGGCCGTCTGAGAGACATGTGCGACAAGAGTGGTCAGTCACTGCCGGCCAATACTTTGAATGATTGCCATATCACAATATTATTCTCTGAACGGCATGCCACATTCATAGATACGATTTCCCCATCTATGAATGGAAAAATCGGCCATTTTGAATTGAATCAAATGTATTGAATATATGCTAGAACTTAAACTGGGGCTGTAAGTGACGAGGGGGTGACGCGAGACTCTCCATCATTACCATTGGATTAACCATGATCTGAAGAGAGGGAGAGAGAAACCACAAAACTGAGGCCTCAATGTTGGGCTCCTCATCTAATTCACACTCAAGGTAATGTCCGAAACGGCGCCCTATTCCCCATGTAGGGCACTGCTTTTGGCCAGGGCTCTTTCCAAAAGCGGCACACTACGTAGGGAAGGGAATTTTCAGACGCAGCCTCAGTCATAATAATATCTATTATTGCCCCTCCTCCTCCTCCGCTTCCATTAGTGCTCAGAAGGACAGAGTTCTGCTAGTGGTGCTCGCCACAACCCCTTCCATTTAAGAGTGTTATATAAATGAGCTTAATCCTTTGACTGGGAAACAAGGCTGTGTCATACGCCACTATGCTACTGCTATAGCCAGCAACATTACGTAATGGCTCTTGCACCAGCATCTTGTCACTACTGTAGTGGTCCTGGCTGGCTAACAAAAGCACAATACATCGGGAAGAGGGTGGCAGGGGGGGGGCAAGAAGATTGTGGTTAGAACCTGGGAGGTGTGTGTGAATCTCCCTCTCTGGGTGTGTGTGTGTTTTACCACCATCACCACCCCAGTGTTGAAATGAGTTACAAACACACAGGCTCTCAGGTCAGATATGAAAAGCTTTACATTTACAAAATGGGTCTGTCAATGTCAGCGAGTTTTTATGTAAATGCTCCGAATCAGAGGGTAGGGTTGAAGGACAGATTATTGTACCAACCTTGTTGAGCTCTTCTATTCTGCGGATTAGGTAGGGGTTGCTGGAGGAATTCTCAAAGTACACGTAATCTGAAAGGGAAAGAAAAGTCTGAGTCATATGAATCATACAAATCTGTAGCATTTCAATTCAGAGCATGACTTTGAACCTGACCTCTCCGGTTACTCGGAACACATTCAGAGGATAATCATTGTAATGCGTCTGTGTGGAGACTGGACTCTGTCGGAGTCTTGGTACAGTCACTTATTGATATGACTAAGGGGAACCCACCACCACTAATGGCAGATGACGTCAACCACCACTCAGACAGGCGTTCACCAGGCAAAAACAATCCATCAAAAAGCCTACAGGTGCTTGGTGGGGAGAGCTAATAGCCTTGCACAACACACCCCGTCTGTGTCTGCCATTTCAAGGACAAGTGAGCCAATATTCACTCAGCCATCCTAGGCTACACCAGACTACAGTACCACTATAAGATGACTTCTGTTTGCATGTGACATCTCGGGAATTTCCCTCATATCTCATGACATTATTAGAGATGCTGGTGTTACTGAAAAGAGACACCCCCCCCCAAACTTCAGTTAAAAGAACAAAGCCCAGCAACTTCGCCTACTCTGTCTTTGTCTACAGAGATGGTGGACCTCAATCTCTTCCCCACAGCCCATTGATAGTATGAAGTAAGTCTAAATAATAGGCTAATTAATGAATCACCCAGAAGAGAAATCAGTCTTTGAAGACACACCAAAATAGTTTTGGTATGCCCAGTATTATAGGCCTTGGCTACTCACGACGCCAGGACAGCGGAGTCAATCACCACCTTCCGGAGACACCTGAAACCCCACCTCTTCAAGGAATACCTAGGATAGGATAAGTAATCCTTCTCACCCCCCCCCTTAATGATTTAGATGCACTATTGTAAAGTGGCTGTTCCACTGGATGTCAGAAGGTGAATTCACCAATTTGTAAGTCGCTCTGGATAAGAGCGTCTGCTAAATGACTTAAATGTAATGTAATGTAAAGGTTACAATATCAAAAAAAAAAACTCAATTATTTCTCGCCAGTGATTAAGGTATGACAGGTGATATTTTGGCTCGCGTGGCCAATATTTTGGTTCCAGCAGTGTTTTGGAAGGGGAACCCCACCAGTGTGTTTTAGGGGTCATTTGGCAAAAGCCAAAGGCCCTGTAACGTAACTCAGCAAAATAACTGTCCTGATGAATCAACAGCTCTGTTCAACATCAATCTAGGAAATACAAGCAAATTATGTGACAATATCTATAACTATAGTAGAGACTGGACATTGTCTACACCAAGACATAGCCAGTCAAACCTGGCTAATACAGAAAACATATTGAAAATGGATGTCTACGAGCAATGCTGTCGCCTTGGATATGATCAGGGACACTAACCGTAAGACGGACACCAACATTGGAATGCATCAGCAATCATATCTATTCTATAGAAGGAGAGTTACAGGATGTAGCCCAGGGGAAATTCCACGCAAGCGGGAGTAAAATAATATTTTCGGTATCTCAGAATGTTCTGGCAACTCTCACATAAAAAACTTCATTGGGTGGAAGGATGCTTTTTACATGTGTCTTACAAACCACTTTATTGAAAACTATGATGAAAATCATGATGAAATTTGACATTTTAGGACAATTTTGATTTTTCCCATTTTTAGACAACAATCATCATCCCTACCAATTAAGTTTCTATGTGAGAATTGCCAGAACAATCAAGAGATACCAAAAATATTTTCCGCTCCTAGGTTAAAAGAACACGTCGTGGATGACGGGAGAAATTCCCCCGCTGCCATTATGTAACCACCGACATTGGCTCAAGAGAAAAGAAAAGACCGCACACAGCACTGTCATCCTCTTCTTTCCCGTCATCCATTCACACCTCTTTCTCCATATTCATTGATGTTCTCGGCTCTCGGTCTTGCCCCAGCGGGACAAATGAAAACACGAAGCCCTCTCTCCACACTATTGGGGCTCCGTGCCTGCCTGGATGAAAACGGTGAGAGACAGGGAGACAGCAGACTAAAGTGGTGCCTCACGGATCAAAGGACCAGGGGCTTTTTGAATGGGGATCACAATCTGCCCTTCTGAAAAGACAACCTCAGCTCAGACACTCAGAGTCAGTCAGCATTAACCAGATGCCTACGATGTTCAATTTGTAGGTTAAACATTTCAATATGACCAATTGTTGTTTGAAGGACAAATAATCGCAGGAAGCGTAATATGCTTCTCGTCTATTGCAGTTACTGTACGGTGACAGTTGTGGCGCAGTGTGTTAGGTGCTTGTGGGTGGATTCAGAGTAGTGAGTGGAGGGAGCCCTTTCAAAAAATCTGAAGAACTGCCTAATTAGGTCTATACATTTATAATGACTTGCGGTGCCGTTAGGATCTGCCCTTTCACGAAGCAATGGATGCTCTATCGTTTTAGGATCACAGTCTTACCAGGTCATCTATTGCTACTTACAAAACACCCATGGCAAGCACTAACAACCTACAATCCATTAATAGCATGTTGCTGTTGAGACATTGGATTAAACACGGGTGAGTGGATTTTCACCAATTCTTCTATACACTTCTATAGGATGAACTCCCATGAAACCAAGCAAATGTCACAAAACAGTCAATACTACACAAGGGTCCCGGGTCTCAATCTCACTGACCCTGCATTAGCCCCTTACACCGTTGATGCACTGATTCCTTCCATGAACTATATACCCCGCTGGGCCAATTGGGCGCCGCACTATAGGACTCCCAATCACAGCCGGATGTGATACAGTCTGGATTTGAACCAGGGACTGTAGTGACGCTTTTTGCACTGAGATGCAGTGCCTTAGACCGCTGCGCCACTATATCAACAGGACCCGTATCCAGCCTGCCACTGTCTATTATCTATGGATAGTCACTTCACCCCTACCAACACGTACAAATTACCTCGACTAACCTGTACCCTCACATACAGCCCTGTTATGGTCATTTTATTGTGTTGCTTCTTATCTTATACTCTAGTTATTTAGTAAATATTTTTTAAACTGCATTGTTGGTTAAGGGCTCGTAAGTAAACATTAAACGGTAAGGTCTACATCTGTTTTTCGGCCGCATGTGACAAATAAAATGTTGATTTCAATGGGCTCCTCTGGCTATAAAGCAGGACCTAGCCCGAGACCAAGGCATTCAATTCAACTAATGGAGACAAGTAACAGCTTAAAACACACTTCACCAGAAGGGACATGTGATCTCATATGAGGTAAAGGCATGTTTAAATACAGTAGCAAGCCTAAATCCAGCAGACTATCCAAGATCAGACGAGGTCCAGACAAAAATGGCAAAGCTATGACACGTGGGACCCTCAGAAATAACCGCAACTGAGCAAATATAACACAGCGCCCTCAATTTCAAATGAATAATCAGAGCACAATTTCATAGCCAACACACAATGTCAAGAGTGACACGTCATTTCATTACAGAGCAGAAACTCTACCACAGACATGGAGCAATGCAGTCAGTAGCTGTGAGTCATTCAACTATTGAGGGAAGTCGCATGAAAACATATTTTCAAGGACTCTTAGCAGCCAAAAGAAGAGAGCAGTCGTGTATGGTCTGTCTCTACTGTTTGGGAAGATAACAGAATATGCTAAACACACCATTTTGATTACACAATGAAATTCGACAAGAACAAGTTTCCTTGATACACCACTGCATACAAGACTAGTGGCCATATGTATAGCACCTTTCAGAGTAGGAGTGCTGATAAAGGAGAAGTTCAACCTTTTAGTTCACAATGAATAAGATTGAATGGACGGGGGGGGGGGGTAATTCTCGATCAGTACACCTACTCGGAAACACTGGCACAGAGCTACCCAACTGGATATGTATTCTGCTAGGCAGTGGTTCATGTGACCACCTTGACTGGAGCGAGGAAAATTGGCAAGAACATCACTTTCCTCGGCGGTAGAACAACAATAGATGTAATGGCTGCCTTGTGTGAGCGCTTTCTGGGAAGGTTCCCCCCCAGGAGGGCGACGGTGCATGGGTTAATAAGCATTTGTCGCGCTCTGAGGTGCTAGGATGCAGTGCTGTGAGGGATTAGGCAAGCAGGCCTTGCAGACAGACAGGCCGGAAGACACTACCATCTGTGGGGCAGTGCCATCTCGGGCACAGTCTCAAGGCCAAGATGACCGAGGGGGAGGGGCTCTACAGTGAGACCATTTTACTCGGATAAGCACAAATTATTTTGCGGTGCAACTTCGACTTTTTATTTAGGAGCACCAGTGCACCTTGAAAAATTACGGATTCTATTACCTCGAATATTTTTCAACTTATAAAAAAAAGTCAGCATAGAGCACTGTGGGTGTGGGGGGGGGGGGGTTAAAAGGCTGAAATGCCAAACTGAAATTGTCATGTTAGTAGAGGTGAAATCAATGACTGCATAATCCTGCAACTAAAACAATGACATGGAAGAAATAATAGTCTCAGCAGTGTCATGTCTTTCAGACAGTCTGTAGTTAAATCCATCTATGCTGTTGCCTGTGAAACAGCCCAATGCAACATCAACATATATTGCAAGACGACTGTATGTCTTTATCAATGATGTAGAATTCAATGCCTGCTGTAGGCTATATTGTTCAAGTTATATTATGCACAGAAAGCAGACAGCACGGTTTAATCAACGTGACCTAAATACAGACCCTCTTGTTGAAACCTTACACATCGATAAAATAGCCAGAACGTATGGCTATATTTCACAGACACAGTAGCTGTGCACCCACCAAAACACTGACTCGAGCCAAGACATGAAAGGGAACGTGAATTACAACAACGTTGCACCAACCAAGTCAAGATCACTGATGTTGATCATCTTTCTCACCACCAATAATAGTATCGCATATCATTGCAATGTTGATGATCAAATTAAGCGGTCTACCCTAGGGATTGAGGAGCCGGCTTAACTCTGGCCATTTTGCGACCTAACGCAACGCACGTTTACCGGCTTTTTTAACATGCAGACCTCAGTGTTGTTATTTTGCTAAATGCACTATATTGACCTTGGCAGCTAAACAATGCAGCTAAATTGTAAATGGTAGTAACTACAAAATATGTTACAAATTGCAGAGTAGTTTGAAGTGTAACAACATGTCTTCCCCAACGATAATACATTTCCTTGCCGTGCATGCTAACGTTAATTTACGCTAACTACGTAGCTAGCAAGCTAGATAACATAGGTAGCCTGACTGTAAAAAGGTTGCTGGTCAAACCATGTTTGACTCAAGTTAACTTGCTGGGTTCAGCCAATGACATAAATCATTGGTTTCAACAAAGCAATTAGCGTCAGGCTATATATAAAAACTTGGTTGACTATACGACACTACAAGAGGACTAACTAGTCGTAAAATACAACTGACGTTAGGTCGTTAGCCAACGAAAGCGTTCTAATTTAACACGTCTCGCTATTAAGTTAGCTAGCACTAGCCTGCTAACTTGGTGGCCAGCGTTCGCGGAAATAACAACCGTTCGCTAGATAGCTAGCGAATGCAAATCAGCCAGCTAATTACCCTAGCATAGCTAGCTAACATTCACCGTGAGGGCTCCTCAAAATAAAAAATAAAAATACTTACCTCCCACTCGGTACATGTTGGCCGCCATTCTCTCGTTACCCCCAACAAAACACTGTCCAAAGGGATTCCCCTCCTGCGTTAAAAATGTCGATCTGGAGCTATTTTATCCCTGCATTTATTAGAGACCTCACCCGCCGCGAAACAAAGCCGGGACCCGGCACAGTAGCCAAGCTCTGGCGGGTAAAAGTTTAAAGTTTCCGTTGCAATGTTTTCGGGGTTCCAAAATGCGTCTTTTGTTTCAGTCCGATAACGACCTCCCTCTTCCACACTCACTCACGCATTCACACTTGCAGGCAGGCATGCATACACAGCCCTTGATAGCTAGCCTGTCTCTTACTCCACTCTTCCTCCCATCCTCAGCTCCCAGCTTCATCCTCCTCTTCTTCACCTCCGCTCAGTTTGCACACACATACATACACACACTGCTCCCCCTCGTTTGTAAACGTCATCTCCGGAAAATGTAACTTCGAATCGGAAAACTCCGGCTACTTATTACACACACAATTCTCAGCAAGACAGAGTTGCTCCAACCATCACCAACACCAACATTATTGTGTCAGCCCATAGATATAAAGTAATACTGAAGGCAGATAATCTGATTCGCATGAAGAGTATGCAGATGATCACTTTGATGAGAAACAGCCTTCCATCAGACTTTCTCTAAAATCTACATTGATGCAGTAAGCAAAATGACAACTCAAAAAGGTCATAATTTGAACAACACTCCCCTCTAGCGTTCATTTCGATAGCATACAGTTTTTAGCGCTACAATGTAACTGGAAATGCAGACATGCTTTGATAATGAAGGATGCTATGAATTCATAAGCACTAGTTTGTCATAGTTTATTGATCGAAATATCTGGAGACAAAGAAAACCACGACCCATTCAAAAGTACTTTTAAATAAACATAGAAGAAATCCAATACAAAAGCAAAGTGTACAATGAAGGTAAACATTTCAGAATTGGTCTAATACTCAGGAGATTAGTTTAAACTACAATGAGTAAAGAAAATATTTTTGTTATTCAATTCTAAGGCACTTGAGTGATTGTCAACATGTAGCAAAATTTTAAATTTGTCAGAAGCACATAAAAAGTTCAATATTCATAGATCGCAACAGCACAAGTTATGTATGATTTTATATGACATTTATGAGAAGACAATAACCATAAAACACCACTAGGGTAAGTTGGCATGGTAAACAATATAGTAAACAAAATAGGATATTTTGGAATGTTTTCAACAATTGATCCCTTTGTCGTCAATTAATGATGGCAGTCCCAACAGTCAGTTGTTAACAGTTTGACCTTTTTCAATTGCATCAATCTAGAAAATTCACAAAGATGCAACAGCATTTCACTCATTCTGAGAAGTAAATTGTGCCCAGATGTATTAAATGTTTTCATTACGTCATGTGTGGCTCATATCTGCATTACAAAACTCCATTATGTTTGAACAGAGAATCCTGTGGACATCAGGGATGCGATTCCTAAACCTGCTATGATTTAAAAGCCAGACACAAACACTACGCCACAAGTCCAGAAGCCACTCTCTTTCGACGTTGCTCCCTCCCTCTCCCTCTGTAAACGTTCTCTCCCCTTTGTCTCTCTATCAGCCTCTCTATAATTCTCTTAGTCTCTGTCTTTCTCTCCATGTCTCCCTCTCTCCCTTAAGGTTCTGGGGAGCTGGAAGAGGAGGAGTGTAGGCGGTCTCCACCGCTGTCCCCCGTCCCTCCTCTCTTGACCCTCCACTGGAGGATACAGGTGTCCTTGCCGCCCATGGAGAGCACGTGACTGTCACAGTGGGTGAAGCGCACGTTGGTCACGTGACTGCCATGGCCCTCATAGCTGTGGTTTGGAGCCTGATGGGTCAAATAAGACATTTGATATGTGGTGAGCTTTCTGGTGGAAGGAGTAAATATGATTGAAATCAATTGAAAAAAAATGTGGCACTGAATTATTACTGACTTTGGGTTTTGGGCAGGGGTACTGGAAGAGGTGGACTTTACAGAAGTCGTCGGCCACCGCCACCATTCTCTCATTGTGGGAGCGACAGAGGGCGTTGATGTCTGTACCGTCTGAACCCTCCAACCACACACCTGTGGGACCACACACAACACCTCAGCCCCTCAGCCACAGGTAAAGGGTTGAGTGATATTGAGAGGCTTGTGATAGTTTGAATGCTGGATCTTCTCACCCATGACGTGGAAACCCAGTACGCAGGTGTAGGACGCCCATTCTCTGTCTTTGCTCTCATAGCGGTTCCTCAACAGTTTGCAGCCTCCAGCGATGTCCCCTGTTTGAGTAAAATAGTCCTTAGGATAATTGACTTAGGGGATATTAGACATGTTGTCATCTAAAAAAAATATACATGTGTTCAAATGAGACACAAATGCACAAATAAAAAAATGTAGACGTCTGCACAGTCACTCACAGTAAAGGATTTCGTAATCGCCTGAGTTGGACATAATGTACTTCCCGTCTTTGGACCAATCAAGGTGAGTGATGAAGCTGGAGTGACCCTAAAAGTGACAGACATGACAAAGTGACACAACGGCCAAACACCGTGACGAATATGTCCCGCGTCTGACTGAACAACAGGGCCACTGTGCTCCAAACTGTAACCCACAATGGATCATTCATTCATGACATAAATAATCCACAACATCCCAGGACGGCACTAACTTACGTTACACTTTCCGTAGCGGGAGTAGCGCCGTCCACTCTCTGTGACGTTATAGATGTAGATGAAGTTGTCATGGGAACCCACGGCTAGGAAGCTACCATCTGAAAGGGTAAAAAAAATAAAAAATATGTTCCAAATCGAGATAAATACAAACAGAGGTCAAACCTAGTGGTGAGTCAGCACGTATTGCTGAAGCATGGTTGACGTTCGCTCCATTGTGACACACTGAAGGAGCTTGACCTCTGACCTGTTGAGTATCTCATTACAGACAGCTGTTCATTCCCGTCGGTGTAGTCTGAGACTATGTCTTTGGTCTGCAGGTCAAGGACCAGCCACCTGTTACAGGGAGAGAGAGGAACACAACCAGCGTGAAGGTTCGACCCTCCAGGCAAACGAGTCTGCTTTATCGTCCCGGAGTTTGGGGTAAATATCTAGCGTCGACATCGTGACAAACAGGAACGCATTGACACTGATTAACGCAGTAGATTAGCTGATAACAAATTAAATACTTCTATTGCCTGCTCTCGTCTTCATGTTTGTATTTCAGAGTGGAGTGTCTCACCTGCCTGTGCTGAGCCCAACAGACACCACAGCCCCATTGGGACAGAAATCAGCACACAGCCCATACTCCTGAAAAATATGAGGATAAGTATTTAAGAATATGTTTCACCGTGTGTGTGTGTGTGTGTGTGTGCATTTATGCCCGCTCACCTCTAGCGTGGTGCACCAGTCCAGTTTGTGCTCCTCTGTGTTCCACACGCACACCTGTCTGTCATGTCCACAGGTGAGGAAGACATCCTGGGAGGGGTGTGTGGCCAAGCCCCACATCTCATCCACATGGCCCTGCACAGAAGAGAGCAATACACACTATCACACACATGCTGGCTTACGGTTTCTATTCTCTAAGCCTCAATGTTCACTCCTCGACACTGATTGGACTGGAGTAAGACATGGTTGACACCTCCAGTAGTTTGACCCGTGGATACAACAAATCAAATGCTTTTAAATCCACAACGGGGAGCGAGAAAGTGCGCTGTGCACGTCGGGGAGACGTGTAGGGAATCGGAACGCAGAACATGTGCAGACCAGGTGTGTAATCGCAAACCATTCCACATATCACAAGACATATACTCCATCGTGCTAATGTTTACATACCTGTACTATGGCCACAAAGCCGTCAGAGAAAGTGCCCCTCAGGATGGCATTTCGGGTGGTACCAACCAACAACTCTTCCCCGTCTACATCCGCAATGCAACGGACCGCCCCAAACCTTTCTGGAATCTATAACAAATACATCAAACGTAGGTATTATTCTGAAATAATACATAAATAGCCACAAAAAGGGGTTGTTACACGCTCAGTTTGGTTATTAAGAGCGACAATGCACACACACACACGTCTTTCACCTCACACTCTCTCTCGGGTGCAAGGTCAGCGCTCCAGCGGATGATCTTACGGTCTTTGCCCCCGCCGCTGAGGAGAGCACCCCCCTGCAGCATACACAGAGTAAACACACTGCCGTCGTGGGCCCGCGTCTGCCGCATGATCTGGAATGTCTCTGCAAAAGGAGGAAGTGAGAAGATGACTTTGTCTATTGTCACAAGCCCTGCGATAGACGAGCGTCCTGTCCAGGGGGTGTAACTTGTACATCATGCTGCCTCACTCTGCAGAAACAGGAGATGGGCTCCTGCTCCTATGAGCCGTTCTGGCTCACACAAGCCAAGGCTACTTACTTACTATTGTCACAGGTCTCACACATTTGGAGAGCAAGAGGAAAAAAAGAGTCACAGCTATGGAGCAGTTGGTTGAGGAGGTACTAAATCAAATGAAACAATATTTTGTTCATTTAAAAAAAAAAAAATGTATTACATTTATTTCACATGGAGAACCTAGTCGTAATTTGGAACAGACAGTTACCTTTGGCCCCTTTCCCCAGTGTCTTGACGTCGCCGGGTGATTTGCCCCACGTCAGGATGTTCCCCTCTGAGTCCCCAGTCAGCACGTCTCCCGTCAGGCTGAACACAAAGCACTGGATGAACTTGGGCTTCTTGTATTTCTAAAAGAGAAGAGCGAGGAAACATCACAAACAAGTTTGAATGACTATATTTATTGGGATCTTTGTATTTCTGACAGTAGATAAAGACAAACATTTATGCAACAAAAGAGTTTCAATGACTATATGTAGTGGAGGTGGTTCAGTGATAAATAGCCTTGCCTGAGACCTGCAGACTAGTCTAGGCTTTAGCTCAGTGGGCTATAATAGTCTTTCTTGAGGCATTCTAATAAGCCGGGTTTCATATACCCAGTCGGTCATATTTACAGGGTGCTGTTAACCTTTTGACAATGTGAAAAAGGCTGTCAATGTACTTGTAGGGGCTTATAATGGATTACACTCACCCCAAAGATGCCCTGTTTCTTGGTGAGTGAGCCAGCACTTAGCGTCCAGAAGTAGACGTGAGACTTCCCACAGGTGATGATGTTGGTGCTGTCGTTGGGGTTGAACTCTACTGTAAACACTGCCTCATTGGTGCTCTGGATTAACACACACCAGGAGAAGAGTTCAAGTTGTGAAATAATTGATTCAAATGCTAAATATCAATTGAAACGGTGAATCCCAATATCTCAGAACTGCATTTCTATGATTTTACCACCCTTGGAATTAACTTGAGGATAATGTCGTATAAGATGGTATAATGCCTAACACTCCTGCACCAAAGTCTCAATGGGCAGCAGCTGCACTATATGAAAAAAAAAGCATTGAACTATTACATTACAGTCCAGTGGGGGATGGGCATATGTTACATACTGTACATTGAACCAACTGCTATATTTATGTGGGCTGCTAACCCCCGCCCGCCCGCCCACCCGACCATGTGACCACTCCCAATTTTTGCTGGAGATCCAAAACTGTACTCTTGAATCTATGGCACTCTCATGACAAATTATGCTTATGCAAAATCAAATTTGGCGAATCATACATGTGCGCTACAAGAAACTGAGGACCAAAGACAGGAAATGAGCTCATATAAACACCCACCTAATATCCAAACCACCCACCAACACACACGCACAGTCACACACACGCGCACACACACACACACACACACAAATTCACTGTCTAAAATATTTACACAGTTGCCGTGGCAACGTTGCTGAACTTACTCTCGGGGAAGTTGAGAAATTTGGGACAGAAGTCTGCGACAGAACGAGATGACGTGGATGCCATATTTTTTTCTTAATCTACGCAAACAGTCCTCTTTTTTCAGGCATCTACAGATTCTCACTCTAAGGAATGCTGGCTTTAACAAAGCCTACACACGCAAATGACAGGCTTGGCTCCCAGCAAAGATACACTAGAGGCTTATTTCATGTACATGGGCAGGTTTGTTATAGCACATGGAAGCAGATGTATACTATAAATGATATTGATTATTACTATTTTACTGCAATAAACCTACTGTGCAATATGAATAGGACTCTCTATGAGTATGAGTGTGTGCGTGTGTGTTCATGCATGTAGGTGTGTGCTTGCATGAATGCCAAGTGTGCATGAGTGTGTGTCTTGGTGCATTGCTTTACCTTAACCTCTGCGTGCTTGGTTCCTTTGGCGCAGTCCCACACAGACAGCATGTGTTCATTGGAGTCATCAATCACACAGAGGAAGGCTCCAGAGTCCTGCAAGCGGAGGAGACGTAAGTACGAGCGAGAGAAGGAACCAGTGAGGCCATATGGCAGATGGAGAGGTGATGCAGAGTCACAAGGACAGGGAAACGGAGATCAATAGCTAATGTGAAACCGTTTGAAGGGTCGCGGGTTCATTCCACTGAGGCTCCCCATACCAAAATATATGTACACATGACGGTAAGTCGCTTTGGATAAAAGCATCTGCTAAAACGACATACATACATACATACATACATACATACATACATACATACATACATACATACATACATACATACATACATACATACATACATACATACATACATACATACATACATACATACATACATACATACATACATACATACATACATACATACATACATACATACATACATACATACATACATACATACATACATACATACATACATACATACATACATACATACATACATACATACATACATACATACATACATACATACATACATACATACATACATACATACATACATACATACATACATACATACATACATACATACATACATACATACATACATACATACATACATACATACATACATACATACATACATACATACATACATACATACATACATACATACATACATACATACATACATACATACATACATACATACATACATACATACATACATACATACATACATACATACATACATACATACATACATACATACATACATACATACATACATACATACATACATACATACATACATACATACATACATACATACATACATACATACATACATACATACATACATACATACATACATACATACATACATACATACATACATACATACATACATACATACAGCTCAAAACAATAAAGGGAACACTAAAATAAAACATCCTAGATCTGAATGAATGAAATATTCTTATTAAATACTTTTTTCTTTACATAGTTGAATGTGCTGACAACAAAATCACACAAAAATTATCAATGGAAATCAAATTTATCAACCCATGGAGGTCTGGATTTGGAGTCACACTCAAAATTCAAGTGGACAACCACACTACAGGCTGATCCAACTTTGATGTAATGTCCTTAAAACAAGTCAAAATGAGGCTCAGTGGTGTGTGTGGCCTGTATGACCTCCCTACAACGCCTGGGCATGCTCCTGATGAGGTGGCGGATGGTCTCCTGAGGGATCTCCTGCCAGACCTGGACTAAAGCATCCGCCAACTCCTGGACAGTCTGTGGTGCAACGTGGCGTTGGTGGATGGAGCGAGACATGATGTCCCAGATGTGCTCAATTGGATTCATGTCTGGGGAACGGGCGGGCCAGTCCATAGCATCAATGCCTTCCTCTTGCAGGAACTGCTGACACACTCCAGCCACATGAGGTCTAGCATTATGAGGAACCCAGGGTCAACTGCACCAGCATATGGTCTCACAAGGGGTCTGAGGATCTCATCTCGGTACCTAATGACAGTCAGGCTACTTCTGGCGAGCACATGGAGGGCTGTGTGGCCCCCCAAAGAAATGCCACCCCACACCATGACTGACCCACCGCCAAACCGGTCATGCTGGAGGATGTTGCAGGCAGCAGAACGTTCTCCACGGCGTCTCCAGACTGTCACGTCTGTCACGTGCTCAGTGTGAACCTGCTTTCATCTGTGAAGAGCACAGGGCGCCAGTGGCGAATTTGGCAATCTTGGTGTTCTCTGGCAAATGCCAAATGTCTTGCACGGTGTTGGGCTGTAAGCACAACCCCCACCTGTGGACGTCGGGCCTACATACCACCCTCATGGAGTCTGTTTCTGACCGTTTAGCAGACACATGCACATTTGTGGCCTGCCGGAGGTCATTTTGCTGCTGGGTTGTTGCCCTCCTACGGCCTCCTCCACGTCTCCTGATGTACTGGCCTGTCTCCTGGTAGCGCCTCCATGCTATGGACACTACGCTGACAGAAACAGCAAACCTTCTTGCCACAGCACGCATCGATGTGCCATCCTGGATAAGCTGCACTACCTGAGCCACTTGTGTGGGTTGTAGACTCCGTCTCATGCTACCACTAGAGTGAAAGCACCGCCAGCATTCAAAAGTGACCAAACCATCAGCCAGGAAGCATAGGCACTGAGAAGTGGTCTGTGGTCACCACCTGCAGAACCACTCCTTTATTGGGGGTGTCTTGCTAATTGCCTATAATTTCCACCTGTTGTCTATTCCATTTGCACAACAGCATGTGAAATTTATTGTCAATCAGTGTTGCTTCCTAAGTAGACAGTTTGATTTCACAGAAGTGTGATTGACTTGCTTGGAGTTACATTGTGTTAAGTGTTCCCTTTATGTTTTTGAGCAGTGTATATATATATAACTCAGCAAAAAAAAGAAAATGTCCTCTCACTGTCAACTGCGTTTATTTTCGGCAAACTTAACATGTGTAAATATTTGTATGAACATAACAAGACTCAACAAATGAGATATAAACTGAACAAGTTCCACAGACATGTGACTAACAGAAATGAAATAATGTGTCCCTGAACAAAGGGGGGGGGGGGTAAAAATCAAAAGTAACAGTCAGTATCTGGTGAGGCCACCAGCTGCATTAAGTACTGCAGTGCATCTCCTCCTCATGGACTGCACCAGATTTGCCAGTTCTTGCTGTGATTTGTTACCCTACTCTTCCACCAAGACACCTGCAAATTCCCGAACATTTCTGGGGGGAATGGCCCTAGCTCTCACCCTCCAATCCAACAGGTCCCAGACATGCTCAAGGCCTTGGTGTAACGCTCATTCCTTCGACGATAAATGCGAATCCAACCATCACCTCTGGTGAGACAATTCCGCGACTCGTCAGTGAAGAGCACTTTTTGCCAGTCCTGTCTGGTCCAGCGAAGGTGGGTTGTTGCCGGTGATGTAAGGCAGGTCCTCACCAGACAACAGGCCTACAAGCCCTCAGTCCAGCCTCTCTCAGCCTATTGTGGACAGTCTGAGCACTGATGAAGGGATTGTGCGTTCCTGGTGTGCCAGGTTGTGCGTTCCTGGTTGTGCCATGTCCAGTTGTTGTTGTACCTGTCCCAAAGGTGTGATGTTCGGATGTACCGATCCTGTGCAGGTGTTGTTAGACGTGGTCTGCCACTGCGAGGACGATCAGCTGTCCATCCTGTCTCCCTGTAGCACGGTCTTAGGCGTCTCACAGTACGGACATTGCAATTTATTTCCCTGGCCACATCTGCAGTCCTTATGCCTCCTTGCAGCATGCCTAAGGCACGCTCACGCAGATGAGCAGGGACCCTGGGCATCTTTCGTTTGGTGTTTTTCAGAGTCAGTAGAAAGGCCTCTTTAGTGTCCTAAGTTTTCATAACTGTGACCTTAATTGCCTACCATCTGTGAGCGTTTAGTGTTTTAACGACCATTCCAGAGGTGCATGTTTATTAATTGTTCATGGTTCATTGAACCATGAAGCATGGGAAACTATGTTTAAACCCTTTACAGTGAAGATCGGGGAAGTTATTTTGATTTTTACGAATTATCTTTGAAAGACAGGGTCCTGAAAAAGGAATGTTTCTTTTTTGTTGTTGCTGAGTTTATCCATCTCTCTCAATGTAAGCCTGCATTGGTTGTTTGAGTGTTGCATGGAGATTTAGTGTCAGGAGTTCTTCAAAAGCCTTAGTGAGTTGACAAAGGACAAGGTACTTAAACATCTAGACTCGTTAAACTCAGTCACATCTAGTGTGTGGGAGGAGGGGTGTTCTGTAGTAAGGATGATCACTTACTGCAAAGGAGAAGGCCACAGATCCTACACCTCGCTCAAACGTGCCCAGTCCTATCTGTTGTAGGGTGATCAGTGTGGAGGAATCCCATATGTGGACATAAGGCTGCAGGGGCTGAGAGACACAATTACACGTATAGGACTTGATGATAAGTGTGACCATTTACAGTACATAGATTTAGTAAACATTTTTCATTCATAAATTGCCTCACCTTGCCATCCTTATCCACCCCAGCAGTCTGTCCCGACGCCACCCGCACCTTGTCTGGATGGATGGTTAGACTGAAGGACAGACAAATTGTGATTTTTACACAGCATCACTTTCTTTTCACTTGACAATCAATTCTCACATTTTGCTTGCTCAACAACAATTTGTGTTGATTTTGTACAGTTTGTTGTATTTTGTACACATGACAAACAAACTTGAATTATGATATAAGAGGTCATGGTTCAACGTGAGCCACTCACCAGCGGACACAGTCTGTGTGTTTGCTGTAGTGGCGTTGAGTGCGGTTGTTGATGTGGTACAGCACCACCACACACGCGATGAAGTATACTGCCTCCCCCGACGCCAGCAGGTACAGGTTGGCTCGGCAGTCGCGCCCCCGGTAACCGTAACTATGCGGCTCCAGTCAAGGTGACATCACTGAAACGTCTCATTGGCTGATCAGTCTAAAATCATTAATTCAGCCTAAAGCAATTTCACCCACAGCTACACCCATAATAATTGTTGATTTATGGATGACACAACTTCCACTGACCTGAGGAGCGGATGGCTTGGCTCAAGGACATTAGGGAATTTACATACATTTCTCTATCTGACTCATGGGCAGAATGGACTTAATGGCTTTCATCCAATAAACTTTGCACTATAGGATATCAAATATTCTAAACAACCATGACTGGGATTTAAAAACACACAGTATGTTGCTAGATCAAAGCCCCATTGGTCGTGACTTGTGGGAGGGACTTAGGAAGGATACACCCAATCGAGTTCCAGTTTCTCTACAGGTGGCTCCATCCTCAGGTCATCGTAGTTCTGGATGTTGGAGGGGACGTACATGGTGATTGGTCGGCCGCGGATGAACATTTTGATTGATTGACCTGTCAGCCAATGACAGATGAAGAAACATGTATGACAAGACCGGACCATGGATACATAGCATTTCGCTACACTCGCATTAACATCTGCTCACCATGTGTATGTGACAAATAAATTTGATTTTTGTACATCTCCAATTGCTACCATGATTCAATATGAACTTTCGCAAACCTATCCTCAACCAAAGCCCTGGTGATGCTACAATATCTACACCACAAATCACATTTAGATACTAATTTATTCAATAATGTTAAGTCAACAGTGCAGTGCCATTAACCTGTATGAATCCCAAGCCCAAGTCTCAGACCTGTATGTAGTTAAATGACACAACAGTTAACACGTAACATCCCCTATGATGTCTCGTACCTTGGGTTCCTCGTCTCGATCCGGGAGAACCTATGAGAGGAGGGGAAGAGACAAATAAACACAGGGATCCGAGCAGAACTAAAATCACAGCCGATTGCAGCAGAGCAGATCCTGCTGACATTACGGATCCACTGGGACCAGTTTCAGAGCCGCTCGAATGTGATCTATGAGCAAACCAGTGGGTTGGTTTTCCAACATCAGGCCTTGTCACCTAAACCAGTGGTAACCAAACTGTGGGACGCGCAATTGTTGGTCAAATCCCCCAAAAAATAAACATCAGCCTGACAAAATGTTCGACAGAGAACATAACACACTGTTTTAGGGAGGTGGAAGAAGAGGGATTGTCTGAATCGTGTCCTCGCTTAAAGCATCCTGTTTATACATTATAGCTCAATAACCAGGTGAATCTCCTCTTGAAACGGACTGCAATCTGGGACCAATAACGTCTCACACTCCAATTTGGAAAGGTTGTTGTTGTTTTTTTTACACGTGTTGTGGAAGGTTCTGGTTTGGGATGTTTCTGGTGAGAAAAGGGGCTTGACCCATCTGCATGTCTCACTATGAAAAGGTTGTTAGGCAGGGCCCACGCCACAGGTTGAAGGAACATGGGAGGGAAAGTCAGTACAGTTGAACTACTGTAAGTTATTATCTAGCTCTTATTAGTCATGGTGACACTACATGGAATTCCCCCATAGGCCTGCTTCATACTGTTCCTGGACCCCGTCGAATCAAATCAATGACAGATTTTGATTGGTTTAAAATGTAGAGGTATTTCCACACTATTGCCATTCATATTTCCAAGTATGGACATTCAGTTAGGATATAGTGAGTTCAAATTTTTTTTTAAAGACCTGGTTACACTTTTCAACCCTCTCATGATGCAGAAGAGACGGTTGCAGAAATGACCTAACTCGTGTTGAATTCAGGCAGACCTGTCCCGGGCCAGCTCGGAGAGACAGTGAAAAAACGGGAATACATCTAACCCTGGCAAGCTCACAGAAAGAGAAAAAAAATCTATATATTTTTTTGAAAACTGTCCTTCTCGGGTAAAACAGTCATCCATCATCCCGTCAGGAGTCTCGGAGTGCTGCGGCAGCATGGTTAACCACAATGGATGGCTTTCCAGGGAGAGTCCAATGAGAGCGTCCCAACCCAGAACGGAGTGGCGGGGCACTAAACAGACACTCTGTGTTTAACATCAGGAATGGCTGCCGCGCTGCATCATAAACACGCAAGTGTAAAAAAAGTTTCTCTGTGATCACAGTAATGATGAGGGATATTTCTGACCAGGCTTATTTTAGTTTGTGGCAGAGGGATGGACTGTGGTGGACTCTGAGTGACCTTTGAGCCGAGAGACGACTAGAGGATGGATGCAACGTCCAGTGGCCAGTCACTTTTTACGATGGCCATTATTATAATGTGCAGAGTATTAGTAGTAGTAATATTGTTGTTGTAGTTGCAGTACGCTCCTAGTATATACAGAGATAAGCTCTTTTGAGGCTCACTCCATGCACCCTTTGTCTAGTAGAAACCCCTTGTCTTGTGGCTCACTGATCAAATTTACAGACTATTATGCTAATCGGATGGGCGCATCAAACCGATTTTCCGCCAATTGAATCCCCATTAGGTCCAACTGGTAAAAACACAGAAACAATCAAAGAGGGAATGTCCTCATAACTCACTCTGGTTTAGGAATGAGTCCCCATTATAAAGCTAAACCAGACGTCAAGCCAACGCTCATAAAAGCTACTATCTTTGACATCGAGTATGCAGTTTCGTGTCCCCAACTAAAGAATGGGAAGTTAACACACCAAAAATGAGATAGCATTTCAGCCTATAACTATGTTTAAGCATTTACAGGCCCCCTAAATGGAGGCTCTGGACACATTTAATAATAGGTAGAGTAAAACACAGGTTAGCTGGAGCTGTTATGTACGTATGGGCTATTCATCCTATCCAGATCTGGCCTGCAGTCTGTCTGTAAGTCATTTAAGCCAATATAGAGACTATGGTTGGATAATACTTTGTAGAGAGTCTGGAGAGAGTAGTGTTGTTGGATATACATTACCTGCACTGGCGATGAGATCTTTGGTCCGGCTGTGAGAAAAGAAAAACAACAGTAACTGTTAAGACATTATATCCAAGAGACTCTTTCAGACACTTGGACCAACCGTTATATTATACAGTCTTTGGGCCCAGCTTACGCAAATTGGGAAATCCTAAGACTTTTCAAAAGGAAAGGAATTTTATTATACTAGAATAAAAGGGCACTTGTTTTCCAATGAGTGACTATTTAGTGAAAATATGTTTCTGCGGCCGTCGGAAAATGAGATGTGGCGATGAGTTTGAAAGCGGATCGTGATGATGGATCAGATGGGCCTTCTCTCACCTCTCCAGACTGGGGGATCGGGTGAGGAGGTTGGCCGAAGAAGCTGCCTTTTTGTCCAACCGCTTCTTGGTCTTCTCCTGGGGGTCCTTTGCCAGTTTCTCACTGTTCCTGCGAACTCTGGACAATGAGGATAGGGAGTCTGTGTAAGAGGATTTATGTGCAGGGTTTGAGACAGACAACCACATTTGGGAACACAAACACATACTTGCGCAGAGACATGCACACACACACGCTCAGATGAACTATGAATGTGTGTGTTTCAATGTGTATTCTATGACGGGCCAGAATTTTCCTGTAAGCCACAACCATTTTCCTGACGATGTGCTCAATAATCAGAGGAAATTGCCCTTGTCATGTGACAGGGATGTTTGAGGTATGTAACAGGAAGTAGAACTAGGAAGTGAAACCCAGCTGACTCCCTTCCCCTGAAGCCTGTGGCTCCTACTGATTGTACACACACTAGGTACATTATGTAGACAGCATTTGTGTCTAAGTATGTAATGGAACTGAATAGCCTAGTTCATATTAATAGTTTGGATCTGGATAAAAGTACTTCATAACTTAAGACTCATGGTGTGGCATGATAGAGCTACCTAAAACATATGCTATCAATCAGTAATAGGCCTCTTCCAAGTCATAACTAGCAAACAAAACAACACACACACACACACACACAGAACACAAATCAGAGGAATAATGTAGCAATTATTTTGTGATTATGGAGCGGCATGCAGCAACAACAACAAAATCTACCAATGAAAAGCCCCCATTGAAATGTCCACATGCAGGAAATCATGCTGAATCAATCCATGCTTGAAGGGGGAGAACTTTGTTAAAGGGTGACGCTCAGGTTTGATCATCAGGTTAGTGTGGATTCATGAACACAACCCCAGTGTTATTGTTACACAGTGTGAACTACTCAACGTGTGTTTAACGGCAAACCTCAGCTGTTCTGAACGCAACCCTTAACATTGATTCAATGTCTTATCTGTAGGGCATGGAGTTTAACTATGGTCCAGAGTTTTTCCTGATCAGATCATATTGACGGGAGAAAAAACAAACTAAATAAACTCTGGCCACTACTCATCTGACACGCATAACAAGGCTAACACTTCTTTGGGCTAAGATCAAGTTTTGTTCTAGACATAAGACTTGTATTTTATTCATTTTTATAGATATGTGCTGAAACGGCTGCTGCTTGGACAACGCGGCCATTTTGAAACGCTGTATTCTAGATCCCCACATCAAAGAGGTGTTGACATGGCCCCCCCAGCTTATCCCAGCATTCACTGCTATTGTATACACAGGGCTGAGCTGCATGACCCTTAACACCTATTCCACTGCGCTTGATTCTGTGTGTGTGTGTGTGTATGTGTTGCCTTTCAAGGACGTGTCACTCAGCATACGATGAGCGCTGTCATTATGAGGACACAGAGCCTTATGTTCCCAATCACCCTTATTTAGCCCCCGGCTCAAACACATGGAAAAATAACACAGCAGCCGGATCCAGCGGGAGAGAGAACGTAATGTATACTCCCCAGTCAACAGTCTACCGCAAACTGATTCATAGATTAGAGTTTTGACACTGGGGGTCTGTAGAAACGCAAGCATAGAGAATAGGAGATTTATCCCCAAAAGCCATGCAATCAGGCAGGAATAGAGAAGGAGACGATAACGCACAAGGGTTTATTGTGGCCCTCCAGGATAGTGGAGAGAGGTCCGCTCCGGGGGCTGGGGGGCAGGTCCTTAGGGGGGACTGGGGACCCCGAGATTGGGGTCTGGCGGGCTGAACTCAGGCTCTCCGTGGAGCCATTGGGGTCTTGGAGGTCCTCTCTCTGGAGGCTCCTGATGGTGGTGGGGTGGATGGGCTCCTCTACAGAAGACGTCCTGCTCAGGTCCTTTTCCTTCTCCACTTCCTCATCATCCTCTTCAAGCCCCTGGATGCGGTGGAGCTTGGCCTGGGACCCCTCAGTCAGAGAGATACCCTTGGGGAGGGCATCTTCCAGGGAGAGGCTCTGGATGTCACTGGTGAGAGCCAGTGGGACCCCGTCTAGCCCCTGGTCCTGCCCCAGCGGGGTGAGCTCTGTTTGGGTAGCCCGATCATATGTAGGGGCCTTACACATAGGGGCTAGGGATCCATTGTCCCCATAGTGACCATTCTCACCTTCAATGTTGTTTCCCACTTGGCTAGAGACACACACAGTGTAGAGTTGAGATCAACAAGTAGAAAACATCATACAATATCAAAATGAAACCAATAAGACTTTACCATTCAAGTTGACAGCTAGAAATCCACATTCTGGTCACTAAGTCCAATGTCTTGACTGAACAAACTATGCCCTATTTACACACGTTGATAATCTAAGAGCCATATCTTTATATAGGTCTCTCCTACCCACACAGTCCTTCTGTGCTGGTACAGTACCTGGTGGCAGGGTGGCGGGTGCCATCCAGGGTTGAGCTGGACGACAGTTTACGGGAACTGGAGAAACCATCAGAGCAGAAGACTTGGTTCAGGACACGGGCCGCTGCAGGGTTCACTGAGGTCACATACAATAAGACACAGTCACACACATTGAGGATGGACATGGCATTGAAGCATAAGACAATGGTCATAGGGATGGGATAACGTTGTATTTTATTAGATTATATTCTATTGGCTTCGGGTACTGTAGACTGTTTGACATTAGTCAAACCAAGTCGTTTAAGACCACGATCTGATCTAAGGTGTGATGGTTGGCCACCCACCTGCGATGAGCTGCTGTTTGAGCAGGGGGATCAGCTGGTCGTGGAGGCGGAGCCTGCGCAGTGCGTCGGCCAGTGACGACTTGAGCAGAGTGATCTCGTTCTCCTGCAACTGAAGGCGCCCTTCCATCACGGACACCCGGTCTGGGTACTCAGCGCTGCTGCCTGCCGACACATCATCTGTGCAGGTGGACCAAGACAACCAATCAGGAGATGTTATGGAACTACATGGAACTAGACAGTCTGGAACTAGATGAACCATTGGTAAATGCTAAGTACGGACTAGGACAACCAATGAGGAGCCTATATCCAACTCCATGATGTCATGCCATTGTAACTCCCACAGAAGTGGTATAAACCAAGCAGTAGCAAAGCGTACGCGGAATACCGTGAAAGAACTGTAGAGAAGGGAGAACTTCAAAAGATGGGCACACTTAGACATGACCGCAGTGAGTGTTGTAAATACTGCTAACAGCCCACACATCTTCCTCAAAAGAGACAGGACACACATTGTCCATGAAGGTGGGCCTGTGAAGCCAACATTAACGTGCCCATCCAGCACTGTTTATAACTTAAAAAGGAGAAGATGAAAGTGTCGATGAGTTTGGAGAGAAAAGGTTTATTCACTTCAATATCACGAGGCTTTGATGCTGCTTACTGACTGATTCATGTCCCATTTTTTTATCAAAAATAAAGAAGGCAGGAGACCATTGCCATTATTAGGAGAAAAGGAGCTAAGCGCATGTGTTTCTGGTTCTCTCAACCGTTTGCAATTTCCAGGGGCAGCCTCGCAAAAAGGAGTGGAATGTTCTAATTGTTTATCATCAGGTTGTGTTTAGGGAACAAGGTTTAGCTCCAATGGTTGTTAAGTGTCCACAGACTTGCTTTCTCTAAAGTAAGAGCGTCTCGGGCCTTTTCCATTATAATTCTGTCTATGTCCACGTTTCCTGCGAATTTCCTGAGACATGGCAGTCGGAAGACTTGTTTATCATCAGGTTGTGTTGAATGTACGGATTTTAATCTGTTGGGCTATTAATCAATCACCACAGATTTACACTTTCTCTGTGTGTACAACATGTTGGGATTAGATCTATTCTATCATCCTGTTGGTTTACATTTCCAACTGATTTCCTCAGAGGTGAAAAGGGAGACAGAAGGCATTCCAGGGTGTCGCAATCCACATGTCATGTGACTAATGATCAGACCCTGAGCCAACTGCAGCTTTTTTTCTTTATTTTTTTCTTCTTTGCAGCCTACACTACTTCCTGCTTTGGTTGGCAACATTTGTTCTATTGTGTGTCAGTAGGTATGTGTGTGTGTGTGTGTGTGTGTTTGTTTTTACTATCCTTGCGAGGACCAGAAGTCCTCACAAGAATAGTAAAACAAGGACAATTTGTGGGGACATTTTGCCAGTCCCCACAATTTCACTGGTTCCCACAAGAAAAAAATGCTATTTTAGGTTTAGGGATTAGGTTTGGGGTTATAATTAGGGTTAGGGAGTTAGGGAAAATAGGATTTTGAATGGGCATCAATTGTAAAACAAACGCTTGCGCGTGTGTGTGCGCGCGCGCGTGTGCGCGCGTGTGTGTGTCTACAGTTCCCGGTTGGAAAATCCCCTGCTTCTTCTATCACTTTATGAAATACTTCCTCCTCCCTAAATTGGACACATGTTGCTATGGTAACCATACCGACCAATGACCACGCAGTCCAATAAAACTGTCATGTCTCCCTGGGTCGGGGGAAAGATTAAGTCGTCAGATTGATTAAGAACCTGATCATGGATAAATAGACTGATTCTCCAGGTCTACTTTTGTAAAACGTTCTATGAAAATAACGTTTGAATTGATTTAACAAGTACAGAGTCATCTATAGGTCACCAGACATGTCAATGTGCATGGTGGTTTGAATTACATAGCCTGCGTATTCTGTATCATGCATATGGATCTGTAAGAATATAGCTTGGGGCGGCAGCGTAGCCTAGTGGTTAGAGCGTTGGACTAGTAACCGGAAGGTTGTGAGTTCAAACCCCCGAGCTGACAAGGTACAAATCTGTCGTTCTGCCCCTGAACAGGCAGTTAACCCACTGTTCCCAGGCCGTCATTGAAAATAAGAATGTGTTCTTAACTGACTTGCCTGGTTAAATAAAGGTAAAATAAAAAATAAAAATAAAAAAGAACCTTGATGATGCACTTAAAAAACAGTGTTTCTGACCACGGGGTGTATCACCATGAATCATGTTCCAAACATGCCTTAACAGCTCTGCAATCTACTGGGTTGAAGAGGCTTATATACCTTGAGAATCTGGCACAGCGGGTTCATGTGATGCAATGACTGATACCAGGCCAAACTGGCATCCAGTGGGTGTGGCTTCCGTTCTCCAAAGTCCGTTCCAAGAGGACGCACACGACTGTCGGTTAACATCAACTCGGAATAATGCCACATTCTTCCTCTCTTTCTCCACCTCCTATTCCTCCTCCCCCAGTCCTTCCCATGCATCATATCCAAGTTGGGGAGCCTATCGTTTCCTTTATTGTGTGAAAGTGACTCAGATTGTTACTTTCCCTTCCTTCTTAAAACCCTTAACCTACCGTCAGGTGATATAGCCTATGCCACTACTCAATGCTCATGCTGACACAAGCACTGTATAGCAGTCAAGCGATCGGCTAACAGTCATTGTTGTTGATAATAAGTATTTATAATGCAAGTGGGCTTATTCCCTTTTGAGGATTGAGGAGTGGTTCTGACTGAGTGCCTCTCACCCACTTACTACTGAGCACTCGGCGAGGCGTTTCTTAAGAACCTCTAAAGCCACTTGACTGTTTCGCCTTGCTTCGCTCGTAAGGCAAAAACAACACTTTAAAACGGTTGGGTAAGAATGCAGTGGCCAAGCAAACATGCAAGTCCTCCCAAGAGGAGAAGCAGTTTGGCTTATCGGCTTGAAAGTACGAATATATCCCTCGCCTTAAGGCCCGACAAGACTGTTTCGCTTTTCAGAGACAGACAGATTCCAGTGATGCCTTCATTCGATACACCCACACACTCAATCTCTGGACCAGAACCATGGCTCCACTCCACACACACAATGGGGTCTTTGAGGCTTGCTGGGAGGGAGTCTCTGTCTGCTGTCTGTGTTCAGACGGACTTGGCCAACCGTGTGCAGAGCCAGGCCTCTCACTGGACACACACACACACACACCACAGAGACAGAACAACAACAGCAATGGAAGAATAGTGACATTTCACCAATGAGATAATGACGCGAAAGAGATATCTTCCAGTTATATTAACATTACAGTTGTAGGAGCTTTTTGGATCCATTTAGGTCTATACTTTAGAACCATAGCGCTATATATATTATATATATATAAGGCTCTGGTTAAAAACGGCGTGTTGGACACGATGCCATGGTTTTGATACATTACCTCCAGTACACATATATTCTCGCCAGTTGAAATTCCACACTTTCAATGTAAAAAAGCAGAGGCAAACTGTTTCTCTTTCTTCTCTCAACTCCATGAACTTGATCATGATGACATACACAGGCAAACATGACTTCACACACACACACTTGTTTAAAGAGGTCTTAGAATTTAGCAGGGAGAGCAAGACTACTGTACTCTAATTAAGGATAGGAAACACCTGACTCAAGTGGTTGAGGTAAGGGCACACTGTCCACTAAGGAATGTTGATATTCACCAGCATTGTGAAGAGTAGATGTTCCGCAGCCTACAGATAATAGTGTCCTAAAGCAACGAGGAAGTCTAATCTCAGAGTCTTGATTAAACAATGTGGTTGTGAGGCTCTATAGCAGAGTTTAGACAGGCAGCCTAATTCAGATTTTTTTTAAACAATTGATCTTTTGCCCAATCAGATCAGTTCTGAAAAAGATCAGCTCATTTCACATTAGATGTGATTGGTCAAAAGACCAATTAGTGGAAGAAAAAAAAAATCAGAATTGGGCTTACGTGTCTTACCACGGTTTATGGGACTCAGTTGTATCGTAACACAATAATTAGGATCTGCTCCAATCCGCTGGCTTTAAACCAGAATCAAAAGCCAGCCTTCCAACTCTCTCTTTTCTGACTTCAACTGTGCGTGAAGCATTAAGCAAAACAAAACCCCCAAAAAACTTGTGGCCAAAAATCTAATCAAGTAATTAAAAACGTACGGGAGAGACAATGCAATGGACTGTGTACAGGAGCAATGAAACATGACCTTTTCACTTGTCGATACCCTCATCCATGCAGTATAGTTTGATCACTCGCTTTCTCCCAGGCTCGTTCTCGCTCACACGCGCTGTTATAGTCGCAGGGCAGGAGGGTTTAGGGTCATTCGATTTTGTGTGGATGAAGGGCGAGTGGGTGGCGGATTGAATAAAAAGAAAATAGCCTACCTTAAGACATCCATAAATGTCTCATTCGTGTGCAATTTATATCTGTAGGCTTTTTATTTTAGGCTATCTGGTATTAGTGCGTAAACCTAAGCCAAATTGGCTACGCGTCAATCACTTTTGGGAACGAGCAGAAAAAAAAATGTCAGGTCGAACTACGGAGGCACAAAGGTCAATGTCAGAGTTGAATTAAATAAGAGAAAAGCTGCGAAAGGAGAGTTGAAAATAAAGAGAAAGACCGATAAATGAATGTTTGGGAACGATTTGGCTAAGTGGTAAAAGATTATGATAGCAGTGCAGGCTTTGTTAAGTGTGAAGATTGTGAGGCGCCATACAAATTTGACTGTCACAAGACGGGGACTTCAAAATAGGCCTATGGCACATCAAGGGAACTGTAGCCTACTGGGTTAAATGGAAACTGAGCCTATATACTAACTCCTGCAAAATTAAGAATTTCTCGCAGTAAAATGATACACAAAATGTAGGCTAAACTTGGACTCGGGAACAGGAGTGGAGATATATTATTTATTTCAGCATCTTGAGAGAATGCGAATGTGCCGTTAAATACAGTCTGTATCAGTAGAGACTGGAGGGTAGGACAGCTCAATAATCATGGCTGGAACAAAGCAAATGGAATGGCATCAAAAGCATGTGTTTGAAGCCATTCCACTGATTCTGCTCCAGCCATAACCACGAGCCTGTCCTCCCCAAGTAAAGTGGCACCAACCCTCTGTTCATATAGAGGTGCTATCTCTATTAGTATCATGAAAGCTGATAGTATTTCAACCACATAAGATATACATCCAAACCAAACTGAAATGTTATCAGAAACATGTTGGGTCTGGGTTGTTTTCAAATGTTTCTATTTACAACCGGTCAAATTGATGTCATATGGACATTTTGCACAGAAAATCTTTAAGGTTTTTAATTATTATTATTATTTTATTTTTTTGAGTTAACCTATTGCATTTTCACCCCGGTCCCTAAATCTCTTCACTCTGCAGAGACGACAGAAAACTTCACCATCAATTTATGACATTACTTTGGTGAGCAAGAGTTTATTTAGTCTTCTAGGGCAACATATAATGACAGAAGAGAAGCTACATGTATCTAAATTATAGAGTTGACAACAACAACAAAAAAATTGCCTACCAAAATGTCTGAAATTATAAGCAGAAACATCTAAATCAGGCAAAAGAAATCCGGCACCCCCGTCAAAAACCCGTTCCGCTGTCTGACTGCGGCGCATTTTCTATATTAGTGGGTTAGGGTCGGGTGCGGGTCACAGATTTTCACTTTAGCCTATCACAAACGGTGCATTCAGAAAGTATACACAAGCCTTTGCTTTCCCACATTTTGTTACGTTACAGCCGTATTCTAAGATGGATTAAAGAATTGTTTTTATTCAGTCCATCTACACACAATAACCCTCTAAAAACGCGTTTTTAGACATTTTTTCAAATGTATAAAAAGAAAAGAAACAGATATACCTTATTTACACGTATTCAGACCCTTTACTATGAGACTCGACATTGAGCTCAAGGTGCATCCTGTTTCCATTGATCATCCTTGAGATGTTTTCTACAACTTGATGGCCTCCATCATTCTTAAATGAAAGAAGTTTGGAACCACACACTAGAGCTTCCTAGAGCTGGCCGCCCTGGCCAAACTGAGCAATTGGGGGTAGAAGGGCCTTGGTCAGGGAGGTGACCAAGAACCCGATGGTCACTCTGACAGAGTTCCTCTGTGGAGATGGTTGTCCTTCTGGAAGGTTCTCCCCATCTCTGCAGCACTCCACCAATCACATCTTTATGGTAGAGTGACGAGACGGAAGCCACTCCTCGGTAAAAAGCACATGACAGCCCACTTGGAGTTTGCCAAAAGGCACTTAAAGAACTCTCGAGTGTCACGTCTGGACGAAACCTTGCGCCATCCCTACGGTGAAGCATCATGCTGTGGGGATGTTTTTCAGTGGCAGGGACTGGAAGACTAGTCAGGGTTGAGGGAAAGATGAAGGGAGCAAAGTACAGAGAGATCCTTGATGAAAACCTGCTCCAGAGCGCTCAGGACATCAGACTGGGGCGAAGGTTCACCTTCCAAAAGGACAATAACCCAAAGCACACAGCCCAGACAACGCAGGAGTGGCTTTGTTGAGTGGCCCAGCCAGAGCCCGGACTTGAACCTGATCCAACATCTCTGGAGAGACCTGAAAATACCTGTGCAGCGAATCTCCCCATCCAACCTGACAGAGCTTGAGAGGATCTGCTGAGTAGAATGGGGAAAAACTCCCCAAATACAGGTGTGCAAAGCTTGTAGGGTTATACCCAAGACGGCTCGAGGCTGTAATTGCTGCCGAAGGTGCTTCAACAAAGTACTGAGTAAAGGGTCTGAATAATGTAAATGTGATATTTCAGTTTATTTTTTAAAACGTTTGCAAAAATGTCTAAAAACCTGGTTTTGCTTTGTCATTATGGGGTATTGTGTGTAGCTTAATGGGGGGGGGGGGACTATTTAATCCATTTTAGTATAAGGCTGTAACGTAACAAAATGTGGAGAAATTCAAGGGGTCTGAACCCCTTCCGAATCCACGGTATAGTCGGGCGGTTGCGGATGGGTTATCAGCTATTGCGGGGCAGATGAAGAAAAAGAAAAAAAGAAAAGAAAAAAGCTGACCCACTCACCATTAACACACACACAGAGAGAACGACTACCACATCCTAACTTCAGGCCAAACACATGTACAGAAACAATCTCGAGGCAACAACACTCCCACAGCCCCAGTGTTTCTGCAGGAAAGGGGCTTAACTTCATTCACAAATGAATGACGTAAACTTTGCACAGGACAAACATTGTATGAAAGTGTGTGTATAAGGTAGAGTGTGTCTTGATTAACGTCATTGTGTGGGCCTACACCTCTGAATCAAAGGGCTTTGAACATTATCGTTAATCTATTTTAATGAACACAGATATTAAAGATAATGATAGTGCACTATCTGTTGTGAAAGGAGCCATACTAGTATTTCATGCCAATAATCACAGGTCTGATCTAAGCAAACATGGCTTCTGAGTCATAGGGGGGTATGAAAGATGTAGCCAAGAACGTTGGCAGAATCATTGAGCAATTGCATGAATGCCAATATACTGTATGGAAGGTTAGCCTTGCAATATTAGCCCTCTCCTGGTAGCCCTACAGCTGCTGTTGCTAATGCTAACCATTAAAACTGCCACCACTAATGAAACCGATAATAAAGAGCTCCATTTCAATACATGTACCTATAAAAAGCTAGTGTTCGGTGTACATTTTTTATGGAAAACAGTCTCTGCCATAACACTCCTACAGCAACCAGTGGGTGTGCTACCTATAACGTCTTCACCATAACAATTGGGTGAGAGACCTTAACCATTTTTTAAAGGATACATTTTTTAAAGGGCCTGGTTGGGCACTTGCAGGTACAGTTGGCATATACAAAAAGTACAGTTGGGCACTTGCAGTCCCCAGATTGCAGTGCTCTAGGTAGGTCTGCACTCGCAGAGGAGAGTTACTGTAAGATATACTACATGACCAAAAGTATGTAGAGACCTGCACGTCGAACATCTCATTCCAAAATCATGGGCATTAACATGGAATTGGTCCTCCTTTAGTGCTATAACAACCTCCACTCTTCTGTGGAGGCATTAGTGACATTGGGTACTGACATTGGGCGATTAGGCCTGGCTTGCAGTTGGAGTTACAATTCATCCCAAATGTGTTCGATGGGGTTGAGGTCAGGGCTCTGTGCAGTCCAAACCATGAAAAACAGCCCCAGACCATTATTCCTCCTCCACCAAACTTTACAGTTGGCACTATGCATTGGGGCAAGTAGCATTCTCCTGGCACCTGCCAAACCCAGATTCGTCTCTCAGACTGCCAGATGGTGAAGCGTGATTCATCACTCCAGAGAACGTGTTTCCACTGCTCCAGAGTCCAATGGCGGCGAGCTTTACAACACTCCAGCCGACGCTTGGCATTGCGCACGGTGATATTAGGCTTGTGTGCAGCTGCTCGGCCATGGAAACCCATTTCATGAAGCTCCAACAGTTATTGCGCTGACGTTGGTTCCAGAGGCAGTTTGGAACTCGGTAGTAGTGGTGGAACTGAGGACAGGCACTCAGCGTTCCCGTTCTGTGAGCTTGTGTGGCCTACCGCTTCGTGGCTAAGCCATTGTTGCGCCTAGACATTTCCCCTTCACAATAATAGCACTTACAGTTCTAGCAAGGCAGAAATGTGATAAACTGACTTGTTGGAACAGTGGCATCCTATGCCACGTAGAAAGTCACTGAGCTCTTCAGTAAGGCCATTCTACTGCCAATGTTATTTCCTATGGAGATTGCATGGCTCTGTGCTCGATTTTATACACCTGTCAGCAATAGTTGTGGCTGGAATAGCCGAATCCACTAATTTGAATTTTGTATATATAGTGTATATATAGTGTACCTTGTAACTATGCATTTATTCATGATGAGGCTTTGACTTTCAGGGGGATGTTCAAGAACGTAGCCAATAGCACTCCTGAACACATCGGGAAGTAATTAGAGGTTTGTGTTCTTGGTCCGTTTTTAGGGGAGGTATGGTATTTATAGTTGTGAACGGGAGCAACAGATGGGAATAGGATGTCCAGGAGGTGAAAGGGAAGATGGGGACATGTTTCCTTTCTTCCAGTGCAATAATGCTGTACTTTGTTAAAGAGAACCAGCGAGGGTTGTTTGCTTACACACACACACACACACACACACACACACACACACACACACACACACACACGTACGTACAGGCAGCCCAACTCTAATCTTTCACCTCTTTCGCCAATAATTGGGCTTCCCGTGTAAACGTAGCCTAACAAGCATGCACACCACACACAGCTATTACACATTTCCCTGCTTCTTGTTTTTTTTTGTCGTTACAAGTGGCCTGAGGGTGAGTCACAGTCGTTTAGAAGAAGCTGGAGAGGAGAGATTCACAATGGCTGACTGGACGGGGCTGGAAGCAATCGAGAGTTGGCCACAGCTAAAGAGCTGAATTGGAGTGTAGTCTCTGGTCTGATTGGAGTGAGTGAGTGAGTGAGTGAGTGAGTGAGTGAGTGAGTGACACCCTCTCCCTCCCCGCGCTCCCTCAATGACAGTGAGAAGCTCATACTTCAAATTGTTACTCAAGCACTCAGTCAAAGCAAATGTTTGTCCAGGGTTGAACGACATATCACAAAGACAGATCAGAAGCATCACAAAGACGATATGCTGACAAACGGCAATACTGGTAGGAAATTAAAACAACATTCCCTGCTGGCTTTATACGGACTTGATGGCAGTGACTGAAAGACCGTGATTGAGTGAGAAACTAACAACGCCTCAACACCTCAAACTACAAAATTGTCATTCAAGGGCTCAGTTTAAGCCAATGTTTTTCCAGAGATTGACACCTTATCACAAAGACGGATCAGATTATTGGCTGATAAAAACAACACTACTGGCAGGAAAAGAAAACAACACAATTGCGACCGAATCTTGGGTGAGGCCAGGTTTGGATAGGTTTCTAGCTAGTTTATAACCTTGCAGGATGTTGCTCTAGTAGTCAATTTCACTATCACTTACTGTATATGCTAAGTGACCTGGGTCATCTAAGGTCTTATTGATGAGGAGCCAAGCGGGTTTGGACAGAGAAAACAGACTCTTTGTTCAGACTGCATTTGCCCAAGCCGCTACCTTTCTCATTCAATTTGGAGAAAGTTTCAATCAAATTGCTCAGCTCCCTCTCAAAAAGGCACTCTTGCCCAGGCTGACTTTTTGAAGAACGGTAGTTTCATTCAAGGAAAAAGTACTTTTTAAATCAAGGTAGTGGTTTAATGGTTATGGGGACGCTATCGTCTCGATCTTTGTTTTTTAGATGTTCACTCTTCTCCAATTCCACTTTATTCTTATGTTGCTGTATCAAAGTCAATTTCTTATATATCTAGAAGGTCACCTTCATATTTTGGGCCTATTTGAGTGATTTATCATAATCTCCACCCGGCACGGACAGAAGAGGACCTCCACCCGGAGCCTAGTTCCTCTCTAGGTTCTTTCTAGGGAGTTTTTCCTAGCCACTTTTCTTCAACATCTGCATTGTTTGCTCGATGGTGTTTTAGACCGGGCGTCTTTATAAGCACATTGTGACAACTGCTGATGGTAGAAAGGGATGTGTCAAATAAATGGGATTGATTGATCATTGTTATTTCATTGTCGTTTCAAAGAGTCTAAATTGAGAAGTGGCTATTCTTCCAACCCAGACTCTCGGTAAGAGTCTGCAGTGACAGCTGGTTGAGTCTCTCTCTCACATACACAGACACACAGCGTCTTCCCACAGTTCGCCCACCCTGTCAGCTCCTTCCTGTGAACACCACCACCCTGGCAGCGTCACCACCGACAGAGAGCGTCCGTCCCCGTCACTCGTCCTCGGGAGCCGTGTGATCCCGAGCACGTCACCACCAAAACACATCCCTGTGCCGTACTGTACTCCCCTGCACGGGCGGTGGGCGATGCCATCTTCAGTCAAACTCGTCACTCTGAACCCGAAACAGACAGACATATCACAGTCAAACAATCACGGTCTCACCCGGCGTTAGAGAATATATGCAGGGAAATTAATACTGCCTGCTGGTATACCTCCCTGTCCAAAGTTCAATAGAAAACTATTTTGTTTTATTATCGTATGAGAGAATTCAGAGTAGAATTGTCTGATTGAATGGCGGTAACTGTGGACTTTCATCTTCATCAATCCATAACACACCCTCACCAAAGCCTACCATATAATACTATGTACTCGATGCCAGCTGAAGATTAAACATTGGCCGCAAATATTGAGGCTAAACACGAGATGAAGAGGATCTAAGCAATCTAAAAATAAAAATTTTAAAAAGCACAAGGAAATTTCTCTTGAGCTGTTTGGGGTCAGCACTGTCACTGAGCTGATTGTGATGCCAAGTCTAAATCATAGGGAAATTATGCAAGACCAGACTTGCTTTGCTTGCAGATAACAAAAGCTATGAAGTATTCTGTTGAACTGCTTGTACAGGCAGCATAAATCTTACAGAAATAGGAGGTATGATCTCTCACACACAGAGAGGATGGTCGTGCAAAGAGCTTCTGGATATAGTCAACTGTTAAAAGCCCCTACCTTTTTCTCTCTCAATTTAAACATCTGAAGTTAAGTTTAAATAAATATATATATATATGTTTACGGTAGATTTCGGCTTTATATAGGTGATTAATGTAACAGCTCAGGGTACTCGAGGGACTGGGACACAGATCTTGTCAGAACAATGAACCAATTTGCAATTTGTAAGAAACACAATTATAAACTGTAATGAAAATGCAGTATTGAATGAAGTTATCGGACATTGACAAGTTCTTAGACCCTTGTCAGCATTGATTTGTGATTGGTGACTGAGCAGCATGGTAGTGTCAGCTTGCCGTGGAGAGAGACAGAGACTAAGGTGATTTGATGGACAGTTCAGCCTAACACCCACAGAGGCAGACAATGACCCCTGAATGTAAACTTGCGGACTCACACCGACACCCCAATCCTTCTTACTGAATAACACATAGCGCTTATCTGAGGGCAGTTTTGTTTCTTAAGCCCTCAAATGGTTGAGTGTGGGATTGCTGTTGGGTGAGCTGATCCTAGATATGTGCTGTGTGTTCCCCTGTGTGCCGAACCGCCCACTATTTTACAAGACTGTAAACGAAACATCAGCACATGAGTTGGGACAGCAACAGATGTGGCACAATGGCTCCCATTGTACTTCCGTCCTTATAGAAGCAGTAAAAGTTCCATTTTCAAAGGCGCAAAAAAAGGAGGCTTAAACAATTAGCATAACAGCCACAGACTGACTTGTTGTCCCATTTAAAACCACCATGAAGACATTTTAATTTTTAGCCCCTTTTCGCCCCAATTTCGTGGTATCCAATTGTTTTTAGTAGCTACTATCTTGTCTCATTGCTACAACTCCCGTACGGGCTCGGGAGAGACAAAGGTCGAGAGCCATGTGTCCTCCGAAACACAACCCAACCAAGCCGCACTGCTTCTTAACACAGCGCGCATCCAACCCGGAAGCCAGCCGCACCAATGTGTCGGAGGAAACACCGTGCACCTGGCAACCTTGGTTAGCGTGCAGCCCGCCACAGGAGACGCTGGTGCGCGATGAGACAAGGATGTCCCTCCCTAACCCGGACGACGCAAGGCCAATTGCGTTTCGCCTCACGGACCTCCCGGTCGTGGCCGGTTACGACAGAACCTGGGGGCGAACCCAGAGTCTCTGGTGGCACAGCTAGCGCTGCAGTACAGCGCCCTTACCCACTGCGCCACCCGGGAGGTCCGACAAATGACTTTTTAATGAGCTCCTCTCTTGCTCAACCTAGGAACATCTGAAGTTGCTCTGGTGCAGCTGGAGGTCCAACGAGGACAGTAACTGTAGAGAGACAGACACAGGACCAAGGGGAACCATCTGGCATCCGGGTAATTCGTTGGCATCGAAAATGGAACTTGATACTTTGTGGCCTCCTATCCATTTGTGTGAGAAACAAAGTAACATTCAAGATAACATTCAGTTCCCACGCCTGCCATTCCATCCACTTGAACCTCACACACCGGATCTCCGGAGAGACTATGGGGGAAATCGAGGTTACTTGGTTTCCCACCTGTCTATAGGATACAACAAAGTGCAATTTTGTGATTGAAAACAGTGAGCAAGAACATGTTGTACTATCAAGAGTGTTTTTGCAATAAAAATCCCTGGCCCTAGGTTGTCATCAAATGGATGTTGCTCATTTATAACAATTGCAAACATATGTTTTCTGTTTTGCAATTGCATGTTATGCACATGAAGTTTACATGCTGTTTTGTCATTTGCAAACTGATAAACCCACAGATGTAACTGTTCTATGGAGTGGGCTTGACAGGTGAAAAGCACACAGCAAATTCTCAAGTGTTAAATCAACGCACTGTTTAATGTCACACTGTTCCAGTGTCTATATGGGTCCACACTTTTCAGTGTTAAATTAACACTTTGCTTCGTGTAAAGCCTTTTTTGCATATTTCTCAGTGTGCCTTGCCCTTTCGAGTGAATTGCGAGTGAGTTACCATCCACGACTGTGTTTGTCAGCGACAGAGAAATGGTTGTTGCATTCATTCATTTTCAGACATGTGGCCTTCACCTAGTGAAATCCTAAGTGAATATGTAATCATTCAAATAAATGTATTTAAGACAATAGAATATGTATTTCATAAGCCTGTATTTTAAGGGCCTAGTTTAACCTAAATTCAGTGGCCTGAAACTCATGGTTTACAGGCCACATCAGGCCTGTAACTCACATTATGCTGGCTTGAAAAGTGACTTAATTCCTATTGGAATCAAGCCAGAGTGGGGATATCCAACGTTTTACATTTTTTATTCAGCCGCAACCTGCATTCAGAAAGACTGCCCGGGGTTAGGAAAACCAAGATACACTACACAACCCAAAGTACAAGGACGCCCCTTCAAATTAGTGGATTCGGCTATTTCAGCCACACTAGTTGCTGACAGGTGTATAAAATTGAGCACATAGTCATGCAATCTCCATAGACAAACATTGGTAGTAGAATGGCCCGTACTGAAGAGCTCAGACACATCATGGTAGGCCACACAAGATCACAGAACGGGACCGCTGAGTGCTAAAGCAAGTAAGAATCATGTGTCCTCGGTTGCAACACTCACTACAGAGTTCCAAACTGCCTTTGGAACCAACGTCAGCACAATAACGGTTGGTCAGGAGATTCATGCCAGGAGAACTCTACCTACCCCACTGCATAGTGCCAACTGTAAAATATGGTAGAGGAGGAATAATGGTCTGGGGCTGTTTTTCATGGTCGAGCAGCCGCACACAAGCCTAAGATCACGATGCGCAATGCCAAGCGTCGGCTGGAGTGGTGTAAAGCTCGCCGCCATTGGACTCTGGAGCAGTGGAAACCTGTTCTCTGGAGTGATGAATCACGCTTCACCATCTGGCAGTCCGACTGACGAATCTGGGTTTGGCGGATGCCAGGAGAACACTACCTACCCCACTGCATAATGCCAATTGTAAAATATGGAGAGGATGAATAATTGTCTGGGGCTGTTTTTCATGGTTCAGGCTGGGCCCCTTAGTTCCAGCAAAGTGAAATCTTAACGCTACACCATACAATGACATTTTAGACGATTCTGTGCTTACAACTTTGAGGCCACAGTTTGTGGAAGGTCCTTTCCTGTTTCCGCATGACAATGCCCCAATGCGAGTTCCATAAAAAAAATGGTTTGTCGAGATTGGTATGGAAGAACTTGACTGGCCTGCACAGTGCCCTGACCTCAACCCCATTGAACACCTTTGGGATGAATTGGAACGCAGACTGCAATGAGCAGTTTGACAATCAAGTATTCACGTGGTGTATTAGACTACCTAAATCATCTAAATCATTTCGGTAAGGGGTGCAATAAGACCTAGTAAGAGATAGGATTAGTTTAGAAAAATGTGTTATTTATAATTGATTGGCATAAGATTAATGAATCAATGTGCATGCAGAAACATTGAAACAACCCCCCCACCCCCAAAAAATAAAAAAAATAAATCAACCTGCAATTGAGCATGCTGGGAAATTTGATCAAATATGGCTGTGGGTTTTGGTTCAACTCTGATTATTAAAACGAATTTGTTCTGTGTTTTACATACATTTCCACATGAGGTTGAAATAATACTGTTTAATTCTGAAAATTATGATAATACACTTTTCCTGTTGGATGTTTTTGAAAAGACTGCATGAAATATTTGCTTGTTTTGCAGGGTGGGTTTTTTGGACTGCCTGTATAAATTCAGAGTTTGCCCTCCTCTCTGCCAATCATAATAGCTAGTTCAGGTTACACATCCCTCCCGTTCAGTTCCGCCAATTAGGCCCCTCTCAGACCATGCCCAGGAAGTCCTAGCAACATTTTTGCTTGAGAAATAGCATTTAGCTAAGAATCTATTTTTGACCATTTTAATTGAAAACTATCACATTAAGGTACTTAAATTGTTACCCAGCAATCATTTGATAGAGATAAAAAAAACAGCTGCATTGGGATTACACTGAGGTTCTTTTAATTTACACCATCAACACTAGAAATGTTGCAATGAAAAATCTAAACTAGGTAACACAGGCCAATTTACTGTGTAGTCTACTTAAAATTAAATAAATATAAGGTTAACTAAAAATACATTTCAAATGCTGGACTTACCTAGACTATTCGTAGAACCATCCATGATTGATCGTCCAGGAGTTATTTACTGTTTTCTAGTAGTGAAGTTTGTTTTTTGGTGTATTTTCCATACTGTATGCAGCTGCTTTACCTGAGGGTGTCAGAAGTCGTTCTTGAGAAAAGAGAGGCACTCATGGCAACGAACGTACGCAGTTGCCGGAGAAGATTGGCCTAAAAAAAAAATCACTCAAATACTTACTGTACATAAATCCAGGAAATGAGCTGAGCATCTGGTGGGCAAATGCACAATCGCCCAATAGATTCACATGCACACCGCACTAGAATTGCCAAGACAATGATAGGTTAATTATCGCCTCGTTTTTATATGACTACACGTGCATGCAATAATATGCTCCTTACTGAAACTTGTAACACAACTTTTTGGGTTACATACACATAATGATGTATATAAACACTGGATTGCTAACGCTATGTATTGGCCATTGAAAGGCTCTAAAGACACTGGTCGGCCATATTGGCACTCCCCAGTAGGAGCAGTCCTCCATAGGAATTAATGCAATTCTACATTATTTCAATTAAATGTTTCATAGACAAAATTACATGTATTTAAGTATTTTGTTGTTGTAGTGGGGACAGTAACAGTCATCTAAAAAAATGATACTGTTTGTAAATATTTGTCTTTCATTTTTTATTTGTGTTTAGCTCACATAATATAATGTTAAAGTGTCTGTAATAGAATAAACATGGCAGAAACGAATGTAGACATTAATAAGTGCATTTCTATAGTTTCCCCCAAAAACTTACACGGTAAGGGAGTGCCAGTATGGAGGTGAGGTGGCTTCAACACAGTGCCCCCAAAACAAGTCATCTGGTGTATATATAAATCACTGGTTACACCCCCCAGTCGTCCAAAAGTTCAGTTCAACTGATTAGATTGTCATAGATTTCCTGCCGCCTGGTGGCGTGTTTGTGTACTGCATGTACATATGATGGCGGAAAAGAAGTCGGCGTCCTTGTTTCTGTTATTATGGGGGAATGAAAACGTGGTTGAAACAGGAAATGCACCCGGCATTCTTACAGAAACACTTTTGAGGAGATGGGAAACTCGTAATAACGAGTAGTGTGTACGTTGCCCATGCGTCGTCAATGTGCCACCTTGTATTCTGGGACAATGAGAGCTCTCCTTCAAGAAGTGAATGGGAGTTTGCTCAAAAAGTACAACGTAACAAATATTTTCCGAGATGTGAGATAATTAACTTGTTCTCTGTAATATTTTTATTTACCTTTATTTTACTAGGCAAGTCAGTTAAGAACAAATTATTATTTTAAATGACGGCCTAGGAACGGTGGGTTAACTGCCTGTTCAGGGGAAGAACGACAGATTTTGTACCTTGTCAGCTCGGGGATTTGAACTTGCAACCTTTCGGTTACTAGTCCAATGCTCTTACCACTAAGCTACACTGCCGCCCCGTATAGCTTATATCGTAAAGCTTTTGAATCATGACATCATATACTTTAGAGAAAAATAGGCAGGTTTCTCGACACATACCCTGACCATTCTGCACATCTATAACTCCATTGTTAAATTGCTATATTGTAATTATTTCGACACTATTGTCTATTATTGCCTGTTCTCAACTAGCCTACCTGATTAAATAAAGATTTTAATTATTTATTTATTTTAAATTACGGGATTCGTCGGCAGTCTGCTGGGTGGGGAGTTATACGTTCCTCCATTCATTACCAAATGGGATTCCTATCTCATGCATTCTGTAATATCTCTGATCCTTATACCACAGCGGTTTCAACATGGAGGTGCCCATGGAGAGACATATCTGAAGGAGACTTGATACAAAGGAGATTAACCTCACCCTTTCACGTCCCCGTGTAAGTATCGCGCTTCTTTCACACACAAGTTGATAACTTGAACACTTACAGCTAGCGTGAAGATAAATGTACTTAGTTATCTAGCGTTCCACAGTGCGTTACATTATGTCGGTTGTCTCTTACTGTCAATGATTGTGTCATGCAACCCTCAAAACCACAGAGGTTGATCAGCAGACCGCACTTATGTGCTTGCAATTTGTAACAATAATCATGCGGATGCAGATTTATAATAGTGTACATGTGCTATTTGTCCCATCTGCTTATCTTATTCACCATGTCACTGTTTTCTATTAGGATCCACATGATGCATGTACCATGAACTGTGCCCGCTGTCTACTACGGCTCCAGAGTGTAGGGTTGCTGGCCCCCTCTGTCAGAGCAGCTGTCCAGCATGCTGCCCTGCTTCAGCCAGCCACTGCACTGTCCCAAATAACAGCACACAACACATGTGGTCAGGTAAGTCACTCCCGAGGGGGAGGAGTGGGGGGGGGGGGGGTGGTAAGAAAAATAAGGCTAAGGATCTCAGGTCTCTTTGTATTCACACTGGGGGGCTGTTCATTAACCTATTGTGTGGTCCGAGTCCTCTTTTGAATCCACATTGCTATGTTTAGGAAGGTTTTTACAAAGTGCAGGACAAGCCATTCCATCGGAACGTGTTATCGGGCAGCTTGCAATACCTGCTTGCATTTTGGAAGCTAATATATTACACTTATGTCTAATCTTTTAACTAAATGCAATCAGAAGATAATATTAACATGTCAATATTACTGGAAACAGAATGAATGGCAGAAGAATAACTGCAGGTGACATAATGCTCTAATTGAAAATGGTACACCCAATGTAGGCTACTGCGCCTTTAAGAGCTAGAATTGATGTTGTACGGTTATGATTCTCACCGCATATGTTGTCTTCTCACACTATTCAAACCCCACAATTAATGAACAGCTTATGAAGCTCTCATCGTCAATACAAAATATCACATATTGCAAACAAATAATCTTGCACTAAAAACACCACATTTTTTGTCTTTTTTCTTTCAATGTCGAAAAACGGCACACGTTTTTTTTCCGCAAGCCTGCACAACATCATTTTCTCTCTTTTGTGGCACCAATGTGAGGGTTTAAGGCAGGGGAAACGATGTTGAAGTAGTCTTGTGTGTGGTGCGGGAATAATCACAAGCGACCACAAGCGAACCTGGGGGGCTTTGTGTTAATATTGGCCTAAAAAAGGGAACCGGACCGCGAAATTCAAGCAAACCGAACGTTCGAGATGCTCTCAGTTTGGTTCGCTTCGGGGGCTATTTTTGAGGGTTCTGAGTCCCTTTATATTGTTGCCAATGCACACACAAAAATCTCAAGGGGACTTAGGGTGAAACCTTTAGGAAGTTTCCCAGTTAATCACAACATGGTAGTCTGTTTTTGAGTTGATAATGATCATTATGCTCAATTGTAGGGTTAGGATGACGACAATATCAAGTTAACCTTTTATGCATTTTGTTGGAACTATGTCGACTGCTTGTATCTCCTCGTCAATGTATTTCTTCCTCATCAACAGGCACCCAGGCGTTTCCATGGCAGCCCTGGATGTTATAAGAGCCAGCCTGTACCCACAGACCCTGGTGAAGAGCATGAGGATACAATAAAGAAGGACAAGTCACTGATCACTCACGATGACCTGTTTGAGAGGGTGGCCAGGGAGGCCAAGACTAAGGCTACCTTCAACAGAGTGGTGGATGTCTTCAGTAAGAGGGACATACGGCGTCGGGGTCACGTAGAGTTCATATACGCTGCCTTGAAGAAGATGCCAGAGTTTGGTGTGGAACGGGACCTTGCAGTCTACAACAAGCTGTTGGATGTCTTTCCCAAGGAGGTGTTTGTCCCCAGGAATTTTATCCAGCGCATGTTCAACCACTACCCCCGACAGCAGGAGTGTGGGGTGCAACTGCTGGAACAGATGGAGAACTATGGTGGGTGGGGAGGGGACGTGTGAGTGAGAGATTGGGCCAACAATTGTTTTTCAGAACAGTGTCTTTTTAAACCATTAAAATAAGGAGCTAGTGTCTTTTTATTGACAGACCCCTTTTTGTCATACATTCATTTTGTTGTGTCATCAGGTATCATGCCAAATGTCGAAAGTAAGGTCCTGATCGTCCAGATCTTCGGGGACAAGAGCCACCCGATGAGGAAGTACCAGCGCTTAATGTACTGGTTCCCCAAGTTCAAGCACGCCAACCCCTTCCCCATCCCCCTGCAGCTCCCCGAGGATCCTGTAGATCTGGCCCGGCTCAGTCTCAACCGCATCGCCAACGACCTGGACGCTAAGGTCACAGTCTACCAGATGCCCTGTACCGACATCTCTGAGTCAGGAGAGGAGATCACCTTCCCACACGTCGTAGGTAGATAATCAAAGTTCCCTCTCCTTTTACATACAAACTCTGATCCGAATCCAAGGTTTTCTCACTCTATAGTTGAAGGGTTTTCAGTTGATATAGCTCGTATTTTGTGGTCAGAAGATATTTAGGTCAGCAATGATCAATGGTATTAGGGCATGTGTCAAACTCATTCCACGGAGGGAAAGGTGTACAGTTGTACAACTGAATGCATTTAACCCAACCCCTCTGAGTCAGGGGTGCGGGGGGGCTGCCTTAATCGACATCCACGTCTTCAGCGCCTCGGGCGCAGTTATGAATTAAGGTCACTGATTAGTCAGAAACTCTCCTCACCTGGTTGTCTAGAGCTTAATTGAAAGGAAAAACCAGCAGACACTAGACCCTCCGTGGAATAAGTTTGACACCGCTGTATTGGGGGATGCAAACATATGATAAATGTTGTTTCTGTCTTCTCAATGTAAATTCCTACCTCTCTGCCCTTTCCCCCTGTGTTAGGGATCCAGAGCCCAGACCAGATGGAGCTGCTGGCTAAACATAACCCCAACAGGCCTGTGTTTGTGGAGGGCCCCTTCCCCCTGTGGCTGAGGAAGATCTGTGTCTACTACTACATACTCAGGGCTGACCCACTGCCCCCCGAGGAGAAGGTGGGAGACCCCGTGCAACTCTGTTAAAGCCAAAGGAATGATAGCATTGTGTATTTGTAAATAATGGTGTATATTGTAACGGTAGCATTTGCAATGTCATCATTTTGATGATGAATATTGCCTCAGTAGTATCTGTCCCGTACTATTACAATAGTGTTATTGTATGTTTTTGCTTGAGCAGTAACAGTTGATTTGTTTTCACCCTGTCAGGTGGAGGAGTCTTACGACCCTGAGAGGTGTTTTGACTACCCTCTTCAGCTGGACCTGGACTTGGACCGGGACATGGGGGACGACGACAGCTTCGACGTGGAAGACGGTAAGATGAAACACCTAGGACCTCATCAGTTCAATTCGGCAAAGCTTTAGATATCTCGCCAACTAAAGTGATGCTGGGCACAGCTGTAGGAATCCGTAGGGGACTTTGAGGTTGCAGGGGCGTGTAGTAAAGTGATAAAGGATATGTCTTGTTTTCTGCAGTGGACGAAGGGCCGGTGTTCGCCATGTGTATGACGAGCCAGGGGGATCAGGCCACCCTGAACCAATGGATCTCAGGCCTGCAGGAGACCAACCCCACCCTGGGCCGCGTCCCTACCCTGTTCCGCCTGGAGGCCGGCCCCAGGGAGCTCCAGGGAGTGGCAGACCCAGGACCCGGGTACAGGGAGGAGTGCAAAGAGGAGGCAGAGACGGATATTGTCATGGAGGAGGAGCATCAGCGTAGCCAGGGAGTGAAGCAGTGACAGGACTATGGTACAGCTCACTTCACAACCAGAGATTACCCGGAGAGCTAGCTTTCTGTCACAGCGCATTTGTCAGAACACGGGAGTTCTTCTTGTCAGGTCACTTCTGGCCGTAATCATAGGATGTCTTCAAGTTAAAGTGGATTTAATACCTAATTATAATGTACCCACCTATAGTCAACTTATTTAGGATCTTTCAAGAAACCAAGCTTAAGTTAGCTATTGAGAAAATACTGTAGATAATGTGTACGGCTGTAACCCGATGCCCTCAACTCATTTGATGTTTCTGTTAGAATGCCTTTGACAAGACTCTTGAAGGAACTTTGAATTTGCACTGTATCAAGACATGCTCAAATCAACACAAAACAATAAATGAATTTATTTCTATAGATGTTTCTTTTGTATGGCATGTAAGATGGGATGGTAACATATCGAACAAGTTGTTTCACAGGCCTCTCCCAGCCCACCTTACTTGATAACACTTACCCCCCCATTAAATCATAGAAACCACTTTAAAAAAGTTACGAAAGGGTTTATTAGTACCTAAAAAAAAAAAAATTAAAAAAATGGCATTTGAACATTCCCTTTTAAACAAACAAGGTAGAAACCAATTGAAAGTGGTACATTCTCAACAGGTAAATAGTACAGCAAGGTCAGTGTCCCCTGTACATTTTAAAGTTCGTCACAGCTGTACAAGAAAAAGTTCACAGTACTTTCTGTTTTCAATGCATTTTCAGACTGTGCTCTTGGACATTTATTTTCAGCATATTGGTGAACCAAAAACACTGCAAATGAAAATCTCTTCCACATGATGTCTGATACTTCCTATACGTTTATACATGTCCAACACGTTTATACATGTCCAACACTCCACATCCAAGCAGCAGGCCATTGGATCGTAATTTTGACTGGGGGGGGGGAAAAATGCTGATTTGTTGATCATTTAATCAAAGATATTAAATACAAATGAAATAGTCATGTGTCACTGACTGATTGTTCAGACCAAATAAATACATTGAAAGAGTTAAATGTACACAGTATGTATAGAGACAAGGAAATATTAACAAAATCAGAAGCAGTATGAGTACCACTAACCATAAAGGGTTAGGTTTATTTTCATAGGAAATCAAATAATACATTAAGGGTATTGACATTTAACCACCCCTTTAAACATAAATGTTGTATTTACAGTGCGGGCATACATGTGTCAAATCACCATTACAAAAACTTAAATGTTCTTAAAGGAAGAATTCTTTTACATTTCAGAAAAACGTTATACGAAAACAGTTTTAAAAAAAGTCACAAGTATTTTGAAGATTCAGTGTTGTAAAGTATGGTGCATTAATATCTAGAAAAATCGGTCCCACTTTGAACGAAGTGCAACCTGTATAGCATACACAAAGGCTTCATAAGCACTAAATAAATGCTTCACAAATCATCAATACGCGTATGTCATACTCTCCAAATTGTGACAATTCCCACTGTAGGGTAAATTGCCAAATGTGACGACATGCACTGTTTGTACACCATTCATAGAGTATCACATACGCTTACAGATGACTTGAACCTTGTTCGCATTTGTATACAATCGCATCTCTCTTCTGCTTGGGAATACTTTGGAACAGATCTCCAAAATAAAAATCTCAGAGCTGATTTGCTGGTGTTTACAGTCTTATTTTTTGGCTCAGAGAACTTGGGGGGGGGGGGGCAAATAAAACCAAACTGGCGTGACGCCAGTTGGAGGACCCTGCTTTCTAAGTTGCTCTCCGTTTTAAAGTGGGACCGGAAAAAAATCGACTTTTTATGGAATATTTAAAATAACCCCATGCAAGGACATCCCTTGGATCTGAATAACAAAACTGATAGGAATTGTGAAAAAATATAAAATGAAATTATAAAATGTCAAAAGTTTGGATACGCCTACTCATTCCAGGGTTTTTCTTTATTTTTTACTATTTTTTTACATTGTAGAACAATAGTGAATGTCAAAACTATGAAAAAACATATACGGAATCATGTAGTAACCAAAAAGGTGTTAAATCAAAATATATATATTATATGTTAGATTCTTAAAAGTAGCCACCCTGTGTCTTGATGACAGCTTTGCACACTGTCGGCATTCTCTCCACCAGCTTCATGAGGTAGTCACCTGGAATGGATTTCAATTAACAGGTGTGCCTTGTTAAAAGTTAAGTTGTGGAATTTCTTTCCTTAATGCGTTTGAGCCAATCAGTTGTGTTGTGACAAGGTAGGGGTGGTATACAGAAGATAGACCTATTTGGTAAAAGACCAAGTCCAAACTATGGCAAGAACAGCCATCATTACTTTAAGACATGAAGGTCAGTCAATCTGGAACATTTCAAGAAGTTTGAAAGTTTCTTCAAGTGCAGTCGCAAAAACCATCAAGCGCTATGATGAAACTGCCTCTCATGAGGACCGCCACAGGAAAGGAAGACCCAGAGTTACCACTGCTGCAGAGGATAAGTTCATTAGAGTTACTAGCCCCAGAAATGGCAGCCCAAATAAATGCTTCACAGAGTTCAAGTAACAGACACATCTCAACATCAACTGTTCAGAGGAGACTGCATGAATCAGGCCTTCGTGGTCAAATTGCTACAAAGAAACCACTACAAAAGGACACCAATAAAAAGAGACTTGCTTGGGCCAAGAAACACGAGCAATGGACATTACACCGGTGATAATCTGTCGTTTGGTTTGTTGAGTCTAATTTTGCGTTTTTTGGTTCCAACTGCTGTGTTTTTGTGAGACGCAGAGTAGTGTAACAGATGATCTCCGAGTGTGTGGTTCCCACCGTGAAGCATGGAGGTGTGATGGTGCTTTTCTGGTGACACTGTCTGTGATTTATTTAGAATTCAAGGCACACTTAACCAGCATGGCTACCACAGCATTCTGCAACGATACGCCATCCCATCTGGTTTGCGCTTAGTGGGACTATCATTTATTTTTCAACAGGACAATGACCCAACACACCTCCAGGCTGTGTAAGGGCTATTTGACCAAGAAGGAGAGTGCAGCATCAGATGACCTGGCCTCCACAATCACCCAACCTCAACCCAACTGAGATGGTTTGGGATGAGTTGGACCAGAGTGAAGGAAAAGCAGCCAATAAGTGCTCATGAAGCTGGTTGAGAGAATGCCAACAGTGTGCAAAGGCAAAAGTTGGCTACTTTGAAGAATCTAAAATAGAAAATCTATTTTGATTTGTTAAACCCTTTTTATATTTACTATGTGTTATTTCATAGTTTTGATGTCTTCAATCTTATTATTATTATACAATGTAGAAAATAGTACAAACAAAGAAAAACCCGGGAATGAGTAGGTGTGTCCAAACCTTTGACTGGTACTGTATGTACAGACGAATATCAAACAACTGATCACCCGTAGACAATTTCAAATGACGCATGGTCTCAAGTCAAATGTACACGTCTGCGATTTGCCCTTAACCTGCATCATATCATATCTGATACATTGAGTTAGACCAAGGACATGTCATTCATTCAGATTGAAGAACATAACTGACCTGTTCGTCATGGATGCATTAAAACAGGGATGTTAACCCATTCAGTTGACGAGGAGAGCCCTCCTGTCTGCTTAAGTGTGTTTCATAAAGCACAATGACATTATTGAACCCAGTGACGACATGAATATTAACTGTTTGCTTCGGGCATAGGAGACTTGGTGTAGTAGTAGAGAATGACAATCGCTACAAAACTGCGCTTTCAAAAACAACGAGTGTGTGTGTATCCCAAAGTTAATGAGGTAAAGCTCGTCTCTTGTGGTTCAATGTCACCTATGTATGCAGTTCAAGTTTAGTTTATCTTTTGTAGAGGTGAACTGCTCGAAAAAAATAAAACAGACATTAAAAGAAACCAGCAGTAACGTTTTTCTTTTCCTCCTCCACTTCTGAACAATGTTATGTTTACGCTGTCTGGCATTTAGTGATTTGTGCTTCTTCTGCAAATCAAGACAAATAAGTAGGTGTATGTCAAGAAAATATGTGCAATGTCAGAAATATGTTTCATGAAAATGTGTTCTTACAGATAATAATACCCCTCCCCCCCTTGGTACACAGAGCTGTGGTGAACATGGTGATATTTAGACATGGATGGTGTCAGATCAATGTACTGTTTAAGAAGGCTCAAATGCTCACCTTAGCTCTCAGAGTCTGTTGGTGGTTTTGGAGCTCTTGCTGTTCTTCAGGTATGACGAGTCCTCTGTATCAACCATTACTTCTACTTCTGCTGGGAGGTTGGCACTGTCCCCTGAAACAAAATGTGCATGGATAGATATGTCAGAAACCCTCAATCCCAAATGTCCCCATTGCAAGGGACCGGAGACTTTCTTTACCAGGAAGAACGCTGTGCCCTCTAATATGTAATAGGTCCTTATTACCTCCCATCCCACCGCTGTGCTGCTGCAGCTGGCTGGTGAAGAAAAGTTCTCTCCTGGACACCTGCTCGTCCCAGGCCTCCAGGATGTGCCGGCGCTCCGGGGGCACCAGGCTCAGGGTGTCCGGGTGGGCCTCCTCGATGTGGGCCCTAACCCCCTCCAGGCTGTGGGAGTACTGGAGCTCCCCGCACACCATGCACACCAGCAGCTGATTCAGGGGGTCGTAGTCCATGAGGTAGCAGTTCCGCCATACAGCATCTGAGATGGGGCCGTTGTAGTTGTCGTTGTGATCACCGTCTGGGAAAAGGAGCTCTGATTCCTCTGGGGGGGCAAAAGAGTGGTATTGTAAGACAGGGGTTCCCAAACTTTTTCAATCAGGCCCCCCTTCTAGCATTGGGGAACATAGCTCTCTACAGTATGCAATGACTGACATGACAATAAGAGAAACTGATGATGCACTACCCAATTTCGAAATTGCACCTTGTGCATTCTACTATTACAGCTTTGATGAGTAAGTTGAAAGCCGAAACGAGTTCAAAATAGTAAAACTGCCCGTCCACAGTTTTTGGGCACTAGCCAGTCACAGTAGCCCATGAAAACATTCTACGAGCCAAGGGCTGAAAATATATATACAAATATTTGGGCTAATTTGCAACAAGATTACTCTAAGAAAAGCCTATAGCTGTAGCTAAATGTACACCTAATAGATCTATAACAGGGGTATTCACTCTGACCCTACGAGGGCCGGAGTCTTCTGGTTTTCTGTTCTACCTGATAATTCATCGCACCCACCTGGTGTCCCAGGTCTAAAGCAGTCCCTGATTAGAGTGTCACAATCAAAACAAACGCAGTGGAACTGGCTTCCAGGACCAGAGTTGAGTTTGAGGCATCTATACATTTCAAATGTATTTACCTTCTGTAGGTTCCGTATGGCTTTGGTCAGGAAAGTAGCCCATGTCTGTCTCTGTGGAAGTACTATGGAAAAAGACACCACAGTACTGGTTACTACCAACATACACATTGAGATAAGAAATGTCAGAGGGATCCTGGAAATGACTCTCTCACCTTAGATGTAGTTCAGAGCCCTCCGAGGTGTTGACACACTGGTCAGGATTCTGTTCCTTTGATTGAGAAAAATGATGGTCAGCCCTAATGAAAATTAACTGCCCAAGAGGAACCAAAGTTACCCAAGGCTGAATTCTCACCCCTTGGTACCAATGCCTGATTTACCATATAGTTTGGACTTAAAATATGATATGGTGTTTTCTTTGAAACATTCACCATTGTAAAAAATTACCTGTGTATCCAGCCCCTGCAGCAGGTGTTGAGGCTGACTGCTGGGGAGGATGGGCCTCCAGTTGACCGAAGCCCTCTTCTCAGTCAGCTCCCTGTCCCTCATGGCCTTCCTAGCTCTCTGTTCCTTCTTCTTCACTCTCCAGTACTCCCTCTTCTTCCTCAGAGTCTCCTCTTCAGACTCCCCCGGCACTGGCTTGGGCGGACCCATGGAGCTTATGTAGATGGGGCTTCTGGTGAGCCCCTGCATTGTAGGCAATCCTACATTTTGTAAATTCCCACTTTGAGGAATCTGAGCACCTTGACATTTGAAAGAAGTCTGTGTTGGTGTGAATGTGGACGTTTGACTGGGAGGATGAATTGGTAAGAGCTTGATGCAAGTCAGAGGGTTGGGCGGAGGTGTGAGAGTAGCGATGGGTGAGGCGTCTGCGTCTGAGATTTCCTGCACTTGCAATCGCCATTTTCTAACACGTGGCGAGTCAGGGCTGGACCCCGGGGCCGCTTCCTGTTGGCTCTCCACCAATAGCAGCCCGCCTTTCTTCCCCTCACCCAATGGAGGGACAGTGACACCGCCACCTACAGGGAGAAATGCGGTACTGAAGCTGTGAGATGTCTGGGGGGACCCTGTGTGGCCAATGGATGAATTGGAAATACTGGTACAGTTGACCGGAGGTCTGAGCTGTAGTGTATCAGATGGCTGTCCCATGTTGGAGGTGGTGGGGCTCACAACCAGAAGTGTAGGGATGTTGGTGACCATGCTGAGGCTTGCCTGAGGTCCAGAGTCAGGGGGAGATATAGGCTGGAGAAGGGGGGAGGGCTGGGGTTTGAGCAATGGTGCGGCTTGTAGACTGAAGCTCCCGCCTCTCTGCACTGGCCTCTGTGTCGGAGTCTTGACAATATGGAGATTCGGAGCCTAAAAGACAACAACACAATCAATGGACAGCTTTACATTCGTTTTATGTCTCAATATATAATTTAGAACCAGGGTTATTTGATCAATTTGTTTATCTTTGCAAACATTTACTTGTTTATGTTTGTTTATGTTCAGTTCTCAGAATCCATATACCTCCTCCCCCTCCCCCTCTATTTTCGCTGCTTGTGTCAAACGCCAGAGAGAGATTCGTGGCTTTTCAGTTAGACTGGACAGTGGCCTTGTGTACAGTTTTGCATAGAAAAAGACATAATAGTTCCACATTCCAATTAACATAACCACAAAATGTACTTTTACCTCAAATTAAATTGAAATTATAGGTATTGGCCTACCATGTGAGTCATGAAATCTGCACTATGATGAAATCTAATAGCATGGATTACAAATTATATCCACCCACCTGTGCTGCTTTGAGGGCTAGTCGTCTGCTGTAGTCCCCCTGCCTCAGCCCCCCTCCTCCCTGCCGAGCCTTCCTGGCTCTCTGCTGCCTCTTCATCATCCTCCAGTACTCCCTCTTCTTCTGCAGAGTCACATTCTGGTCTGTCACCGCCGGGGCGTGGTGATGTTGCTGACGCTGCTGCTGTTGTTGGGGGTGTTTTTGATGTTGTTGACGCTGGTGTTGATTTTGAAGTTGGCAAGGTGGTTGTTGTTGTGGTGGCTGGTGATGTAGCTTCGGAGGTTCTGGGGAGCAGCAGTGGTGGTGGCCTGCTTTTTTGACACGCAACCTCTGGGCTCTACGAGGGACAGGGAGGGGTGGTTCTCCGGAAGCTGCCTTGTGGGAGCAAGATTGTGTGGGTGTGTGAGAGGGGGGTTCGGACCGATTGAGAGGGGAAGCTGAGAAAGAGAGGGTGTTAGCACAAGGACTGGATAGGGGAGAGTCCTTAGGATGAGGAGTCAGTGGACGAATGGTCACATGACATGGTGGCGGGGCGTCAGCATCCACCTGCCACCCTTTGACCTCCAACAATAGGTCACCAGATATGGAGGCTTTCTCGTCTCCCAGGGTGAGCAGAGGTAGATTTGGCTTGACCTCAATCTGGATGGCATTCTCCTCGGAGGAACAAGCCTGGGGTTCACTTTTACAAGGCAGCTGTTCTGTAATACAGTCAGGCTGTTCCGTTTTACAGTCAGCCACAGTGCTGAGAGATTCCTCCAGAAGCTTCTTCATAGAGGCCACTGCCAGGAGAGTGGTGGCCTGGCTGTCAGCACTCAAGGCTGGGTCTGGTGGCTCTGGATGTGGTGGAGACTGGGACAGTTTGATATCAACACAGAGGGGTTGTTCCAGTGGAGGACATGGAGCATGTGTTGAGATCGATTCTCTTTCTTTTTTTATTTGGTTTCCCGGTGGAGGCATGGGCAGACTGGTGTTGGAGAGAGGCTTGATAGTCTGTGAGTGGCTGACAGAGGTGTTGACATGGGGATTGGCTAATCGTGCTAACCTTTGATTCCGCCTCTTCTGTGAGGCAGCATTTCCCCGAGCTTGAACTCCTTGCCTTAGGCGGATGGCGCGGGCTGCCCTCTGCTCTCGTTTCTTTACCCTCCAGTACTCCCTCTTCTTAGCCATACTTTCCTCCTCTGTTAACTTTGGGTCCAAGTTAAGCACTGCTGATGCTGTAGAAGCTTTGACAGCCATCTGCATGACACAGCTAGCCAGCTTTGGCATTGCTGTAGGCGCACCAGGAAAGGTGTTTTGGATGTTTTGAGGGTGTGTGAGGGTGATATGACTCTGGGGCTGGAAGACTGTGTGTATATTCAAGAGGTTTTTCGGTGTGCTGCGAAATTCAGTCCTCGGTCTGATTGAAACCAACCTGGGAGGATTCATGATCGACAGGCCGACAGGAGGACAAGAGACTTGAAACTGAGCAGAACGGATTAGAGGAGGTGGTGGGTTGTCATGTGTTTGATGACTTAACACCACATTACTAAAGGCATCCCCAGTAGGTTTGGGAAGCAGTTGGTGTTGGCGGTGTGTGTTGGTAAATAAATTATTAACAGGCATCCCACTACTGTTACCAATTTCATCCCCAGTCTCTTTTGCTTCTGTAGTGAGATCAATTTGAGGAATGTTATTGGTCACTGTGCCATCCTCCATGATGAAACCTCCAATGATCTCTGAGGCGCTGGTGTGAGTAGGCCTATTTTCTGTTGGTTGTGGCAACGTGTTGCATCCCGCTGCTCTGTCCTTCCTCATATCCTCCAGGATGCTCTGGTAACGCTTGACTCTTTGCATCAGAGCATCTCTCTCCTTCATCTTAGCTCGGACTTCGCCAGAAAGCTTGGCTCGCTGCTCCCGCTTCTTGACGCGCCAGTATTCCCGCATCTGGGCCGCCCTCTGCTCGGGGGTCTCCTTTGAGTCATCTCGTGGTGCGCTGTAGGTTGTTAAGGCTTTGGCATGATAGGGGGACTTCCTCATCTTTCTCTGACCCAGGAAATTCCTTTGGGTTTCAATGAACCTCTGTCTCGGAGTCCTACAACGGACCATAACTCGGTTAACGTTGGCAAACTGCACTGGAGCAGGGAGCCTTCTGCTTGGTTCCCCTGCTGGTTTATAACCAATGATATTAGATGTGATACCAGTCTGCATTGTTACTTTAGCCTCCTGCAGATTCTCTGCTCTTAGCTGAACGGTCTGTTCATTAGCGTTGACTGTGGTTAGCTTAGCCAGGATTGAATCGTCAGACTCCCTTTTGACAGCAAAGCTAGCCACTGCTCTGGCGTTCTTCAGCAGCCGTCCGGCTGAGATGAACGGGGCACTGACCCTACTAACACACTGCCTCTGGCCCTGTCCACTCAAAGCGGACAGGGGACGTTCAACGTCCACGTTTGGTAACAGTTCTACTTTCTGCAACGATACCTCCATGTTAGTGATTCTTTTGCTGGCCTTGCTTAACCTAGCCGCTTGCTTCGCTCGCTGTTCTCTTTTCTTGATGCGCCAATTCTCTCTGCGCTTGGCGGCTCGCTCCTCCTCAGTCTCCAGTGTAGCTGATGTGTCGTTGATGCTTCTAACTTCTTGGGCCGCGACCACTGCACTCTTTTTCCCGCCTAGCGGTGTTACTTTCATCCCTCTAGGCCTAACCCCTGCTTTGTGAACGAGCATAGGGGCAGATTGAGTGGTCACGATTGCCATCCCTGTGGTAATGTTAGTGGTTAGCGATCTCGGCTGAACAGACACTGTAACTTGCGTCTTTGTCATTGCATCGGGCCTTGATACACTCTGGGTGGTCAGTTGCTGCTCAGATGACACTACAGGAGAGCTGCCATTGAGAATAGTCATTCCGCTCTGTGGTTGGCGAGGTGCAGAGCCTGAGGCTCTCACCGCCACTCTTACCGGAGGCACAAAGGAGCCACTGTTGAGAAGCACTCCATTGGGTTTGGCTGAGGTAACTGTTCCAATCACAGTGCCCCCTGTTGGATAACTTTTCACTGCCATCTTGCAGACCATTGCACCTTTTCCTGGGCCTGCACTGGACGTTGGGAACTGAGGCAAAACTTTGTTGAGTTTTATCCTCTGGAACCAACTCTCCTTTTGGTTTGCTGAGGAATAGTTTTGGCCCCCTTCCTCAACACTATGGTTCTGATTATAGGAGACAGCAGAGCCCTTTCCCTTCAATAAGACTACAGGTGCACCACCGACATAAGTTTGGTAGGAACCATCACTATTCAACAAAGGGGGGGCAGACCCTGCTATTGAACAAGAGGCACCAGAATTCAACCCCATTGAGGTTATGGTTTTATGGACTGCATTACTGTCCAAGGATTTACTTCCTCTGTTTGTTGCTTTTGACCTCTCCTTCTTGACCTCTGACAACTTAGCCCTCTGCTCTCGTTTCTTAGTCCTCCAGTACTCTCTCTTCTGGGCGAGGGTGGCGTTGTCAAACTCCGAGGCCGGACGGTAGCGCTGAACCCGTGGGCTGCCAGCCCCTCGGGTTCCCTGAGTGGTTGGCATGATGGTCGTGTTGCTGCTTGGTCACCGTTCCTACTCTTCACCAAACTGTGCTGGCAACGGAATCCTCACTCATCCTACTATTTATCGTCCGATGTCCTCCAGATATGGATATCGTCAGCCTTTAGCTATTGAGTAGCATCCTATAGGTCTTGTTATGTCCATCTCCCATCTCGGGTGGTCACCCACCACATCTGGACATTAACAGACGCCAGATGGTAAAGTCCTAAAAGTATGAAAATAAACAACACATGAATAAACAACTGAAGGTCACATTCAGATATTAATCATAGCAGGGCTTGCGATTGGATTGTTGGCTGACTTATCACTTCTTGAAATAGTTTGTTGGGTCGTTGATAAAACAAAAAATGAAAGGTACTTCTTCAAGACACATATCATCAGTGTTCGCAAAACCCCATTTACAGTGCCTTCAGAAAATATTCACACCCAATGACTTTTTTCACATCTTGTTGTGTTACAGCTTGAATTTAAAAAATGGTTCATTTAAGATTTTGTGTCACTGGCCTACACACAATACCCCATAATGTCAAGGTGGAAATATGTTTAAAGTCTTTAAAAGTGGAAAGCTGAAATGTCTAGAATCAGTAAGTATTTAACCCCTTTGTTATTGCTAGTCTAAATAAGTTCATGAGTAGAAATGTGCTTAACAAGTCACACAATAAGTTGCATGGACTCACCCTGTGTGCAATAATAGTGTTTAACATGATTTTTGAATGACTACATCAGCTCTGAACCCCACACATATAATTATCTGTAAGGTATCTGTAAGGTCCCTCAGTTTCAAACCCAGATACAACCACAGACGTCCTTCCCGGTGGTGTAAAGTACTTTAGTTTTTTGGGGGTATCTGTACTTCACTATTTATATTTTTGACAACTTTTACTTCCATACATTCCTAAAGAAAATAATGTACTTTTTACTCCATACATTTTCCCTGATAGCCAAAAGTACATTGTAATTGCTTAACAGGACAGGAAAATGGTCCAATTCACACACTTATCAAGAGAACATCCCTGGTCATTCCTACAGCCTCTGATCTGGCAGACTCAATAAACCCAAATGCTTTGTTTGTAAATAGATGTCTGAGTGTGAGAGCGTGGCCCTGGCTATCCGTAAATGGGGGGAAAACCAGACAGCACCATTTTCTTGTTTTCTTAATAAAGAGAATATGAAATGATTTATACTTTGATACTTATGTATATTTTAGCAATTACATTTACTTTTGATACTTAAGTATATTTAAAACCCAAATACTGTCCTACTTTTACTAGGTGACTTTCACTTTTACCACCACTGGTCCTTTTTTTTACCTTTATTTAACTAGGCAAGTCAGTTAAGAACAAATTCTTATTTTCAATGACGGCCGAGGAACAGTGGGTTAACTGTCTGTTCAGGGGCAGAACGACAGATTTGTACCTTGTCAGATCGGGGATTCGAACTTGCAACCTTTCGATTACTAGTCCAACGCTCTAACCACTAGGCTACCCTGCCGCCCCTAACTCAGTTGCTGGAGAGGAAGGAAACAACTCTGGGATTTCGCCAATGGTGACTACAAACCTTTACAGAGTTTAATGACTGTGATAGGAGAAAACTGAGGATGGATCAACAACATTGTAGTTACTCTATAATACTCATCGTACTCTCAACGACAGTGAAAAGAAGGAAGCCTGTACATAATACAAATATTCCAAAACATGCATCCTGTTTGCAATAAGGCACTAAAGACTGCAAAAAACATGGCAAAGAAATTTACTTTATGTCCTGAATAGAAAAGCATTATGTTTGAGGCAAACCCAACAACACTGAGTACCACTCTTCATATTCTCACGCGTGGTGGTGGCTGCATCCTGTTATGGGTATGCTTATCATCGGCAAGAACTAGGGAATTTTTAATGATAAGAAGAAAAGGAATCGAGCTAAGCACAGGCAAAATCCTAGAAGTAAACATGGTTCAGTCGGTTTTCCAACAGACACTGGGAGACAAATTCACCTTTCAGCAGGACATTAACCTAAAACACAAGTCCAAATATACACTGGAGTTGCTAACCAAGTCAACATTGAATGTTCCCGAGTGACCTACTTACAGTTTGGGCTTAAAAATCTATGGCAAGACTAGAAAATGGCTGTCTAGCAATGTTCAACAACCAACTTGAAGAACATATTTACTATACTAACAGCTCTGAGCTATCTGTGGACATTTTTATTGATTTGTTCTACCATAGGACAGATTTTCAGAGTAGCCTTCATGCAACCTAAAGGAGACAGTGTTGCAAAACACATTTTCTTTGAAGACAACATGATCTTTGGCAAATGAAATCTGAAACGCTTCCAAAATGCAGGCTGTGTTCCTAGCAGCATGCACTACAACCAGGAAGAGAAAAATGGCACTGTCTCTTTAAGTCATGTCCCTCGTCTATCACAAAATATGTCTGTCGTGTGCCGTTTTTCATTCTTTATTTATTCTCATGTGCATACCAAACGCAGTGTGCTGACGAGTGTCCAAGTATCGCCACCAATTCCAAAGAAAAGCGTCCGGAAGATTGGACAAATTTGGTGATATTCATGCCGTTACCAGCGCTGTCTCTACCAGCGTACAATGGACAATATCTTCCTCCTCCCCTGTCCACACGGACTGGCGCCTGTCTGCGTGTGTGTTCCTTGTCGAAATGAATCGAAAAGCATAAAACCCAAACCAGCGGTGAAAGAGCAGGATGTTTGTAAACGTGTGGAAAAAAAAACATGCATATGCATTACCTGGTAGTTACACCTAACTTTCCGGGACAGTTTGTTAACGTTTGGACAGATATACTGTCAGGACACTGCAGATACTTTCCGCGAGCCAGCCTTTTTCTATATCGCTGCCTTGACAACGGTGAAAAGTACCAGGATGTGGGACCTTGCTGCTTGTGTGTAAACTGCGTCGCGTGGACAGATACAAGCCTCTTAAAGCAATACTTACCACAACAGGGACATTATTGTTTATCTGGACAGCAACATGTATTTGAAATAGATGGACAACGGAATTGAGCCATTTCTAGCCATATCCACGATGCCAAACATTTCCACTCTATAACACCATTTTATTATAGGCTATTGGTTATATCATTTTTGACCACGCTGAAAATGTTGTTGAGATGTACAACTGGGACTGCACCCAATCAAATCAATTCATCCATTAGAATCCAATCAATTAAGTTATTTGTAATTGAATATACACCTCCCTAATATTGGAGTTCATTTTGCCCTCAGAACAGCCTCAATTTGTTAAGTCATGGACTCTTCATGGTGTCAAGCGTTCCACAGGGATGCTGGCCTATGTTGACTACAATGCTTCCAGAGTTGTGTCATGTTGGCTGGATGTCCTTTGGGTGATGGACCATTCTTGATACACGAGAGGAAACTGTTGAGCGTGGAAAAACCCATCAGGTTGCAGTTCTTGACACACAAACCAGTGCGCCTGGCACCTACTACCATACCCCATTGAAAGGCACTTACATATTTGTCTTGCCCATTCACCCTCTGAATGGCACACATACACGATCCATGACTCAAGGCTTAAAAATCCTTCCTTAATTAACCTGTCTCCCCCCTTCATCTACACTGATTGAAGTGAATTTAACAAGTGACATCAATAAGGGATCATAGCTTTCACCTGGTCAGTCTGTCATGGAAAGAGCATGTGTTCCTGACGTTTTGTACACTCAGTATATTCTAGCACATTTGACTTATGCAAAATTGATCATGGATTTTCACAAAATTACAGGGTTTCTTATGAGGGGGCAAAATAATAGACAATGTTGCCACGCCCGTTGTATTAATTCATGGTTGAGAATTTGAGCATTTTGGCAAGTATTTCTCTCAATATCTCACTAAAAAAAAACATGAAGCAATGACAGTGCAAGACACATTGTTATGATATCCCCTGAGATTATGCAAAGTCACTGTACAGAAGGAATTGTTCATAAATAGTGAAAATGTATGTTGTCTTTAGACAGCCATTTCAAAGACAGTAGATCCCGCCCCTCCACCCCATATTCATGTCATAAACGTCTCTGTAACAAAACAAGTAACATAACAAACCCATTGGCAAACTGTCACATTTGTCCAATTGATTTTGCAGTAGAATTTAACCTACACACAGTATTCAGACCGCTTGACTTTTTCCACATTTTGTTATGTTACAGCCTTATTCTAAAATGGATTAAATAAAATTAAATCTTCATCAATCTACACACAATACCCCATAATGACAAAGCAAAAACAGCTTTTTAGAAATGTTAGCAAACGTATTAAAAATAAACTGAAATACCTTATTTACATAAGTATTCAGACTCAAAATTGAGCTCAGGTGCATCCTGTTTCCATTGATCATGCTTAAGATGTTTCTGCAACTTGATTGGAGTTCACCTGTGGTCAATTCAATTGATTGAACATGATTTGGAAAGGCACACACTTGTCTATATAAGGTCCAACAGCTGACAGTGCATGTAAGACCAAAAACCAAGCCATGGGGTCAAAGGAATTGTCCGTAGAGCTCCGAGATCTGGGGAAGGGTACCAAAATATTTCTGCATCATTGGAGGTCCCCAAAAACACAAAGGCCTCCATCATTCTTAAATGGAAAAAGTTTGAAACCACCAAGGCTCTTACTCGAGCTGGCCTCCTGGCCAAACTGAGATTTCGGGGGAGAAGGGCCTTGGTCAGGGAGGTGACCAAGAACCGGATGGTAATTCTGACAGAGCTCTAGAGTTTCTCTGTGGAGATGGGAAAACGTCCAGAAGGACAACAATCTCTGCGGTACTCCACCAATCAGGCCTTTATGGTAGAGTGGCCAGACAGAAGCCACTCCTCAGTAAAAGACACATGACAGCCCACTTGGTGTTTGCCAAAAGGCACCTAAAGACTCACAGACCATGAAAAAACAGGTCTTCTCTTTGCCCTGAATGCTAATCGTCACGTCTGGAGGAAACCTGGCACCATCTCTACGGTGAAGCATGGTGGTGGCAACAGCATCATGCTGTGAGGATGTTTTTCAGCGACAGGGACTAGGAGACTAGTCAGGATCGAGGCAAAGATGAACAGAGCAAAGTACAGAGAGATCCTTGATTAAAACCTGCTCCAGAGCGCTCAGGACCACAGACTGGGCCGAAGGTTCACCTTCCAACAGGACAATGACCCTAAGCACACAGCCAAGACAACTCAGGACGCACAGAATGTCCTTGAGTGGCCCAGCCATAGCCCGGACTTGAATCTGATCGAACATCTCTGAAGAGACCTGAAAATAGCTGTGCAGCAACGCTCCCCATCCAAACTGACAGAGCTTGAGAGGATCTGCAGAGAAGAATGGGAGAAACTCTCCAAATACAGGTGTGCCAAGCTTGTAGCGTCATACCCAAGAAGACTCGATGGTGTAATCGCTGCCAAAGGTACTTCTACAAAGTACTGAGTGAAGGGTCTGAATACTTATATGAATGTGATTTTTCAGTTTCTTATTTGTAATACATTTGCAAAAATGTATTTTTGCTTTGTCATAATGTGGTATTGTGTGTAGATTGATGAGGGAAAAACATAATTTAATACATTTTAGAATAAGGCTGTAATGTAAAGAAAATGTGGAAAAAGTCAAGGGTTCTGAATACTTTCCAAAGGCAAGTGCCTATAGAAAGTCTACATCCCCTTGACCTCAAATGTTGTTGCTTTAAAAAAGTGGGATTGAAATAGAGTTCTTTTTTTTTGTCATTGATCTACACAACATTCTCCATAATGTCAAAGTGAAAAGAAAATTCTTCAAATTGTACAGATTAATAACAATTAAATAACTACAATATAGTAGTTGCATAAGTATTCACCCACTTTATTTAGGCAAGCCTAAATTAGTTCTTAACAAATCACATAATAAATTACAATGAAAAAAAAATATAAACGCAACATGTAAAGTGTTGGTCCCGTGTTTCATGAGCTGAAATAAAAGATCCCAGAAATGCTCCATATGCACAAAAAGGTTTTCTCTCAAATGGTGCACAAATTTGTTTACATCCCTGTTAGTGAGTATTTCTCATTTGCAAAGATAATCCATCCACCTGACAGGACTTGTATATCAAGAAGCTGATTAAACAGCATGATCATTACACAGGTGTTTGGGACAATAAACGGCCACTCTCAAATGTGCAGTTTTGTCACACAACACAATGCCACAGATGTCTCAAGTTTTGAGGGAGCGCGCAATTGACATGCTGACCGCAGGAATGTCCACCAGAGCTGTAGCCAGAGAATTGAATGTTAATTTTTATACCATAAACTGCCTCCAACGTCGTTTTAGAGAATTTGGAATGCAGTACATCCAACCGGCCTCACAACCGCAGACCACATGTAACCATGCCAGCCCAGCACCTCCACATCTGGCTTCTTCTCCTGCGGGATTGTCTGAGACCAGCCACCCGGACAGCTGATGAAACTGTGTGTTTGCACAACCGAAGAGTTTCTGCACAAACTGTCAGAAACCGTCTCAGGGAAGCTCATCTGCGTGCTTGTCATCCTCACCAGGGTCTTGACCTGACTGCAGTTCGGCGTCATAACCAACTTCAGTGGGAAAATGATCACCTTCAGTGGCCACTTGCACCCTGGAGAAGTGTGTTCTTCACTTGGATAATCTCAGTTTCAACTGTACCGGGCAGATGGCAGACAGCGTGTATTGCGTCATGTTTGCTGATGTCAACATTGTGAACAGAATGCCCCATGGTGGCAGTGGGGTTATGGTATGGGCAGGCAGGAGCGACGGACAATGAACACAACTGCATTTTATTGATTGCAATTTGAACGAACAGAGATACCGTGACGGGATCCTGAGGCCCATTGTCGTGCCATTCATCCGCCGCCATCACCTCATGTTTCAGCATGATAATGCACGGATCGCAAGGGTCTGTACACAATTCCTGGAAGCTGAAAATGTCCCAGTTCTTCCGTGGTCTGCATACTCACCAGACATGTTTGGGATCCTCTGGATCGATGTGAACGACAGTGTGTTCCCGTTCCCATCAGTATCCAGCAACTTCGCACAGCCATTGAAGAGGAGTGGGACAACATTTCACAGGCCACAATCAACAGCCTGATCAACTCTATGCAAAGGAGATGTGTTGTGCTGCTTGAGGCAAATGCTGGTTCCACCAGATACTGACTGGTTTTCTAATCCACGCCCTTACCTTTTTTTGAAGGTATCTCTGACCAACAGATGCATATCTGTACTCCCAGTCATGTGAAATCAATAGATTAAGGCCTAATTCATTTATTTCAATTGACAGATTTTCTTATGAACTGTAACTCAGTAAAATCTTTGAAATTGTAGCATGTTGTGTTCATGTTTTGTTTTTTTGGACTCACTCTGTGTGAACTAATAGGGGTTGACATGATTTGTGAATGACTACCCCTTCCTCTGACCCCCATTACATACAACATATGTAAGGTCCCTCGGTCAAGTATTGAATTTCAATCACAGATTCAACTACAAATACCGTTGAGCTTTTCAAAAGCCTCAAAGAAGGGCAGTGATTCGTAGATGGGTAACAATTACAAATCAGATATTTAATATATCTTTAAGCACTGTCAAGTTAATAATTGTGCTGTGGATGATGTATTAAACCACCCAGACACATCAAAGATGCAGTCGTCCATCTAAACTGTACGACAGGAAGGAAATTGCCTAGGGATGTCGCCATGAAGACATTGGGGATTTTAAAACAGAGTTCAATAGCTGTGATGGAAAAGAACTGAGGATGGATTAACAATATTGTAGTGACTCCACAATCCAGACCTAAATGACAGAGTGAAAAGAAGAATAAAAATATACAGCACATGTATGCAATAAGGCACTAAACTAATACAGCAAAAAAACATGGCAAAGGGATACACTTTTTGTCCTAAATGCAAAGCCTTATGTTTGGGGCAAATCCAACACAACACATCCTTATTTTCAAGCATGGAGGTGGCTGCATCATAGTATGGGTATGATTGACATCGGCAAAGACTGGGGAGTTTTTCAGGATGAAAATAAATAGGATGGAGCTAAGCATAGACACAATCTTAGAGAAAAACTTGGTTTGGTCTGCTTTGTACCAGACACTGGGAGAGGAATTCCCCTTTCAACAGGACAATAACCTACAACACAAAGCCAAATCTACACCGGAGTTGCTTACTAAGAATACAGTGAATGTTGCTGAGTGGCAAAGTTATAGTTTTAACTTACTTTTGAAGTTGGAAGTTTTCATACACTAGCCAAATACATTTAAACTCAGTTTTTCACAATTCCTGACATTTAATCCCAGTAAAAATTCTCAGTTTTAGGTCAGTTAGGATCACCACTTTATTTTAAGAATGTGAAATTTCAAACTAATAGTAGAGAGAGAGAATTATTTATTTCAGCTTTTAATTCTTACATTACATTTCCAGTGGGTCAGAAGTTCACATACACTCAATTAGTATTTGGTAGCATTGCCTTTAAATTGTTTAACTTGGGTCAAATGTTTCTGGCTAGCCTTCCACAAGCTTCCCCAAATAAGTTGGGTGAATTTTGGCCACTTCCTCCTGACAGAGCTGGTGTAACTGAGTCAGGTTTGTAGGCCTCCTTGCTCACACACACATTTTCAGTTCTGCCCACACATTTTCTATGGGATTGAGGTCAGGGCTTTGTTATGGCCACTCCAATAACTTGACTTTGTTGTCCTTAAGCCATTTTGCCACAACTTTGGAAGTATGCTTGGGGTCATTGTCCATTTGGAAGACCCATTTGCGACCAAGCTTTAACTTCCTGACTGATGTCTTGAGATGTTGCTTCAATATATCTACATTATTTTCCTGCCTCATGATGCCATCTATTTTGTGAAGTGCACCAGTCCCTCCTGCAGCAAAGCACCCCCACAACATGAGGCTGCCACCCCTGTGCTTCACGGTTGGGATGGTGTTCTTCGCCTCCCCCTTTTTCCTCCAAACATAACGATGGTCATTATGGCCAAACAGTTGTATTTTTGTTTCATCAGACCAGTGGACATGTCTCCAAAAAGTACAATATTTGTCCCCATGTGCAGTTGCAAACCGTAGTCTGGCTTTTTAATAGCGGTTTTGGAGCAGTGGCTTCTTCCATGCTGAGCGGCCTTTCAGGTTATGTCGATATGGAACTTGTTTTACTGTGGATATAGATTTCTTTTGTTCCTGTTTCCTCCAGCATCTTCACAAGGTCCTTTGCTGTTGTTCTGGGATTAATTTGCACTTTCCGCACCAAAATATGTTCATCTCTAGGAGACAGAACGCGTCTCCTTTCTGAGCGTTATGACGGCTGCGTGGTCCCATGGTGTTTATACTTGCGTACTGTTGTTTGTACAGATTAACGTGGTACCTTCAGGCGTTTGGAAATTGCTCCCAAGGATGAACCAGACATGTGGAGATTTACACATTTTTTTCCTGACGTCTTGGCTGATTTCTTTGATTTTTTCATGATGTCAAGCAAAGAAGCATTGAGTTTGAAGGTCGGCCTTGAAATACATCCACAGGTTACACCTCCAATAGACTCAAATTATGTCAATTAGCCTATCAGAAGCTTCTATAGCCATGACATCATTTTCTGGAATTTTCCAAGCTGTTTAAAGGCACAGTCAATTTAGTGTATCTAAACGTTTGACCCACTGGAATTGTGATACAGTGAATTATAAGTGAAATAATCTGTCTGTAAACAATTGTTGGGAAAATTATTTGTGTCGTGCACAAAGTAGGTGTCCTAACCGATTTGCCAAAACTATAGTTTGTTAACAAGAAATTTGTGGAGTGGTTGAAAAACGAGTTTTAATAAACCTCCGACTTCAAATGTAAATCTGTTTGAAAAACAATTTGCAAGACTTGAAAATTGCTGTCTAGCCATGATCCCCAACACCTTGACAGAGCTTGAAGAATTTTGAAAATAATCTGCAAATATTGTACAACGCAGGTGTGCAAAACTCTTGTGAAGACTCACAGCTGTAATCCCTGCCACAAGTGTAACATGTATGGACTCAGGGTGTGAATAGGTATATATTTTTTCTTCATTAATCACATTTTTTTTAAAACAACATTTTTCTTCTACTTTGACATTATGATATTTTTTGTAGATTGACAATTAAATCCATTTGAATCCCACTTTGTAACACAATAAAATGTGAAGAAATCCAAGGGGGGAGCAGAGGGGTATGGACTTTCTATAAACACTGTAAATCATTGATCTGGCCCCCGGGTCTGCGTGTCGCTGCGTGAATGCCGCTACTGTCTCTTTAAATTTACCCAGGAGCCCCTTAAGGAGCCCCAGGGGCCCCAAGCTCGGCTCCCTACCCCGAAGACAAGCAGAGCCTTAAAATACATACAGGAGGCCGCTATAGCTTACCATACACAAGAGATACTCACACCCGCAGACTCGAAGATGGATATGACCGACCAAATGACGAGCTGATATGAAAAGTTAACTTGGCTCCAGAGCTGAGCGCGTGGGGGGACGAGGGGCACATTATAAAGACAGTACGGGGGCACCCTAAAATCGATGGGTCCGAACGTGTTATAGATAGCTTACAAAACGCGTGCCGAATGATTCTCCAAAAATACCGTGCCTCCCTGGTTTATCAAGGCGAATTGAAGGCAATCGTAAATAGTGTAACGTTGCAGAGTAATGGAAGAGAAAGAGACGGGGGAGAGCGAGCCCGTGGTCCACCAGTGTGCTGAGCAGACAGATTCTCTCTCATTAATAATAAGCGGAGAGGAGGAAGCAACACCAGAGCCCAGTGACTTGGGACACTGTTCAAGAGGTAAATATTGTCATGTTTTTGTTTCGAGATTATGGACACTCGACCCCTCATCCGCCCGCCACCATTAGACACAGTTAATCCGTGTGACGGACAATGCCATCTAGCAGCATGCCCTCTTGTGTCAGTGGCTCCACTATAAACAAAGGCAAAATAGCATGCTGGCTGCATGCTGTGATGCACAGTCGCCACCCAGCGGAAACCAGCGGCTTACTAAATCGGCTAAATGGAGTCGCTTCCCGGTCTCCGATGGCTGTGGTGCTGTGCGCAATATTATCCACAGATTAACGATATTATTATGAATCCCTATTGTTGTCTCATCATATTTCTAGCGGAATGAATATCTGGAATGTCAGGCAGAGTATGTGCCACCAGCCATCTGAGAAATAGGCCTTGAATTGTAGGCTATAAAGCTTTGAAATGTGCAGTTTCATTATATAACCTATACCTATTGTAAGTGCATCTCCTAACACTCCCTCCTAGAGGAAGACGGTCTGACCAATGGCCACGTGGACAATGACGGAGATGAGGAGATGGTTACCCCACTCTGCTCCCCGGGCACCAGCTACTGGAGTGTCACAGAGGGTCCCGACTCCCCCTTACTCCTGTCCCCCATCCCGGGCCCCTCGGGGATCAAGGAGAGGGTCCAACGCGCCTCCCGTCCCGGCTTCAGCCGCATCCCGGGCCGGGACCACCGGCGCTACTACCACGAGTACTGGCGCAGCGAGTTCCTGATGGACTTTGACCCCCGTCGCCACGGCATGATCTGCATGGTGTGTGGGAGCTCGCTGGCCACTCTCAAACTCAGCACCATCAAGAGGCATATTCGACAGAAGCACCCAGATTCCCTGCTGTGGAGTGTGTCCGACAAGGAGGTGATTCGCTCGGGCTGGGAGAGCCACCTGAGTCTGGAGGGGGGCCAGAGGTTGTACTGTCCGGCCGGAGGGGTGGTCGCCGTCTCGCAGGGTCAGGAGGAGCAGCTGCTGGACTGCGCACGCCGCTCCACCGGTGGGTTGGGGTTTCTGGAGACTGGGGGGGGGGGGGTTGGGTGGAACGAAATGACATTGGCCTAGTTTTATGATAAGATTATTGAGTTTCAGGATTTTGCGCTTGGTGGCAGTATGAGCATGTCTGATAAGAAGTGTGTATGTTGTACAGTCATGCCCATGCTGCCAACATCCACTTTTACAGTAATGTAAGATGGCGACGTCTTTGTGCAGTAGCTTGCTGTTGTAGTAAAGCATTCCCTTGGTTGCCTATTTCGTGATTCACATTAGCATACATTTCAATTGCATATCCTCTCTCCATCTCTTCCCGCAGGGAAACCCGATGGTATGGTGACCCCCAAACTCCAGCCCCGGTCCACCACCCCATCTCCCCTTACACCGGCCCCCCTCCAGCAGCAGGAGGAGCTCCCCGGGCCCTCGGCCCGGACCCTGGAGCGCTACCTGAACGACTCGCTCCACGCCTGGTTCCGACAGGAGTTCCTCATGGAGTACCAGGCGGAGGCGGGCAGGCTGGTGTGCATGGTGTGCGGCTGCCCGCTGCCCTCGCTCCACCTGGACCACATCAAGAGCCACGTGCTGGACATCCACCCTCAGTCGCTGGTTTACAGTTCGGAGGAGAAGCACGGCATCCTGCAGACCTGGGCTCAGACGCATGGTGAGACAGGGGAGGAGGGCGTAGTTGAGTATAACAGTACAAGGAAAGAGGCATTCTGTCACTGCGGCACTAGTTTTTTTATATGCAATATGTCTTGTGTCTTGTATGATGCTAGAAAGAGGTAAGTGGAATCTTTTCAGCGCAGAATTGAAAAGCTTTTGTTGAAAAAGCGCTTGATGTTCTGTTATACTCTTCCCCCACCCCCACCACATGCCCCAATTTCAGAATCTGACCCCCTGAACGACTTCATCAAGTCGGAGCCCAACACCAAAGACGAGAGAGAGGCTGGGGTGGACTTTTTCCATGATGACCTGGAGACCATCCAGATTGGCGCGGACAACGATGAGGAATTGTCCCAGATACACAACATGGTTGGTAGCAGGGAAGGAGGTGGTGTTGGAGCTCCAGAGGTGACCAGTCCCATACCCCCTCTCCCTCTCCGCCAGCCCAGGAAGAGGCGTCTCCTCGGGGGCTTCCCCTGGCGCCTGCGCCTGGACTACCTGGTGGCCTATGGGCCTCAGGGTCGTGGCACCTTCTGCATGGTGTGCTCCCAGGCCCTGCCCGTGGCCAAGGTGAGCAGCTTCCGGCGCCACATTCAGGAGTGCCACCCTGAGACTACCAGCCTGGCCCGGGAGGAGAGAGAGGCCATGGCCGAGGCCTGGACCAAAGAGGCCCCCACGGAAGACCACCTGGCCGTGCAGATGAAAGAAGGTAAAACCTACAAGTTCCAAAAAATGTAAAAGACAGACTGTAGCTACTCTCAGAGAAAAGATAAAATACTAAGTGATTCACCATGTGGTTTTTGTCCCCCCCTCCCCCCCCCGACAGAAGTGGACCCCGGTGACATCATCAGCTTCCATGTGTCAGGAGAGATGGGTGAAAAGGCAGCACCAGACAACAACAACAACCACCGGACCCCCAAGATGTCCGCCATTCAGACAGTGAAGAAGGAGGAGGGGGTCGTCACCATACCTGCCACTCTGGGACGCCATGGACACTACCCGGGCAAGGACCAGCGGCGGAACTACCAGGTGCGCTGGCGGATGGAGTTCCTGATGGACTATGACTGCCGGCGACACGGGCTGATCTGTATGGTGTGCGGGGCGACGTTAGCCACTCTTAAAGTCAGCACCATCAAGAGACACATCCAGCAGGTCCACCCTCATTCTCTGGAGTACAGCTCTGACGAGAGACAGCAAGCCCTGCTCAGCTACAACCAGACAGCCCTGCACTTCGTCCACTCGGACGACTGTTTCTCCTCCTTGGACCACGGACACTCGGCAGTCGGAGAGACGGCCGCCAGCCTCCTCGTCAGTTAAGACGAGGGGCGGCAGGCCCACGGTTGTTCTTCGTTCTCCCCGCTTCAACCCCAAGTCTTTCTTTCTCAGGAAGCTAGAAACATGAGGCTTGGTAGAGCCCTGTCGCGAGTGGTGTCTGGCACAGTCGGTGATTGATGTGAGCGAGCGTACAATATAGCACTTTTTGTCCCAAAAAATGTACTTAAACCTAGCTTTGGGTGTGTAGGTGATTGAATGAGAGGGTGTTTGAGGTTTATTGCTTAAGACAATGAACAGCACTTAAAGATGCAATTATCTTTATTCACTTACGTCAAATACATCAAGTTATTTCAGAAATTCCTTGTTTACAATGAGGTAAATGGACTTCCTCCATACATTTTTCTCATTCTTGAATGAGAAGATCTTACCTTGCATGTCTTTTCCAGTGTCATAGTACTATTGTTGCACCGGCCAGCAACTATTTTTGCTTCTCATGAGTCTTCTTAGCAAAATGTTTCACACACACACAAAAAAAATATATGTTTTATAGTGTTGAATATTTGCATTTTTTTTTTTTTAACAAGCACTTTTAGACGTTTTTTTACAAAAAGGTTTGTAATTGCGGCCATTTTGTCTACTTCATTGATCAAAGTTAACGATGCCACGTAAATGTAATTTTGCATGGCAATTCTGAAGTCATGCATGATTGTGGAGGGATTGCCTGGAATGGCTTAGGCGTTTTATAAGAGAGCATATTTATACAAGATTTCACATGCAAGATTTCCATTTCAGTAACTCACCTATTACAAGGTTTATGCAACAAAGTGAAAGAAAAAAGTATAATATTACAACAGCGTCAGGAAATAAATTGCCAAGTTGACCACCTATGAAATGAGCACCTCGGTTGCCCTTATTTCAGTGATCTTTAAAATATCACTCCCACCAGGAAAAGCACAACTCAGGGATTGTCCATTTTCCATCTGTGCTCGCTCTTTCGCTCGCTTGTTATAGCGCATCCAAATTACTACACTCTTAACATAACAATACTTTACAACCCATGGACTAATTGATTTGCTCAAAGAACCAGATGGCAGCATTTCTCCAGTTACGTGGAGAGGAGGGACGTGAGTGTTAAATACCACTCTCTTTCTCTAACCTAAGCTGCCTTAATTGGTGACTTGGGCTGGATCTCAAATTGTTACCAGTCAAACCTGTGCTTTCTCCGTCCTTGTTTGATAAATTCCTCTCAAAGGCATTGCAGGGCCAGAGGGACCCTAAATCCTCTCCTCTAATGCACTTCAATAGGAATTGAGGAAACAAGGAGAGAGGAAGCAAGGATTTGACAGCCAGTAATGTTTTCAGACACATCCCTAGTTTGTGCAGTGGTCTTTTTAGCATGCAGGGAATGGGCAAGGAGTGATGAAATACTTATTACATCTGGGCTTTGAGCCACGTTGGCCACAGAAAGGTTAAAAGCTTTGTGACTCAGCACTTATTATTTAAATATGAATAGAATATAAATGTGATTGAATAAATAAGAATAAACCTTGTTTGTTGCAATGATTTACGTGTATGTTTGTGTCGGTGTGCATAAGGGGCACGTTAAAATGACCCTTTGGTGGTACTTAGTTGGCTTGGGCGAGGACACGAGCAATGACCTCAGTTTTATTTCGGGACCGAGTCCCTCATCTTTCTTCAATTTCAAGTATCCGCTCTGCATTTCGTCTGTACACGGCGAAAGGTTGTTGAGACATGCATTCTGTCATCAATGATACTTGTAATAAAAAAAGTGTCCGAATAATATTGTCTGACTGGTTCTCTGGTAAATTATGGCTAAAATTGACTTGACTCAGCTGTCATTTGCAGACAGCTGGTAATAACGTATAAAGCAACACATTCGCTGATTGGGTTTACCATGTCCGTGTTACCTCAACATGCAGACCTGGTCTAAAATGAGTAGCTACAGTGTTATCCTCTTATCAAAAACAATCATATCACCATCCCATATCCTCTGTCCAGGCGGGAGCGCGAATGCTGGACTCAGTCTCGTTTTCAATCTTGACTCATGTTTCCCCGTGGTTCAAACATGCTGTCATGTTTAGTGTTTAAATGTTGAGCAGACCACAAATGGACAAAACAAATCAGGGTGTCCTTTGACATATGTTTATTAACTCCACTTTAACATCACTACAGGGGCCACAGATTTTTTTTTTCTTTCTGCAAATTTCCTCATCCCCCCTCCCCCAAAGCTCCAAAATGTGATCAAAAGTCATTGCTAACAGACAGAGCTGGAGATGTTAGTTAACACACCTAGTTACCAATAGTCAAAAGCTAAACAAAGAATGCCAAAGAAATAAACTCCTGCCAACCCCCTCCAAGAAAGGAAAAAGACAGGAAGCAGGAAAAATGAGAAGAAAAAAAATACATGCTTCAAGGAAACCAGTTTAAAATGTAGAATTATATCATAATTGACAAAGGAAGAATAAAGACACTAAAGTGAGAGGTTTGTATTATAATCTATTGAAAACATAGGTAGCATTGCCTTCAATGAAAAGGTTGAGGTGGAGCGCCCATGAAAAGCCTGACTCGTCATCATGAGGTCATCATGGCAACCGAATGTATAATTAGTCCAGCATCACAAGGACACAGTGGTTTACAGACATTGGATACGTTCGACTGTGGGTGAGCATGTCTGTGTGCACGTGTGAAAAACAAAAACATCCAGAACAAACATGTCCAATAGCTTGAGTCGATGAATTGAGGGTAGAGTTAGACCTTACCCTAGCGAAGCAAGTAGAGTATGTGTCCATTGGCTTGAATGAACTGCCACAGAGTTGGATACAGAGACATATGTATGCACAAAACGGAACCAATAAGCATTGTTGTACCACATCTCTGTGAGGTGGTGTGTACGCTGACAACATCAGGGCCACTGTGAAACACTGGTTTTCATGCACGGGGAGGAATGTTCTATTGATGTTGCAGGGTAACATTCAGCAGTTAACATACATTTGAGTAGTAGTAGTAGATGCATTGAGGCAATGCGAAACGGTCATTGTATAATTTATGTTACAACATTAGTGTTTCATCTTTAGTGACCATCCAATGTAGAGGGATTTCCTCCCAAAAATTACAACGGAGGTGCAAACCTACTTTGAGCACATTGTCACGGAGTATGGACGATCAGAATAGGAACAGTCTTCAATATTTTTCAAAAATCTATTTCTAAAATCCCTTTCGAAGACACGAGGCCATTGCAGAGAAGTAGCCCTAAAAATAGATGACTATAGTTTTTATTGTAACCAAAACACAATTTAAGCAATCACAAATAACGATCATCTTATAAACAAAAACATTAACAGTTAAGAACATGATACAGCATATATATATATATATATATATATATATATATATATATATATATATATATATATATATATATATATATATAAAAAGTGAGGAAATGTTTCCAGCTCATGCAATGACATGCACTACATGGCATTCAAAAGAAAAAAAATAAACTAAAGCCCATTACAAACACCCACCAAATCTTTTCTTGCATCTATCGTTCCGTCATAGTTATACGTGGAGCTACTGTCAAAAACTGGCTGCTCTTTGAGCCCATATCCAAGAGGTCTCACTGGAGAAGTCAAGCGGTTATGAGGCTTCAAGAAAGCAACTACGAAGCTTCATGGAGCCTTTACGAGGCTGAAAGGGAGTCAAAAGCGGCAAATCCTATAAGCAATAAGAACCATATCAATAATAGTAATAATATACATTTTACAGGTGACCGTGAAACATTGGATGTCGACTTGAACAGGTGCGACAAAAAAACGAGTTATGACCGCTGTAAGAGGGAGTTCTTCTTTTATAAACAAGCCAGGCTAACTCGTTTCATTACAGCAGAGAAAGGGGGAGCCCGTTGTCGTGTATCTACAGAAACATTACACCAAATGCATTCAAATCAAACAGGGTGAACTTGACCAAAAGTATCACAGCTGGTTCAGTGTTCCAAATCCTTTTATTTCAACCTGCTCATGGGATTAAAATAAAAAATAAAATAAATGTTCAGTACATTGCAGAAACGTTATACATACATAAGTGCCTTTAAGGTGAGCAAAACACAATTGACACCAAAACCGTAACAGTGAAATCCCAGTACCATGTTCCAAACACAAACTTTATATATTTTTTTGTTTATCCATACAAACTGCCACAGAGCGAGAGAGCAGGAAAAAGACAAGCCACAATTGACACCCAAAGGGTACGTTTCTAAAATCATTTTGCTCTTTTTATGCGTTTTACTCTTCTACTTGTTCGGTTTACTTTCAGCTAAATATATATTAGTTAAAAGTACAGACATTTGCTTTTTTTGCGAGACTAACACTCGTACTTACTCGTCAATGATAAACCCTACACACTCCAACTGTACACTACAAAACCAAGTCATAGATTCCGTCTAGTTCACTTGACCCCTGCATCATTTTTTTTTTTTTTTTTTTTTAGTGCGCCCAAAGACAGGCGTCCTGCCACGGCATTACATCACTTCCTCCCGCTAGACGTGTTTCCTGTCGACACAGTAGGCGCAGTTCTTTTTCTAAATGCTCTTAGTTAAGCTGCGCGGTTCACATTGAGTAGCATTACTTTGTTCTCTTCTACCTAGCTGGTTCAGTGCAGATGGTATGATGGTTGGTGGAAGGGAGGGAGTGGGGGTTAGATGGTGGATAGGGGGAGAAGGACTGAGAAGGAGGGGAGGGCAGGGAGGAGGGGATTTAAGATGGGATACATGTGAGGATGATGGTGATGAAGATGTCTGCGGGCCGCTCATTCAGCTTTCGTACGCTTGACGGCTCCAGGGAGTTTCTCTTGCAACCTGGAAGAGAAAAGGCAAAGAGAACATGTACACCATCAACATACACATCTCTGATCACCTGGCACCACTGATTGTATACGAAACTGTTAGTTTAGGTAGATTGTGATCGGAGACATCCTGTTGGCATTTAAACCATGGTTGGGAACACTTACTTAGCCATTGTGGTGTTGACTTGAGTGCGTGCAATCTCCATGTAGCGATCAATCTGGGTCTGGGGAAGAAAGAGGGCAAGACAAAAGTGGGTTTTACATTAAATTACAGATCATCTGGGTCAAAAACAGACCTGATCCGAATAACATGAAACAATGCCTCATTGTTCACACAATGAGTTACGAGATAAAAAACACAAGTAGACAGATGCCACGACTGTTACCGTATTACGGTTGTTATGGTATTAGGGGTTGTTATGGTTTAGAAGAGTAAAATGCTGCCATTAATCTAGGCCTCCGTGAATTCAACAGACCTATACAGTTCACAGTAAGCATATAAAAGATATGGAAACATTAAGTAAAGGTGATGACTTTATTCAACCGGACAGTTAAAGCCGTCTTGTAACTGTGACAGTAGGGTGACTTGTCCAATCAGCCTTGTCCTATGATTACGATAAGTATGCAAAAACAGCCTCCAACGACTCGGAGAGCCCAGTCATCCGGTGAGGTCACACAGAGCGGAACGATGGGTGATGACTTGTACGCGCCCGCAAAGCGATGATGTCGTCATCATCACTGTTGCCGGTGAAACAGAACCATATATAGGCCCAGTTCTAGGTAAATGGTATGATTTCAGCAGCACGACTCATGTCGACATACTTCTAAAGCATGTAACGCAACAATAAAAGTTCTCGACTTCTTCGACGTCATAAGAAGACAAAAGGGTCAAGGGTCAGTCTCTCACCTTGTTCTTCTCATAGAACGGGGGCACGGCAAATAGGAGGATGTCAGCTGGAGGAGAGGGAAAGAAAAACTTTGAAGTAACAAAAATAACAACTGACCTCTACAAAAAAAGCACAAAGCATCACAGGCATAAAGTTACCATTTATAGTCCATTTATAGTCCATCACAATAATAATAATAATAATAATAATAATAATAAAGCCACTTCCTTCAGGGAGGGAGACAAAGGACAGTGAAGAACATTTTACTAGTAAGAATTCCCCCCACAAAAACAACCAATTAGGCTGTAACACCTTGTAAACTGCGATGGCGTGACACGCCATTAAGAAGGTTCAGATCAATACTTCTGACATACAGTGTTGTTCAGAGCAGCAGGCTATTGGGTAGTGGTGGTCTAAACGAGCCAATCATCTGAAGGCCACATTCTGTGCCGCCAGTAACCTCAGACTATCATCAGTCTTGTCAATATAGGAAAAGGTCACGGGTGGACACTAAACAAGTGTGACACGCTAACAACAGACTAAACAAGACCCACACAGTGTTCTAGTCTCACAGCAATTGTCCTGAGTTTATACTATAAACGATGCCGTTTACCAAGCATTAAAGCGATGTAATTGCACAGTAAAAATGCTGGGACTGGGTTTTTAGTAATCCAGTGAGATTCTGAACTAATGTAAAAAAAAATATTATAATATTTTTTTTTTAAATGTAAAGGAAAATGTTTTATGATAAACCTTTTGTAGCACATTTCATGAACTTTGACCCCCTTTCATGTGTGTCCCATTGCCCAGGTTGGTTTAAACATGCATGAAACATTTGAGCAAGAACCGGAGAGGCGAAGGAATGTGACAGTGGACAGTTACTGTACGTCCACAGGCGCCTGAGAAATGGAGGCGCTACATCCCCACTTTCAAAATAGGTGTGCAAATATTACATTATTAAATCTGTGAAATAATTGTGTGTCTGTATGCACCTATGCACAAAATGAAAAAGAGCAAGATGTGTACCTTGATAAAAACAGCTCTGCTTTTCTTGGTAAGTAATAACGACCAAATAAGCCTTTTCTACCCTTGTTGCCTCAAATATGTATGCTACTGTGACAAGTTAAACATTTTCATGGTGACACTGACAGTGCTTTAACCTGTTTGGGCTAGGGGGCAGCATTTTCACTTTTGGATGAAAAGCGTGCCAATAGTAAACTGCCTGCTACTCAGTCCCAGTTGCTAATATATGCATATTATTAGTAGATTAAAAAAAATCCAACCAGGAAGTGGGAAATCTGAGGTTTGTCGTTTTTCAACTCTTGGCCTATCGAATATACAGTGTCTATGGGGTCATTTTGCACTTCCTAAGGATTCCACTAGATGTCAACAGTCTTTAGAACCTTGTTTGATACTTCTACTGTGAAGTGGGGCCGATTGAGAGGGGAATGAGTCCGAGGTCTGGCAGAGAGCCACGAGCTCGTGACGCGCGTTCATGTGAAAGTTACCTTGTATTCCATTGCTTTTCTACAGACAAAGGAATTCTCCGGTTGGAACATTATTGAAGATTTATGATAAAAACATCTTAAAGATTGATTCTATACTTCGTTTGACATGTTTCTACGAACTGTAATAGGACTTTTCATCTGAACTTTTGCCTGGACCTGCCCGAGCGTCATGAGTTTAGATTGTGTACTGAATGCGCGAACCAAGGAGTTATTTGGACATAAATGATGGACTTTATGGAACAAATCAAACATTTATTGTGGAACTGGGATTCCTGGGAGTGCATTCTGATGAAGATCATCAAAGGTATGTGAATATTTATAATGCTATTTCTGACTTCTGTTGACTCCAACATGGCGGATATCTTTTTGGGTTATGTTGGGCTCCGAGTGCCGTACTCAGATTATTGCATGGTTTGCTTTTTCCGTAACGTTATTTTGAAACCTGACACAGCAGTTGCATTAAGGAGAAATATATCTTTAATTCTGTGAATAACACTTGTATCTTTTATCAATGTTTATTATGAGTATTTCTGTAAATCGATGTGGCTCTGTGCAAATTCACGGGATGTTTTGGGGGCAAAGCCAAATGTAAACTGAGGTTTATGGATATAAATATGAACTTGATCAAACAAAACATACATGTATTGTGTAACATGTTGTCCCGGGTGTGTCATCTGATGAAGAATATCCAAGGTTGGTGATTAATTTTCTCTCCATTTCTGCTTTTTGTGACTCCTCTCTTTGGTTGAAAAATTGCTGTATGATTTCTGTGACTAGTTGCTGACCTAACATAATATGTTCTGCTTTCGCCGAAAAGCGTTTTTTTAAATCGGACACTGTGATTGGATTAATGATCATTTTATCTTTAAAATGGTGTCTAATACTTGTATATTTGAGACATTTGAATCATGAGATGTCTGTTGATTGAAGTTGGCGCCCTGCAATTTCATTGGCTGTTGGCGAGGGGTTCCTCGATAGGTTAAACAACAGCGCCAGAAAAATGCCATGTCAGATGAGAAGCGGAACAGTCAAGCAATGTTTTTGCTAAGTCTACACTTTTGTTATTCCTATTACTTTTCATGATTATTCTGTTTCTTCAGGATTTGTTGTCAAATACATTTAGCCTACTCACTGTGATGTGTTGTTATATAGGCCACTATTCAACAGAATGACAATTAAACATTTATTTGAAATTCATTTATAGCAGCCTAGTCCTGTAACTGCAGAAGACACATTCCAGTTGAAGGCATTCAGTTGTACAACTGACGAGGTTTCCCAAAATGTGTGGTTTTAAGAACCAAAACGCAGTTACTTACATGCTGTTCTTTGTTTTTATTCATCAAATTAGGCCTACACAATAACAACAAAAAAATCTAATTTTATATAAGTAGCTTGAAAAATGTATGAAGTAAGCTATTAGCTTGTATGAAGTAGCTATTATGAAAGAAAAGGTTGGAGACCACTATTCTAACCCAAACTGTTCAAATATGACTCATTACCAGAGCTACATTTTTATTGCAGATTCAGGGCTGCAATTTATGGATCTATCCTCAGAGATAGAGATAGAGATAGTGATAGAGAGAGAGATAGATATATAGATAGATATATAGATAGATATATAGATAGAGATATGAGATGCCAAAATATTGCAATATTATTTTTATGTTAATATATGACAAACCAATTGAATATTCAAGATTACAGGTCTTGTTCAATGCCATAACAGATAACACTGCAATATTGAGAAAGAAAATTGTTAAAAGATAAATCTAAATTCACATTTGCAATTGTACTACATTATTGTGATCACATTATTTGTGTAAAAAAGAAAATGAGAATTCAACGTGCAATATAATTATGTTTTTTCTTAACCGACAAGGTACAACATTCAAATTGTTATTGGGGAAAACAATATTGTTCTTCCCATTTTTTATTTCATTTCCTCATTGTCATGTGCTATCCTAGCCACATTCTTAACAGTTTGGCCTCTCAACTGATCACTGAGGGTGGGATTGTCAGGGGAGGAGCAGGATATTTTTGTGACTCACAGAGATGGTAGGGTTTCAATCATGTCAATCAATCACTGAGCTGCAATCAATCATTCAGCTGCTGATTCAAAACCTTTCCCCTCAGGGCCCTAGCTGCTACTCTGATTGGCTGCAGTGCAGTGCTGAGTGCAGTGCTGAGATAGACTCTTACCCAGGATGAGGATGGTGATGCCGTTGAAGACGGCTCCTACGTAGGTCAGCAGCCACATCACTACAGCCAGCTGGGAGAAGAAGAAAACACACCCGGGTCAGAGCCAACGATGCCATATTAAGTCAATGATTAGAACACTGGGTGCCTGGGGCCTATTCAGAGGGGTGAAGTGGTTCAAACGTTGCAGAGTGAAATGTAGAACAGGCGCGGTGTTCTGTCATGTAAGATAGGGAATCGTGCCAATTCTATGCATTACATTTCTATCTGAACGTTAGGTACAGTTGCATCCTCCCAAATTCATCCTCGGTTTATACATACCCATGGTATCCATACTCAGGAGTGGGAGGATTAAGACGATGCCCCTTAACAACTGTTCGAGTTCAAATATTGTAATATTTTCTAATCCCATTGTTGGTTTATGCTATGGCATGGGAGGTAGGATAATCTGATCCTAGATCGGTGGTTAGGGGCTACTTCTACCTCCGGCTAAGGAAGGGATGGAATGTTGATTTAATAGGCTGAGAGTGGAGCCACAGCAAGGAGCATTAACCCTGCATGAGTGGCCATGGGATCGACCAGCAGCAGTCGACTTGGTCTGATTGGCTGGTATGTCTGGTTGGCTGAGCTATAATGAAGTGTTAAGACTGGCAGGAGCTCTCCTCTCCTCTCTTCCCTCCTATTCACTCACTCCACAGAGAGCTAGCTGTGAGCTGCATTCTGGGTCAGCGAGCTAGCTGCTATCGGATGGCCGCGGTGCGAAGCCAGGGCTCGTGTCGCGCCTTCCCTGTGTGATTGACGCACACGGGCATGCCATTGACATACCGTGAGCTCTCCCGCTCTCTGTCATAGTCACATGATGAAGAGTTTTACAGTCGATCACTGTCACACTCACACTGCAACATACAATAGGGTTGAGTTACTAACTACATGACCAGGGTTGGTGGTGGAGAGGCTTATTATAGACACACACACACAGCAGGGATCGCTCAGTGTTCAGATTGCGTGAGTCAATAAAAAGTATTGTGCGGCAGGAGAGGAGAGTTTAAGGGGGAGGGAATAGACATAGGCCTATGGGAACAAGTCCGGATTGTCACCTGTTTAGGACCGTCTTGCCTAATACCTGGTTTAGGGTCGTGTACGTAGATTTATGAACGAGGTGAACAGCAAAACGATCCACCCACACACGCTAGGGTATGATGGAATGGATCACTGGTCTACCAACATATCCACCATAGTCAGAGGCACAGATACAGGGGGTGAACCGCCTGACAGGCAGCTGGACAGACACTTCAACCCACCTTTAGGGAGTCGATGAGGTCCTCGACCAGGAAGAGTTTGCTCATCTGTTTGAGGAATCGGTTAATGTAGGTCAAACTGACATCCACGTGCTTGTGGAAGGTCTCGGGGGGAATGCTGACATCCTTCTCCATCAGAGCCCTGAAGAGAACCAACCCACAGCAGGAGTGTGAAGCTACGAACTCAAAAGTCAGGCTAACTTGCTATACGTCAACCAACAACGGCTTTAATTTGATCATTTAATGCTAACCCGCTAAGAAGCGCCAAATCAGCTCAACCAACCCGAGCTGCTTTCATTTTAAAACTTGATCAAGTCACTGGATTTGAGGATTTCACTGGTTAGCTTTTTCCCCTACTCCAGCAGTTGTTTCCATATGCATTTACTGAGTGTACAAACAATTATGAACACCTTCTCTTTGCATGACAGACTGACCAGGTGAATCTACTTGCCTGGTAAAATAAGTGTTCAATAAATAAACAAATAAGAAGTCATCATTCTGTGTTTGACTGGGCTGTAAGTGAAGTAAGCCCCCCCCCCCTCCCACTCTGCCTGGACCAAACATGATGTTTCTATTAATAAAACCAGCAGGAAATTAGTCACTCAGGCAGGGATTGTGATGACAAACACAAACATCCTGCTGGAGCTAAAAACAGCAATGGCAACAATGATAACATAAAAATAGGGAATTTAGTTTTTCCTGGTCATGTGGTGAGGAGAAGAAAAAAAACTCCTGGCCCTAGTGAAGACTACTCAGCTAGACGTTTTGTCAAAAACAACCACTCCTACCAACCACTCTTAACACTGGCTTTTCCCACGTTCGTTCTAATGAATACAATACTTCGTAGCATCACAAGTTTCCAGGTGGAGTGTGCCGCCTTACTTGAAGGGGTGTCCGTCGTTGGACTTCTGCACGGCCTGGACGACAGACTTGTAGATGCGGAAGGAGATGGTGACACAGAGCAGGGCGAGGAGCAGGTAGGAGATCACGCTGATGACGCTGAACGCCGCCAGGGACAGAAGCGTCAGCAGGGACAGGCCGAACACCACGCCAGACTTCTTGGGGTCTCGCCAGTGCACCAGGTCCTTGACTAGAGTGGGTGAAAGAAAGGGTGTAGCAGAAAGGTGTGTATGTGTGTTTAATGGAAGGAAAATGTGTGTTTGTATGAGTGCATGTTTCAGTGTGTGGAAAGCGGGTGAGAGGGCATTATTGTTTATGAGATTAGGGGGGAGACAAGAGGGAAGAATTCAAGTTGCTTATTGCACAAGACACGTTTGGAATACAAGACCAGCAAATGGTGATATCCAACCGCCAACCTATAATATATATATTTTTTTTTTAAATGCTGTGTTTTCCCCCTCTGGCAACTCCAGTCTAAGAATAACATACTGTATACAGACTGCATTAGATACTGTTACCACACCTGCCCCCACAACCCTGTACATGTTTGTGTGTGTATACAAACTGAACTGATATTCCCAATACAGTGTTGTTACGCAACCCTCTTATAGGGCTCTTAAATATCCTCCCTCCATCCTTTGCATGAAAAGGGGGCATTTAAAGAAACCTGGTATCAACCGCTGCCTCCACATTGGACTACGCCTCTTCGGGCTCCGGGCCTGGGCTGCTGTGCGTTGCAGCCAATTAAGGGGGAGAGAAAGCAGAGCAGAGAGCACGGCATACACAACAACCCTTCCCACTCCCCTCACTCTACAGAGGATCCATTAATGCAATTTGGTTGGCATCTTTCCGTTTCACTCTTCTTCGAAGGACTGTCTACGTTTTTGACACCGTGGTGGCAGGCTGGGCTGACTACCAAGAAAAGGTTCTTGGAGAAACCGTAGGGAACGGAGACGCCCACTTTTTTTTACCACTTCTTCCTTTCATCCCCAATTTTGTTCATCCCACACTGTGCTAGACAGAGCACTGTTTCTACCCAAATCTTTCTACCCCTGTGCATAGGCTACACAAACAGACATACAGAAGGCACACAGAGACAGACACACACGTTCCTGGGGTGGGAGGTGCCTGGCACACTGCTCGCCCACCATTACCTAACTCTGTGAGTGTGTGTGTGTGAGAGAGAGAGAGCGTGACTCATGCTCCACTAACATGTAATGTACAGCTGAGAGCGAGCCACTGCGGCTCTGCATCATCTGGTCCCACATACAGACACTGAGGAGATGTAGCATGTCCCGCGGCCAGGGCTTGTATGAAAAAAAAAAACAAGGCAGCTACGATTAGTATCAGCATATGTTATGAGCTTGTAAGCAGCCTCGTCGTGGGGCTACACTACAGAAAGGAAATAGGAATTTATCCAGGGTTGCACATAGTCGAGGCACTCATGTACACGAGATTGTGTAGAGGCAAAAAAAACAAAAAAACAGTAACAGGATTGTGTTGTGAAATTAGGCTCCTCTGCAGCTGGTTAGTTTTCCATGATTAAAATGCTCACTTACCATATAGGCTTCATTATTATTAACTGATAGAAAGATTTCCAACTCGAGACAACCATGTGGGGTTTATTGGAGGGAGGATTGAGTGAATGTATTAGGAAACTTGGTTTATCATAGTTCTCTTTTACCCTTCCTCCAATTTAGTTTACTTACAACAAATGTAATAAATATAAACTTCTAAAATCTAAATTTCCATTATTAAATATCAAAATGTTCAAAATATACTACAATAGAGAGTTCGGAGCAATATTGTGTATCAGTTCAAAATGTGGAACATCGCTGCATGGCACAATGTATTTTTTTGTTTGTTTACAGACAAGTCATCCTGACAGAGCAGAGAAGCAAAGCAGCGCCCCTCTTGTAGCAGGACACAGACAGCACTCCATTGTTCCTGATGCTGCCTGGCTGGCTGGTGAGCGGTGCTCAGAGAATGAGTGGGGTTTCCTAGCCCAGCACTGCAGGGGTCTGAGTCCCTCCCAGCATGCTTTGCTGGTACCCACAGGGAGGTAGCCTGGGCTGGCGGCCCTCGTTAATCATCCATCCCTCCCTCCCTCCCTCCCTCCCTCCCTGCGTTATAGGCCCCAGATCTAGCAGCGAGTCCCAGTGGCAGCAGAGCCGCAGTGGCCTGCTTTCTACCTCACTGTGCAGTGAGCAATATAATAATAATAATATATCCCATTTAGCAGACGCTTTTGTCCAAAGCGACTTACAAGTCGGCTGGGGCCACTACTTTTACATATGGGTGGTCCCAGTGGGAAACGAACCCACGACGCTTGGCGTTGCAAGCGCCATGCTCTACCGACTGAGCCACACAGGACCCTGGTACAGGCACCACACCACATTGCCTGCATTCCAGGGTGTGTGCGCGCGTCTATTTGCGTCAATGTGCGTGACCCCATTACAACATAGCCTGGCAACAGATTTCAACGATTTACTCCTGCAAAGCTAAACCAGCTTCTAAAGCAAGTCAAATATCATAGGTGATTATATACACATTGGCATGGGTGAATAAGTCTGACTCAAGTATTGACAAGATCCACTCCCTCCCGACTGACAACGACTGGCTGGACCCCGCCCTATCCCTCCCAGTCCTAAACACACACGATTAACACAAATCTTCCTACTACAAATGGACTGGCTGATTTGAACTAATCTTTAAAGGCCTGGCAGAAGTCAAGATTTTCTCACTAGCCCAAGAGAGAGGAGCCTTTTCTGGCCACTGTTCAAATGTGTACCCTATTTGGGAGGATGACTGATTCATATCACCGTCGGTGTGGCCATTTCTTGTTGAGGCCTTTTGAGGGAGAACTGGTATGTCCACACCGCATTATCATTACCAATAGAGCCGAGCTAACTAAAACAGGTTGTTACACCCACTAAAGTAACCTTAACTCACCTAGCCAGGCATACCCCGCCTAATAAACCACTGAGTTGAGGCAGCAACAATGCAGAAGGATGACTAAAATAGAATGGTTTGCGGCTGAGGGAAAGGACAAGGTTCAAGAGGGAAACGGGGTACTTAAAAGAGCAGACTGTAGCAGATTGAGGGAAAATAACCCCCAAAATGTACGCTACGCTACTTGAATTTTGGTCTTTAAAGTATACAGAAACCACTCGTGAAAATAATTACGAGCGCATTATTATTTGATATGTTAGAAGAAAATATGCGCTATACCATCGATATGTATTGTCTTAAAGCACCTCCAACAGTAGCTAACTGTAATGCTTCATTATAATTCCCTCCACGACTCCTGCATGGCGTAAACTTTCCCCTAGTTACTGGTTGCCTCAGTGATGACCTACAGTTCCATAGCGTGCCCGTGGTGTAGGTTGCGCTCGCAGCACATGAACATGTTTGAGTCCATACTGCAGGCATCCTGCCTTTAACTCCTGTCTACATACCAGTTTGTGTGTGCCAGGTTTGGATTTCATGTTTGCACTGAGCAGGCATAGCATAGGAAGGGGTTCCCTATTGGGGATCAAATCACAGACGACGATTACACAAAATGTACAGTTAGCTGTGACCTCGTGTGTTTAGAGTATATGTAACATCTTGTAAGCCAGTAGGTAATAATGACAGCATTGATAAGGCATATTATATTGGCAGATGTGATATATAAACTAGATGAGGCTCAGATAAGAGCCACATTCAAGCTTTTCACACAGAACAAAAATAGAAAAACGCAACAATTTCACAGAGTTACAGTTCATATAAGGAAAACAGTCCATTTAAATAAATTCCTTTGGCTCTAATATATGGATTTCACATGACTGGGAATACAGATACGCATATGTTATGGGCATGAATCAGAAAACCAGCCAGTATCTGGTGTGACCACCATTTCCCTCATGCAGTACGACATCTCCTTCGCAGAGCTGATTGGGCTGTTGATTGTGGCCAGTGGAATGTTGTCCCACTCCTCTTCAATGGCTGTGTGAAGTTGCTAGAAATTGGCGGAAAGTGGGACATGCGGTCATAAACGTCGATCCAAAGCATACCTTACACGCTCAATGGGTGACACGTCTGGTGAGTATGCAGGCCATGGAAGAAGGGACATTTTCAGCTTCCAGGAATTGTGTACAGATCAATGTGACATTGGACCTTGAACTATCATGCTGAAACATGTGATGGCGGCGGATGAATGGCATGACAATGGGCCTCAGGATCTTGTCACCGAAGCTCTGTGCATTTAAATTGTCATTTACAATTGTGTTTGTTGTCCATAACCCCAGCGACACCATGGGGCACTCTGTTCACAACGCTGACATCAGCAAACCACTCGCCCACACGACGCCATACACGCCATCTGCAATCAGCCTGGTACAGTTGAAGCCAGGCTTCATCCAAGTGAAGAGCACACTTCCCCAGCTTGCAAGTGGCCATCGAAGGTGAGCATTTGCCCACTGAAGTCGGTTATGATGCCGACCTGCTGTCAGGTGAAGTCCCTGGTGAAGACGACGAGCACGCAGATGAGCATCCCTGAGGCGGTTTCTGACAGTTTGTGCAGAAATTCTTCGGTTGTGCAAACACAGTTTCCTCAGCTGTTTGGGTGGCTGGTCTCAGACGATCCCGCAGGTGGAGAAGCCGGAGGTGGACGTCCTGGGCTGGTGTGGTTACACGTGGTCTGCAGTTGTGACGCCGGTTGAACTCAAATTCTCCAAAATTACATTGGAGGCAGCTTATGGTAGAGAAATTAACATTTAATTCTCTGGCAACAGCTCCAGTGGACATTCCTACAGTCAGAATGCCAACTGCACGCTCCCTCAAAACGAGACATCTGTGGCATTATGTCGTGTGACAAAACTGCACATTTTCGAGTGGCCTTTTATTGTCCCCAGCACAAGGTGCACCTGTGTAATGATCATGCTGTTTAATCAGCTTCTTGATATGAAAAACCTCAGATGAATGGATTATCTTGGCAACTGAGAAATACTCACTAACAGGGATATAAACAAACTTGAGCACAACATTTTTTTTGGGGGGGGAATAAGCTTTTTTGGTGTATGGAACATTTCCGGTATCTTTTATTTCAGCTCATGAAACATGGGACCAACACTTTCCATGTTGCGTTTATATTTTTGTTCAGTGTATATACCATGTATTTACTATGTCCTTTGTGCCATTAAAATCAAGGAAGGTCACAAGAAAAATGGAACATTCTGTGTATAATTTTCTAGAGGAGGTTGGGAGGGCTGTGCCAAGACTCAAGAGGAGGGCAAGAGGGCAATAAAAGCTCTTATGACATCCAGCTAATTACGGCACCCTTCCTCTGAGCCAAGTGACAATTGTCACACAAAATAAGAGAACCAATGCCCCCTAGCCTGGTCCCTTCTGTATGGGTTTTTGCCAACTCAAACTGGCATGGCAACGTTAGTCAGGGTAGTTGGACAAAGCACGAGTAAGCTGTTATCATTTTTTGCAGTTCCTCCAGCGTGTCTGGTCATGCTCTTGTAATATCCAATCCAGCTCGTCGATAATAATGACCATCATAAAAGGTAAAGTAAAGTCTGCGCCTTCAGAATGATCACGCGTCTCTGGCATGATCGTCTCCTGTCCTGTCTAAGTGCAGCGTAGTGTGGAAAGTTGCACCAAAGCAGAAACCCAACACTGGTGAATCGACTTCTCCGCCTGACATCCAGGGGCATTGCAAGCAGACACTGGAGCACCATGTTTGAACTCCCCACCACCCACTGTCCGACCATGATTACGCTAAGCTTTTAAGGACATGGGGGGGGGGGACGACAACTGCACTCTGTCTGAACGTGGAGACCTTCATAAGGATTGACTGTAAGAGCCAGATTTCAGTCTGGCACATACAGTACCAGTCAAAAGTTTAGACACACCTACTCATTCAAGGGTATTTCTTTATTTTTACCATTTTCTACACTGCAGAATAATAGTGAAGACATCAAAACGATAAAATAACATATGGAATCATGTAAAAATCATGTAACCAAAAAAAAGTGTTAAATAAATCAAAATATATTTGTGATTCTTCAAAGTAGCCACCCTTTGCACACTGTTGGCATTCTCTCAACCAGCTTCACAAGGTAGTCACATGGAATGCATTTCAATTAACAGGTGCACCTTGTTAAAAGTTCATTTGTGGAATTTCTTTCCTTCTTAATGCGTTTGAGCCAATCAGTTGTGTTGTGACAAGGTAGTGGTGGTATGCAGAAGATAGCCTTAGTTGGTAAAAGACCAAGTCCATATTATGGCAAGAACAGCTCAAATAAGCAAAGAGACAGTCCATCATTACTTTAAGACATGAAGGTCAGTAACTTCAGAAAATTTCAAGAACTTTGAAAGTGTCTTCAAGCGCAGTCACAAAAACCAAGCGCTACGATGAAACTGGCTCTCATGAGGACCGCCACAGGAAAGGAAGACCCAGAGTTAAATCTGCTGCAGAGGATAAATTCATGAGAGCTACCAGCCTCAGAAATTGTCAATTAACTGCACCTGAGATTGCTGCCCAAATAAATGCTTCACAGAGTTCAAGTAACAGACACATCTCAACAACAACTGTTCAGAGGAAACCGTGTGAATCAGGTCTTCATGGTCGAATTGCTGCAAAGAAACCACTACTAAAGGACACCAATAAGAAGAGACTTGCTTGGGCCAAGAAATATGAACAATGGACAATAGACCAGTAAAAATCTGCCCTCTGGTCTGATGAGCCCAAATTTGAGACTTTTGGTTCCAACCGCTGTGTTTTTGAACAGATAATATCTGCATGTGTGGAAGAATCTTTGAAGAATCTTAAATATATTTTGATTTGTTTAACACTTCTTTGGTTACTACATGATTCCATATGTTATTTCATAGTTTTGATGTTTACACTATTATTGTACAATGTAGAAAATAGTAAAAAATGAAGACAAACCCTTGAACGAGTAGGTGTCCCCAAACATTAAATTGGATCTGTAAGTAATACAGCCATGACACTGTATCAGGAAAAATAAAAAAATCTAAATGGTGTCATCAAAATTCTCACACATGCAACCATGTGTTATATAGTTAGTGCACTCAAACTTTGAATAAGAGGACCAGATGCTAGAAGAAAGATGCAAGTGAGAGAGAGAGAGGAAGAGTGTGGTCATTGTGCTATGCTTGCGTGAGGTTAGCAGGCATAGAGCCCAGAGGGGAGGCATGTTACCTGACAAGTGCGTTAGTATTGCTGTCAAGACATGCTCTGCAAGGTGGTAGGCCTCAGCCACCCACACGTCGATGGCCTCTACCTCTTTGGAATACGCGCTGTCGGACGTAGGTTTGTTTTGGGGTGAAGGGTGGTCGGAGGTTGTTGAGGTGAAGGAAGACTGGGATTTCTCAAAGGCATTGAAACTAGACTGAAGGTCATCCTCCTCTTCCTGGCTGCTGCCCAACTCTTTAAGGGCATTGATCGTGAGGTGTTCCTGCTCCAGATCCATGACCATGGTTGGTGTGGACTGGGAGGGAGGACACTCATCCTTGGCTGTGGGACCTTGACGGATGTCTTCTGGATTTTCGTCCTGTCGTGACTTCAGGCACTCCCTCATGAACTCGACGAAGCTGTCTGTGGCACCAGAGACAGAGCAGTCCGGCTCAATGCTTTCTGGATCACTGGTATTGTCTGGAGAATGGTGTCCTGCTTTAGTGGCCTTCTCCGCCACAGCTTCCTGTGGTGGGAGAGTCTTGCTGTTGACTATGCGATCTGCAATGATGTCATCGTTAGGTTTCTCCTCAGTCTTGGGCTCCATGGTGTTGCCAGGCGGTTCGCTCTGGAAAGAGGAGAATGGATCTTTGGGAAACTCCCTGGGAGATGGCTGGCCACCGACTGGCTTGGGGAACGAATCTTCATCCATCGAGGTGAGATTCTCAAAATCTGAGATCATGGTAGTTGCATTGTTTTGAGGGAGTAGTGTTCCGATATGGATCTGAGAGGTTGGATCCGAGGGAGAAGGCTCTGGTACGGTGTCAACGTTCAGCTCTTTATTGTCAATGGTGTCATCTGTGGGTGGCAGTGCGTCTTCGTCCTCAAAAGATCCGCATTTACGGATTGTGTCATCCTGCATGTAGTTGGATTTTGAAAGCTCAACTGTCTGCATATCATCTTGTTTAATATCAGACTTGGGGTTCTCTTCAAACTTGGATGTGGGGTGAAGTTGAGGATCCTGATAAGTAACATTAGCAGAGCGAGACTTCACTAAGATCTCTTGTGCGTCAGTTGACCAGTCATCGTCATCATAGTCTGTAAAGTCCGAAAGGTTCTCTGCGGTTTTCTCAGAAGGTTTGGCATTGGACGGAGAAGACTTTTCATTAGACTCATTGGGGGTCTGTGATTTATCAGACTCAACTTTCTGGGCTTGTGATACCTCAGAACTAGAGCTCTTTGACACAGCAGCACCTTGCATCCCATCATTAGATAATGTTGTCTCTTGATCATCCGTATCGCATTCAGATTTCAAGATCTTGTGTTTAGGTGAGTATTCAGCATCAGAGTCGACCGGAGAGGAGGGAGGAGAGTAACCCTCATATTCTAAGGGGGGAATTTTGGAGAATTCCTTTTTAGTGACATCTGGTTGTGGCTCAGGGGTTTTTGGTGCCTCTTTCACGGTGTCTTTCACAACTTCAGAACTTTCCTCCTCCTCTTCCTCCACTTCCATCTCCATCTCCTCATCGCTGTAATTCGGCTCGTCTGTCTCAATAACATTGATGGTAGGGACCTGCATTGGCTGCTTTGTTGGAGGAGTTTCCTTTTCTTCGGTAGGGAGAGAGGGAACAGAGGGTTTGGGGGCAGGTGCAGTATCACTTGACAAAGAGGGGGTAGGGAAGGAAGGGGCAAGGATGGAGGCTGCATCCTCAATGACAGTGTCATCGGAGTCTCCTGAGCTGTCGACCTCGACTACCTCATCACCCCATGGGGTCTGCTTGGTCTTTGAGTCGTTCTCTTTTGAGTCAGAGGGAGGGGGCGGAGGGGGAGAGTTAAAACCAGCGGGAGGCGCAGGAGAGGCAGGGTGCTCAGAGTCAAGGTCAGAGGGCCCTTGGGTGTCTGTCATGTATGCTGTAGGTAGGAAGCTCAGGTCAAATTCAGATTCGTCCTCAACGCTAGACTGCTGCGCTGGGTCTTTGAACACATTTTTAAGTTTAGGCCCTTCGATGGGAGAGTCCATGAAAGCATCAGGGACACACGCAAATGCCTCTGGAACATCAGTTATAGCTTTATCTTCCCCTTTTATATCCTGGGATCTGCCATCATTCTCTAACACAGGAGCATCTTTGTTTGAATCTACTTTGTCCTCAAAGTCAGGCACAGGGGGTAAGTGAGCTCTCATCCAGTCTGCGGTATCTTCAAAATCACTCCCTTGCCGTGCTTCTCCCAGGACCTCAAAGGGAGATTCTGGTGAATCCTGGTCAGTGGAGGCTCCTTTTTTCTGGAAGGGTGAGGTGGTCTCTGCCGGCACCTCAGTAGGAGACTTTTCATAGTGGCGCTCTTTGAAGTGAGGAAAGCCTCCATCCGTCTTGAGCTCTGGCTCCTTTTTCGCTGCCAGGGCCTCCAGTGCCTTTATCCTTTCAGACACGGGGGATGTCACGATTGGCGAATCTGGCTTTCCATCAGACGGACCTGATGATGCTTCGCTCCCATAGTTAGCGGGCGAAAACGAGCCGGACTGAGAAGACCCGGCGAAGCGAAGGGAGGTGGTCACGGCTTCGGAGGTGGGCTTGTCAGAGCCCAGCACCACTCCTTTGTCTGCATCGGCCATGCACAGAGGTAAGGAGGGGAAGGGGGAGAAAGGAGGGAGGGAATAAAAATCACAGACACACTCAAACTCCCATGCACTTCCAGTTATATTCGGCGGAGGCCATTTTGTTGCAGCCCAAGCAGTCATGCATGGCACTGTATAACTGCAGCAATGGATGAGGGTGTGTCAGTCGGGCATGCTGACTTAGCATCTCAAGTTGTTGCCATTGAAGAGCATTTTCAATGAGGCAACGTTCGAAATGACTTGCATGGTCGAAATGAAGCAGCTCCACAACAAAATAACATATATAAACAACACTGTTACACAACTGTGTGCCCTGTGGCCGTATAGTCATTTATCTAAATGCATATTCATATATTTACAGCTGCATAGAATATGGCTGGGGTTTTGTTAAATCAGGTACTCTGTCTGACATGTTCTACAAAATACATGCCACTTTATTACTGGGGGAAAAAAGCATGGGACACTACAAACCGCTCTGTTTCTCTGGCAGCCCTGTCAAGTCACCACCCAAATTTTCCACATCTGAGGAAACACGATTGGGTAATACACAAAATCTTCTTACTTCATCATTCCTTCCGCTTTCTGGGTTATATCAATGATCTCATGAGAACCGTTGAGCAGTAACTCACATCTCCAGAAGACTAACATAATAGAACACAGGGATGATATCATAGAACTGAATGTGACACAACGGGGACGAGATACATAAAACGTGCCTGGAAGACGAGTTCGGAAGCAAAGGTCACATAGGATAAACACTCCTTGTTTGAACTCGCAAGGCAATTTATGGGCGAGACTAGGGTTAAGTGACTGCAGCCTGGTATAAAAGAGTTAAACGACATTACACTATTTCCATAATGGCTTAATTAACATATACAGTGGGTTCCATAATTATTGGCACCCTTGATAAATTTGAGCAAAAAAAAAGGGTATAAAATAATACCAATACTGAGCTATATTGTATGCCCCCCACCCCCCAAAAAAAATTGGGAAATTATATTATACAGTTGCTCAGAGGAAGAGATTTTGTAAGGGCAATTCCGCCACTTTTCAACCTCATATTCATGATCTCCGGCACAATACCAGTGTCTAGATATGTGAAAATGGCACATTTCTATGATCTGTGGTGAAAAGATTAAAAACGGCCTTAGAATAATGCTTCTCCGTGACATCACACGGCAGGATTAAAAGTAAGAAAAATTGTGTTTTTCAAAACCCTGCAGTGAGTTTCTAGCCAGAGGAACAGTATTTACAGCCCATAGAGAGAGGTACGAGATTGAACTTCGCTCAACTTTCTAGAGTGGTCCCTATTAGTTAATGCTATAAACGTTTCTCTTTTATGTGGCAATTGGGATCAAATCAACGCAACATACCGAAACAAAAATGAACTATGCAAGAGATTTTGTTGTAGGCAGAACACATCGGAGTAAGATTCTATTGCGCACTACTCAGCCACACTCTCCACAGAACATGGCATAGCCAATCAGAGCTGCAGTACACCTATATGCAAATTAACCATTGCCATATATGGAACTGTGCCATTTACTTTGAACTGTAATGTTTTTACACGTGTGGTCCTGAGTTTTGAGATCAAAGCAAGAGATGCATGTAGCCATGTGCGCACATTTTGTTCAGTTATTATCCCAGTTATAGATCATTTGTAGTCAGCAATAGAGGGGGGTGATTGCTACCTACAAGAGCACAAAACGTGTACATTTCTAGGAAAAGTGAGTCAGGTAAAGAGATTTTTCTATTTTTCTATTAAAGGGGCAGTGTTGTCTTTTGTGAAAAGGCTTGAATAAGCTAAGTAGCCAATAGGCAGAGGGTAGCATAATTTATCTGATTCTCTGTAATAATGGTATGGGAATAATAATGTATTTTATTTTGTGAAGTTGCATCTTTCATCAAACAAAAACCTTTTTCAATCACCTCCTTGTCTGAAGGACAAGGGGATAAACAGGTTACTGTCAAGCCCTGCAAGTGTTTTTCAAAAGTCACATTGGCTGCTACTGTAGACTGAATGATATGCTGAATGACAGAACAGCTATTTCCATGTTAAAATTTTATGGGATGGATTTTCTCCATTGTTTTTGATTGTAAGCAACTTTGTTAGACCTACATTATGATCAAAATAGCCACAGTAGCCTACATGGCCACTATTAAAACTTTAACAAAGCGGGTACAGCCTCAGTGTTCACAGCAAACGCCCGTTTTCATTACTAACACCCTCCCCTTGCGAGGATAACAAGCCTTTTTCTAAGATGGTTTTAGGAAATTGGAGGACACGTTGGTTAGGATCTTAGACCATTCCTCCACACAGAATCTTTCCAGTTCCTTAATAACCTGAGTTAAGAGCGGAGCAGTGGTCTAAGGCACTGCATCTCAGTGCAAGGCGTGTCACTACAGTCCCTGGTTCGATTCCAGGCTTTATCACATTCGGCCGTGATTGGGAGTCCCATAGGGCGGCACACAATAGGCCCAGGTTTGTCAGGGTTTGGCCGGCATTGTAAATAAGAATTTGTTCTTAACTGACTTGCCTAGTTAAATAAAAATAAAAATGCTTTGTCTTCGTCTGCGCTTATCGCCTGCCTACTTCATTTCAAGCCACAGGTATTCAAATGGGGTTCAAGTCCGGATACTGAGATGGCCCTTGCAAAATATTGATTTTGTGTTTAATTAGCCATTTCTTTGTGGATTTTGATTAGTGCTTGGTGTTGTCGTCTTGCTGGAAGAGTCACTTGCATCCAAGAGTCAGCCTCTTTAGCAGAGACAACCAGGTTTTTGGCTAAAAATAGTTAATGATGCCATTGACCTTAAGGGCTCCGGGACCAGTGGAAATAAAATATCCCGTAACATAAAAGATCCACCACCATATTTTACTGTCGCTATGTGGTACTATTCTGCATTTGCTTCTGTTTTTCAAACACCACTGGTGTGCGTGGCCAAATAGCTCTATTTTCATGTCATCTGATCATAGAACTGGTTTCAATCCAAGTGCCAATGACGTTGCTGAAAAATCAAGGCAGTGCTGTGGTTTGAATTGAAGAGAGCAGTCCATAAGCGCGGACAAAAGGTAATCAAGGATCTGGAAAGGTTCTGTATGAAGGAATGGTCTAAGATCCCTCCCAATATGTTCTCCAATTTCATGAAACATTTTTAGAAAAAGGCTCAGTGACGTTATCCTCGGACAGATAGGGTGCTGGCGTATTGAACACAGGGTTGCCAATCATTTTGACCCATATCTTTTTTAGATTCATTTTTATTACCTATTTAACATACAGTATCAGTCAAAAAGTTTGGACACACCTACTCGTTTTTCTTTATTTTGACTATTTTCTACATTGTACAATAATAGTGAAGACATCAAAACTATGAAATAACAAATATGGAATCATGTAGTAACCAAAAAAAAGTGTTCAACAAATCAAAATATATTTTATATTTGAGATTCTTCCAAGTAGCAACCCTTTGCCTTGACAGCATTGCACACTCTGCATTCTCTCAACCAGCTTCACGAGGTAGTCACCTGTAATGCATTTCAATTAACAGGTGTGTTAAGTTAATTTGTGGAATTTCTTTCCTTCTTAATGCGTTTAAGCCAATCAGTTGTGTTGTGACAAGGTATGGGTGGTATACAGAAGATGGTTTTTTACCGAATAGGTTCCAACCACCATGTCTTTGTGTGATGCAGAGGTGGTGAACGGATGATCTATGCATGTGTGATTCCCACTGTAAAGCATGGAGGAGGTGTGATGGTGCTTCGCTGGAGACACGGTTTGTGATTTATTTATTTTTAGCATGGGTCCCCAGATCCACAAAAGGTTCTACAGCTGCACCATCGAGAGCATCCTGACCGGTTGCATCACCGCCTGGTATGGCAATTGCTTAGTATCTGACCGTAAGGCGCTCCAGAGGGTAGTGCATACAGCCCAATACATCACTGGGGGAAAGCTTCCTGCCATCCAGGACCTATATACCAGGTGGTGTCAGAGGAAGGCCCCAAACAATTGTCAAAGACTCCAGTCACCCAAGTCATTGACTGTTCTCTCTGCTACCACACGGCAAGCAGTATTGGAGCGCTAAGTCTAGGACCAAAAGGCTCCTTAATAGCGTCTACCCCCAAGCTATAAAGACAGCTGAACAATTAATCAAGTAGCCACCCGGACTATTTATATTGACCCCCCCCCCCCCCCCCCATTTGTTTTTACATGGGTGCTCCTCGCTGTTTATCATCTATGCATAGTCCCTTTACCCCTACCTACATGTACAAGATATCTCGACTCACCTGTACCCCCGCACATTTACTCAGGGACCGGTGCCCCCTGTAAATAGCCTCGTTATTGTTATGTAATTCTACTGTGTTACTTTTTATTTAGTAAATATTTTCTTAACTCTACTGCACTGTTGGGTAAGGGTTTGTAAGTAAACATTTCACGGTAAGTATTCAGTGACAAATACAATTTGATTTAAATTCAAGGCACACTTAACACTTAACAGAGCGAAGGAAAAGCAGCCAACGAGTGCTCAGCATATGTGGGAACTCCTTCAAGGACAGTTAGAAAAGCCTTCCAGGTGAAGCTGGTTGAGAGAATGCCAAGAGTGTGCAAAGCTGTCATCAAGGCAACGGCTGGCGACGTTGAAGACTTTTTTGGTTACTAAATGATTCCATATGTCTTATTTCATAGTTTTGATGTGTTCACAACTGTTGTACAATGTAGAAAAGAGTAAAAATAAAGAAAACCCTTGAATGAGTGTCCATTTTGACCAGTACTGTATTTTTCCCTGAGCAATAGTATTAGTAAAAAATGATTATCATACACTATAGCTCAGTCTCTGTATTATTTATTTGTTGCTCATCTTTATCAAGGGTGCCAATAATTATGGACCCACTGTACATCCTTTACCCATGAGCTGTGTCTCCCATTTGAACACAACCTCATTAGGCCTACATACCAAGGGGAATACACTTCCTGATGTCTTTAATACTGCAGATGTATGTATGTAAGTAATGTAATGCAGAGCTCATTATAATAATCATCATGTTAATGCATCGTACCTCAATCTTGTAAATTAGGTAGGATATTAATCAAGCAGTTTAATGCAGATCCAATATCTTTAATGTACTTGAATGACTCATCCCTGGAATGTAGACAAGCATCAGAGCAAGAAATAATATAACGAATAGAAAGCGGAATTAATGAAAAACGTAATTGATTTACAGGACTTGTCCCATTCGCAGAGTAGGGCCTATGGGCCAATTTTCATGGCTGCAACTTGCACTCTACTGGCCTCTGTCTACCCTGCTATCTGTTAAATCAACAGGAAGATGAAACTGAACCGCAAAGGCTACGTTTACACAGGCAGGCTAATTCGGGTATTTTATTTTTTTCCCTCACTAATTGGTCTTTTGACCAATCAGATCAGCTCTGAAAATATCTGATGTGATCAGTAGAAATAAGACCAGAATTTGTCTGCCTGTAATACGCAGCCAGATTTTCTAAACACCCAGCTAACACAACACAGAGAAAAAGCTGGACAATGCCCCTGGTGTGGGGAGGCTTCCTAAATAATGAATGTCCCCCCTGTGCTGCTGTCTGTCAATCACGTCACTAAGCGAGCGAACCCGCCGCCAACTCCTCGTGCCAGAGCAGAGGTGACATTAGAATCGGACTGGAACAAGGATCCCCCCAATGACAGAGTGCCACAGGTATCGTGATGCAAGGGGGCATACATATATAGTCTGCAAAAATCACATGATCCCTTTTCAGTCCCATGGTCCCCCCTGTCAATTTCAACATAGAGCGACAAGCGAACATGGAGAATTGGCAGCTATAAAAACCAGACTGGACATTAATACGAATTAGTCCAAAATGTGTGAAAGAAGAACAAATCAATGGTGTTTTCATTTCATATTAAATGTTACCGTACATTTCATAAACTAGCCTACTCAATAACTTGCATCAACAAGTTATCTGTAGTATTTTGTAATCACTAATAACACGACCCAAAACACTTCATAAGAAACACTGTCAAAGGGGAGTTTTATCTATTGTCACCCACTTGAACTGTTTGGTAATACTCATTCATCCTCAAAGGAGAGCATCACTGCACTTCCACGCCCCACTCCTCTTACGCAATCTACTCCGCATAGGCATTGGAGTTGAGTGAGAGTGTTAAAGTGTGTGGGCTTCAAAAAGGGACACTCATTACTGAACCCCATTTTAAATGGACTGTTGAGCAGAGGCAGAGCAGAAGAGGCAAAGCAAGAGGTTTTACTCTGCCCAAAATATGTCCATGAAATTAAGGCCACGAAGTGAGGAATTTTTGTAACGAGGTCAATGACAGTGTCGAATTTAGTCAACAAACCGTTTTACTTCTAATTTGCTATGCAACGCTTATTTGATCGAATAGATGTTTCATAATGTTAGGTTGTTACGAATGCACTGATAAGTGAATGGCATTTCACCAACTTTGAAAATAACAACATTGCCATTGTGCCTGTTGTCAGAAATATCCACGATTGCATCCTCACTATCTATAACCCGTTTTAGCATGGAAATTGCCATTGAGGGCTTCCACCATTTTAAAGTAGTCAACTGGATGGGGATTCCTATTAGTTGGTTAGCAATAGGCCAATGACAAAAGAAAATTAACTGCTTTAAAATGGAGATGAGGTTTGGACCGGGACAAGGACCATACATAGTCACAAGATGTCCCAAGCAACTGCTCCAATAATCACGATCGACTACTTTAAAATGGAGATGCTGTTAAAGATGAGTCCTATATCTCTTATGGCCTGTTGTTCACACACTTATCTGCCCTCTCATTGGCTAGAATGGTCCAACTTGATATCGTCTCCTCCCGCCTGCCTTCCATTTTTGAGGACATGCATGTCCATCGTTAGAATGGTCACTTGACGATTTGTCAATATAATAGACAATCATTGGCACAGGCCAACCAACATCTCACAATATGCCTAGAAAGGCAACTTAAAAGGGATGTGCTTCTTCTCGATGAGAAAGTCTCAATCACCTCAATCATTTTGACACTATGGGAAGGAGTCAAATTGCTTACTTGATAAGACAGTCTTCCAGTAACTCCATTAAGGATTCCATCTTAGCTAGGATGCATGTTTGCCTCTAGTCAAGCAAAAGCTAGATATCTTTATAAGGATCAGAACTGCATGTTACATATGCACTTCAAGGCAAGAGGATATTGCGCCTCTAAGTCACATTCCACTTGTGCATCAAATCCCGTGGTGGTAGGCCTAACAATCTGTTATTGTTAAGCATTCGCAAAAACAAGTCTGAATCCAGCCAAATATTTTTGCTGCAGAGGAATCACAGAATGATAAGAGATCAAATTCCATTGGGTACAGCCCTGTCATATCCAATTAGTGATGGAGGGAATCGGTCCCAAGGCCCATCTCCCTCACTGTGTGATTAGCTCACTGTTTGACTGTGTGAATATCCTAGCACGACATAGGATAGATTTTCAGTTACTGCCCGTCTAGTCGGGGGTTTAATAATCTCTATACTATCCATTCTTTAGGTTACTTCCTAGGCCTAAAAAAACACGGTATTATTATAAATACTACAAAATTGTGTTGTAGAAAAGAAACCCCCAAAAAGCCAAATCAAGAGAGAAAATCAAAAGAACTCAATCTAAACAATGAAACCATAAAAGAAAACCTACTTTGTGGCTCCAGCAGAGGTCACATGCAAAAAAGCCTAAGAAGCCATAAGCAGAGGTGGTGGGACAGCGGACAGCCAGGGTCCAGGGCTCAGACCCCGGCCTGGAGAAGGCATAGAGCAGTGACTGGAGTGGATCCCTTCACAGTGCTTCTCATCCTTCCGTGCCGGTGATGGTACTGGGGCGGGATTGATGGGAGGGGGGCTTCTAGAGATAGGGCCTAAGGCCTGGAGGGAAGGGGCCAATCTATCCAAGGACAGCTAGGGTCCCCTGGGACAACCAACCTGATCCATTTTTAGAGTTTTAGCTCCTCCCGCACACAAAGTGATCTTGAACTTCTCTCTGCTTTCTTAAAATAAGTGGCAATCTTGGGATTATCTTGGACCTACAGTGCCGTTGACCTAAATAATGTGACAGAGCAGAAAGTAAAGACTGGAAATGGATCAGCTTGCTGTGAGACTGTGGGGAGTGGAGACATGTTTTTTCCCCACATCTTTGATTTCTAGGTCTTGTCAGTTTTCTGATGGGGTAAAAACATAGAGCAGGTTGCTTTTGGAGGGGAGTAGGAGAGCTTGGGGGAATGACTAAACTAATTTTAAAAATGCTCTGCTCTTCTACACTGGATTGATTGTTTGAGTATATAACGCTACTCTAGGTCACCCTTTTCAAGTGTTTGATGCCAATTTATTCCAATCTATTCCATTGGGAACGGCTCTATTCCAATTGGGAATGTCGATACATTCCATTGGGAATCAACGTACTGTAGCACGACACCATCAATAGATGGCTTACTCATTTACTGTACATAGCAATTAGACCTGTGGATTAATCACCATCACGTATCCGGCTGTGTCTAGCCTATATACTGTAGACAATATGGTACCTTGGTTGGGTACATTACATGTATGCCCGAAGAGATTTTTCCTCTGGCAACAGAGATTAAACCGTTTTTGAGCCTGATCTCAAACTGCCGTTAAAAACAGTGATTCTCCTCGACATGCACCATTGGTGTCAGTCAGGGGCTATGGGGTTAGCCATTTTGCTGCTATTAATAGAGTATTTCTTGACTCCAGTTGGGGGGGAGGGGGGTTTAAAAAATTCCAACTGTCAGACACTGTTGAAAGAGGGATGGGCCACGCTGCCCTGCTAAATTGCAATTAGTGCAGGCAGCAGAGGGTCAGCAGCATAGGAAACAGATGGGGTGACGTTACAGGGCTTCTAGAGGGAAGGAGCGGGGTGGGGGTGGGTTGAAGATTGCGGAGTGGGGGGATGATAGGGAGCAGGTTTCTTTGCAGGCCTCTAGTATGAAGTTCTTGGTCTGGTCTTGCCTAGAGGAGGAGAGGGGCACTCGAGAGAGGGATGGAAGGCATTACAGTGGCAGCCGAGCAAGAGAAAAGGACAGAGAAAGAGAGATAAAGGGAGAGGGAGGACAGAGGACAGCAGGCGAGCACCGTAAGAGAACCATTCACTTGCCTTGCGGAGACTGAATGAGAGATACAGGCGAAGAGGAAAGAAAGGAATCTGAAAAAATAAAAAGGACAGAATAATGAACATCCTACAGTGGCAGAAAATAACTCCCATCTCCATGACAACCCGTACCCACCCATCCCAATTTTAAACATTAACAAAAACACATTGATTAACTGGATGCCTGGTGGGGCTTCCACTATGCAACCATAGAACTGTACAATATGCTCTATAAACTTGTCAGAAGCTACAGTGAAAAAACTACTAATATACTCTCTCACCCCATGCAACTGTTAGAGTCCACAATTCTACTACCAATAAACACCTATAATCAATTTAGAACCATGCACTTAACTTTTCCTATGCAGGCAAAGAGAAGACAATAACATACGACCAACAACAAACTATGACAAACACAAACTCTATTTTACTACACACAAATAACAACGATGCTTCGGACAATGCATTTTATAACAGGCAATTATATGGCATTTTCCACGCAATTTATTTGCAATGTGCACATATTTCTCCCATGGTTTACGACGCCCGATGCCAACCAAGCAGCAACACTGCACTCACTTGATGGCAATTACGCAGAGTGTGATCAAATTTTCTGCCTCACTTCTGAATCTCATGTGATCTTGAAGAACAAGAACAGCCTTTGTAGAGCACCATTACCATCAAACAGCTTCCATTTATATCAAACTAACAAGAAGTGCACGGCTTTGCTCTTTCCGTCTCACACATACCACGGTTCAGGAACACCGAGGGGAGACTTTCCTGGGAAATTTTTTCACATTGAGTGGGATGGTATGTAAAGTTCATGAGCTGGATGATCAAGAAGCAATATGGTCGCCCAACCGGAAATCTCATCAGACTGGCTGAGCAGGTTGGCGAGCTCTTGCTGTACATTAGTCCTCTGTTAAAAGACTCGCCCAGACACGTTGATCCTCCCTATGACACACCTTCATTCTTTCCCACAATTAGAGAGGAGTCAACATTCTTCTTCTTTCGCTGACATTTCCAAATGGCCTGAAACCATTCCAAGAACCACTTCAGACCGAAGCGTCCACAAAAAAAGCCATCCTCAAAATGTCACTTATGCAAGATGATCTATGCAAGAGAAACAAGCCAAAAAAAAGTGCCTTTTATTACAGACTGAGACCATGGGTCTAGACAAGGTTTAAACATGGCTTCATATAGCTCGTGTTTCCAACACCTCCAGCCGTGTGACAAATCTATCATGGGCAGCTGACCTGAGTAGGAAGAGAACCTGCTTTGGCACGACACAGCCCTATACTCAACTACTAGATCTGGATGTAGGACTATGCAACTGAGGGCCGATGATACGGAACTGGAGGAGGCCCTAACATGGCATCCCAGTCACGTCAGGCATTTCTGTCCCTTCCTGAGGAGAGCCAAGACATGACACTCAAATACCCCACCCGAGGTTAGTTTGCTGCCTCAGCCCGATTCACTGACCTTAGAGATTATATAGCCTGCGCCGAGCAGAGCAGCAGTCTCCCAGAGAGAGGGAGAAAATGAGTAGCAGAGATAGAACAAGAATGGCACAGAGGGAAAGGGAGCCGAAAGTACCCCATGTTCTCTCCGGACTCTCTCACATAAACTACGGCCATATCTGCATAGGATTAGATTCCAGATCATTCCTCAGCATGCAGCTGTACTTTAATCGCTCTCCAGGTAAAACCAGCAGCATGTTGAATCCCGACTCAGGGAAATACAGCATTTCACCTGATTAGATCACAAGTCCAAAGGGCTCCCAAGTCACTACTGTATATTTAGTGTCATTTGGAAGTGAACGTGTCTGTCAAACTAAGCATAAACCTCGTCCTTGTCTCTGACCTTGAGCGTCATTCTAATTGAAAACAGGTGCAGAAGCGCAATCAAATGTGCATAGCCTATGAAACCGGAGAGCCAGTGGAGCACTGGGTTTAGCATTGATAACGGCCGGTAAAATTACATTATCGATGAGTTTGAATAATGTTTCTCCAAAAGTTGCTTTGGTTTTACTGGCAGTGCAGGAAGAAATGAAATACAGCACCGACTCAAACAATTGCAGGTTTGACAACATGAATATAATTTCTCATTCAGAATTCATTGTAACGTGAATTCTTCTGTACACAGTCTGAAAGAGTAGACCTATGGCCTTCTGCCTGCTGTCGTAGATAAATGGTTCCATTGACAGAGCTTGCACAATCACCTTGTCAAAGAGACATGAAAAGAATAGGGGATGCTTAAGCACCCTGACAATCAGACTCAATGCAACTGTAGACGCAAGATATCTTGAGCCTTAAGATCTCTCAGGTCACTTCCTTAGTGGCCAGTGCAACAAATGCCACTCAAATGTGTTGAGAAGGAAGTACTAGGCCTAAGAGAGACTGACCAGTGATCGAGCAGTCTGGTGCAACACTGGGCACCAACAGATGGTATGATACCAAAGTAAAGGCAACAGATGGTATGACACCAAAGTAAAAGACCCAATGAATAACACAGCACTACCCTGGTCTGGGCCCTATTCCATTCAGCTGCAAACTCTTCTGGATTCAGTAGATTTATATAGTTCCATTTGGATTCCTCTCGACTGGGTGCTTTGTTAACACAGCCATGTGACATCTGATACTGTATGACAGTGGCGGCAAGGGTCCAGTGACATCTTTGGTGTCATCATTGCCTGATCATACAGCCGAGGTGAGGAGGAAAATGGCACCGATAAGTCAGCAAGGGACTGTTGCGCATGACTGGGGTGAAATGAAAGAACACGTGAACATTTGCTTTGAAGGATTTACTTCAGAAAAATGCAAAAAGGCAATATAAATTTCTTGGGAGAATTGTTCAAAACCTTAGTTACACTTTCAAAACAGAATAAAATTAATTATTATTCTCCCCGTGGAAACATGTATTGGTTAGAAATACCTTTGTTGTAACATAACCACTGAGACAATGCAACTGGTATTCAGTCTAATACAAATCACAGAAAGCATTCCCATTTTGCAATGGGAGCTGTATACTCTTTTCAGCATGCCTTTTAAATTATATACAGTAAACTATATTTAAAAGGAGGTTTTTTATTAACGGATGCTTTAAAGCCATGGTTAGCTGAATAGATACATTAAATCGATTTGAAATGCCCCTCCCTAATGACCAAATAAGCTGTCAGTTTGAAGATCGTTGCAGAGGCAAGAGTGTGACATTTGTTTTCATCATATGGGCCTAGATGGCAACATTCACTCTAGGGTGCACAGTAGCCCAAGATGGCCGCGTAGCTCCCCCAGGACTGCCGCACAAGAGAAATATCAGCCTGCTGGAGGTCACCAAGCGGTCGGTCGTGATCGACTGGTCGATTTCCAAGGCATTCCTAGTCGATTGCCAAACATTTCTGTGAAAAAACTCAAGATAAAGCCTTTTTTCCCCCATCATTAGTCTGGGCTGTTAGCAATAGGTGCACCGGATTCAGCTGCCCTGCTTGCTGGGTCGTCGAACTGTTGCCATTTTGAACCATTTCATGTGTCTGAAGGTACAAACTCTGCCTTCCCACTGGGCCAGGGGGAGCAAATCAAATGCCCTACCGCTGGCCAATCGGGTGGCTCAGAGTACCGTGTCTGCAGTAACGTAGAAGGTATAAAAGAAAGCTACAGCAAAGTTGATATTGTGAGATTTCAAAACGTTTAAAAACCATGACTAGAGAGAAACTGCAAATTAATAGAGAAAAGAGCTCTTGTTTTTATGAGTGAGTTCATGTTTAAATTCTTACTCTGCACTTTGTATTTAACACTTTTATAAGCCATAAAATACACGTTCTTCCCGTTTCCACTAAGGGCTACAATAAGCACTGCAGCAGTAATGAATGAGTAGATAAGTCTATTGATAGGCTTGCGTTGTTGTTATAATTAGCGGCTTCGGTCTTTTTAATATTGAGGAATATTTCAAGTTCTCTGCTCATAGGAGTAACAATGTGAATTTGTGCATGAGGCAGAAACAATGAGGTGCAACTCGAGATTGGCCATCAGTTGGAAGGTGTCCCTTTTTGGTCAGTGTCAGTGGAGGAAAGGGGGAGCTGAGGGACGGTGAGAGGCGGACCCTCAGTCTGCTGCTCTCTCCTTCCTCTGAAACTGACCATCAGATGTAGGCACCATCAGCCCAGTGAAATAAACATAAAAAATCGAATTATTTAAATGTCAGCTGTGCCTCCCTCAAAAGTAATACAACAACAGATTTATTATCAGTGTGATCATATAGCCTACCTCAAATTGAAATTGGCCCAAACAATGCAATGACAGGGCAATTCAAGCAAAGCCAATATGCGGTGAGAATGTATTGGGCCTATAGCTTACTGCACAAACCTCATTGCTACAGTACTGTTTTTAATTGGATAATGTTGCATAGGCTTACATTTTTTAAGTCATGTTAAAAAAAAATCTGAGCAGTAGATCTCGGCTTGCAATTTGACTCAGAAAGTGATCTTGACTCAGAAAAGGTTGGTGACCAATGTTCTAGAATTTTCCCTGTTAACACTATCAACGTTTCCCTTCACTGTGGCAATTGCAATTGAATCAATGCAATAATCACTTTCAATGCAACATACCCAAACAAAACAAACTATGCAAGAGATTTTGGTGTAGGCAGAACGCATCGGCATATTACAATGACACACATGACTCAGCCCATACTCTATACAGACCGGTGTGGCATAACCAATCACAGCTGCAGGAAGCCTATATGCAAATAGACCATTGCCATGTATGGATCTGTACCATTTACTTTGAACTGGACTGTGTTTACAGCATGAGCGGTCGTGAGTAGATGCATGTAGCCACGTGTGCACATTTTATTCATATCCTTTGCCAGTTAATGAGTTCTTAGCCCAGTTATAGATATTTTGTAGTCAGCAATAGGGGAGTGATTGCTCCCTACAAAAGCAAAAAACATGTACATTTCTAGACATCTTTGAAAAGCGTGTCAGGAAAAGAGATTGATTGTGTCTTAAAGGGACAGTGTTGTATTTTGAGACTGGCTTGAATAAGGTACAGTAGTATAATTTGTCTGATCTTCTGTAATAATGGTATGGGAATATTGTATTTTATTTAGTAAAATGGTTTCTTGCAGCAAACACAACAATATGTTCAGTCACCTCCTTGTCTAAAGGACAAGGGGATAAACAGGTTACTGTCAAGCCCTGCACGTGTTTTTCAAAAATCTCATGAAATGTAGGCCTACATTGAATACCACACATTGGCTGAATGTTAGAACAGCTATTTCCATGTTAAAATGTTATGGGATTAATTTTCTCCATTGTAGGCCAATCTGGTAGGCCCCCCATTACGATCAAATAGCCACAGTAGCCTACTTGGCCACTTAAAACTGTAACTTAACGCGGGTACACCCTCAGTGAGCACAGTAAACATTCAACGTTCAAGCTCATCAGACGTCAAATTTGCTCAGTGCAGGAAAAAAATACGGCGAGTGCGCAACTATGGATCAAAAAAGACGGTTGGCTTAGACCGTTGACATGCAAACTATATTTAGTCTCTGAATGTTTATTGAAAACATAAATACATTTGAACTTGTCTCAAATACATCGTTACAGTTGTTGGTTAGATAACTAGCGAATGTTTACTTTATTGGCATAGACATGACATCAAAACAAGACATGGTGTCATGCCGAGATCAAAACAACTAAATACTCGAAAATCTCCGATAAGTGAACGCGCTTTAGTAGGAAGTCAGAGATTTCCCGGGTTCTCGTTGTTTAGAACACGCCATAAAGCCTACAGTAGGCTACACATTTTAAGATTAAACAGAATAGAATAAGAATAAATGCATCATTGTAACGAATGAGAGGGATTGGACTGTGAAACACTAATCTCCTCGCATGGGTTTGTTTACCAATGCCGATACAATTTGGAGGTCCTCCCTTCATTTGCCGTTTCCCAGTAACAATGCATCTGCAGTGCAGATTACCGACGCCGCAACATGAAGCCTTTTCACCGCGGCCAACTAGGGAGTAAAATGTGTCACCATGTTCTGCTCCCTTGCCTGATACTAAATAAAAAGTTAGGTCAAATTAGAGGTTGGAGGGAACGTTGACAAAGCACACAAAAGACAGCCCCCCGAAGCCTCGCAACCAGCGGGAGACTGGTTTAGTGTTCCATCCAATCGTGGTGCGTGTTTCTCAAGCCAACTATCTGTGTTTTTGAACAATTTCTCGCCAGTGTAATATGGTTCGATTCCATAACGGGCGGTGGGTGCTGACTGGTCGAGCAGAATTTCTAATAGAGCATTTAGTAGGCTAACACCCTTTTAACGCCCACAATGAAGAAAATTGCCTCATATCGGCTTACAAGGCTGCACTTGTCCCCCTTAAACAACTTTACCATTTAAAGTCTCTACAGGTTAGAGGCCAATATAAGTCTGCATAACAAACGAAAAAATGAAGTGCAACTATTTTAATTTACGTTCCTTTTACCGACCTAAAAAAATCGTGGTTTCGACGGTCTGCCATTAAAGCAACGGGCTACTTTATCTCAAAGCACCTGTGTTATTGAAAGTTTAAAACACAATGTCTATGTTGAACATTTCAACGTTTCCGTTGAATTAGGTACAGATCTCTCTTACCGGACATTTTTGAGTCTTTGGCCGCAACAGAGTTTTGTCCATCGGCCAGCCCCTGCGACGATGATATCTGGGTGGACTGGGTCATTGGATCTGCCATTTTACTATAATTTTAAAAAATTCTGCACGGTGGCGGCGAGAATTTGTTGTGTATTATTGCTGTCCTTAAAATGTCTTCTTCCAACTTGCCTCGTATTCCCCAAGACCTGGACGCAGTGTCACTGAGCCTGTGCACCTTCACGCGCATGTACCAAGCACTGTGTGGATGGAGGGCACTGTATGGTTGAGGACTGATCGAGAGAGCAAAACAAGGTGTATTCATTCCGCCAATTCTGTTGCAAAACGGAACGATACGGGGAGGGACCGAAATAAAACTGTCCAATAGAAACTCTGGTTTTAGTTACAAACTGTTTGGCGAATGAATATACCCGAGATTGATATTTGCCATTGGCTCATTTAAAGGGCAATACCCAACATTATCTCATTGCGTTTCAAGGCAACAGCACGTTATATGCCGCGTTCAAGTGCTACTCGGAACTAGGAAACTCGGAAATGTTCGACTTAACTAGTTGTAGTTATAAACTAAACCAGAATCTGGCCTTACATGAGACGTTGAATATGGCGATTCTCCTTTAAGCCCGAGAAGTAGATGTTGAATTTGCTATTCACCACATTTTCAAGCTTAGTAATGTCAAAATATGTTAGGTAGCCTACTTATCAAAAAATGGAGTTTCATTGAGCAACTATCATCATTACTGCCGGTAGGTAATTCCAAAAAGGGTCTAAATACAAAGTTGGAACCATGTGTTTTATGTATTTGATACCATTTCACTCCAACTCTTACCACGAGCCTGCCCTCCCCAATTAAGGTGCCACCAACCTCCTCTGTAGTACACTGTTGTAGGTGATAAAACAGATCTGCATATCATAACGAGATGCTCATGTCTCCGTCCTAACAATGGGAGTCGTTGTCCCAAAGGGAGGCGAAACGCATTTGGGCTTATTTTGGATAGATTATGGCTAGAGTGCAACCTCTCGCTTTGCCTCTTCCTCTCCAGATAAAATCAATGACCATTCAATCAGCCGACCTATGCTTGGCAGTAATGACTGATTTTATTGGTGCAGAAGAGGTGGATTTGGGGAATTTGCACTTGGTCAAAAACAATACTTGCATGTACCTTTTTACTTAGACGTTTTTTGGAAGTACAACTTTCTCAGTGAAACTCCATTCTTTGGTAAGTACGGAATGTATTTTGACATTATTGTGCTTAAAAGCTTAAAAGGCTGGTGAGTGACAAGTTGAATGTGTGCTTCCTGGGCTTAAAGGGGAAGTCTCCTATACACCCAGATTCTGGTTCAGTTATACACATACTGCGTTCAACCAGTTAGCAAGTCGGGAAATTTCAGAGTTACCTAGTTCCCACTAGCATGAGAATGCGGCATAGCCTACTGTGCATTCAGAAAGTATTCAGACCCCTTGACTTTCCACATTTTGTTAAATTAGTCTTATTCTAAAATGGATTAAATTACTTTTGTCCCTCACTCTACACACAATAGCCCATAATGACAAACCGAAAACAGGTTTAACATTTTTGCAAATGCATAAACAATTAAAAACAAATACCTTATTTCCATAAGTATTCAGACCCTTTGCTATGTGACTCGAAATTGAGCTCGAAATTGAGCTCAAAGTGATCACCCTTGAGATGTTTCTACAACTTGATTGGAGTCCACCTGTGGTAAATTCAATTGACTGGACATGATTTGGAAAATCACACACTTGTCTATATAAGGTCGCACAGTTGACAGTGCATGTTCAAGCAAAGACCATGCCACGAGGTCGAAGGAATTGTCCGTAGAGCTCCGAGACAGGATTGTGTCGAGGCACAGATCTCGGGGAAGGGTACCAAAACATTTCTGCAGCTTTGAAGGTCCCTAAGAACACAGTGGCCTCCATCATTCATAAATGGAAGAAGTTTGGAATCACTAAGACTCTTCCTAGAGCTGGCTGACCGGCCAAACTGAGCAATCGAGGGAGAAGGGCCTTGGTCAGGGAGGTGACCAAGAACCCGATGTTCACTCGGGTACTGTCCACAGTGACCAAGAATCCAATGGTCACTCGGGTTCTGTCCACAGAGACCAAGAACCCGATGGTCACTCGGGTTCTGTCCACAGAGACCAAGAACCCAATGTTCACTCGGGTTCTGTCCACAGAGGAACTCTGGACAGAGCTCCAGAGTTCCTCTGTGTAGGTGGTAGAACCTTCCAGAAGGACAACCATCTCTGCAGAACTCCACCAATCAGGCATTTATGGTAGAGTGGCCAGAAGGAAGCCAGTCCTCAGTAAAAGGCACATGACAGCGCACTTGCAGTTTGCCAAAAGGCACATAAAGGACTCTCAGACCATGAGAAACAAGATTCTCTGGTCTGATGAAACCAAGACTGAACTCTTTGGCCTGAATGCCAAGCGTCACATCTGGAGGAAACCTGGCACCATCCCAAAGGTGAAGCATGGTGGCAGCATCATTCTGTGGGGTTGTTCTTCAGCGGCAAGGACTGGGAGGCTAGTTAGGATTGAGGGAAAGATAAACAGAGTAAAGTACAGAGAGATCCTTGATGAAAACCTGCTCCAGAGCGCTCAGGACATCAGGCTGGGGTGAAGGTTCACCTACCAACAGGACGACAACCTTAAGCACACAGTCAAGACAATGCAGGAGTAGCTTCGGGACAAATCTCTCTGTCCTTGAGTGGCCCAGCCAGAGCCCGGACTTGAATCTGATCGAACATCTCTGGAGAGACCAGAAAATAGCTGTGCAGCAACGCTCCCCATCCAACCTGACAGAGCTTGAGATGATCTGCAGAGAAGAATGGGAGAAACTCCCCAAATACAGGTGCGCCAAGCTTACCCAAGAAGACTTGAGGCTGTAATCGCTGCAAAAGGTGCTTCAACAAAGTACTGAGCAAAGGGTCTGAATACTTGTTTAAATGTGATATTTCTGTTTTTTATTTGTCATTTTTGGGTATTGATGAGGGAAAACAACAATGTAATATTATATGTTATATGGTATGTTATATGGTATTCCGTGTAGATTGAGGGTGGTGGTGGTGGTGGTGGGGGGGGGGGGATACTTTAATCAATTTTAGAATAAGGCTGTAACATAACAAAATGTGAAAAAAGTAAATGGGTCTGAATACTTTCCGAATGCAATGTTTATGCATAGCCTATTTATGGCAAAATACCTACCACATTTTATTATTGCAAACATCACCCTATTTATTTTCTGCTTTGAGAATGTAAGCCCAGTGTATGCATGTGTTATGATCAATCTTTCTACAAACAATAATACAAAAACAATTCATTGAAACATGTTAGGCCTTTTATGTCCAACAAAATATAGCTTTGCGAGACCATTCCATTTCACACGGTGGGTGTACACGCCTCTTTTTCATTACGTAATGTTTATCGCTTCCCATTTTGTAACAATGTATCAGTATCTCGTTATAATGTTGCCCTCTGCCGGTGAACCTTATTATGATGTTTTGCCAACAATGGTGCAATGTTGAACTTCATCTCCATAAATGCATCTGTTCAGTCGATAAGGAAGTTCGACACAATTCAATGTCTTTGCTATCTGGGATCCCCCCCCCCCCCCAAATGATAAGGGTTAAGGTTAGGGACGTCGCATAGAGCTAGATATAGGACTCGTCTTTATATCTGTGCCGTTATGACAGCTTCATAGAGTACCATAGTACGAGTCATAATACCGAGCGGTCAAACAGGTAAATGGTTTCAATTGTTTTTCCACCATTCATTTTTCCAAAAGGGGACTTTAGAAACACTTAAAATAAGGGCTGTGTTTCATGTAGGCTTACCCTGGCGTGACGTTTTGATAACGTGTAAATCTCTTTAGGGCAAGGTGACTTATCAATATATTCGCCTGTATTTACCCCCTAAAATGAAACGCTAATTAGCCTATCATAAACAACTACAAGACTGCCGAATCGAGGCAAAGGTAAGAATCCCTGGATTAATTATCTGTTAGCTAAATGTAGTAATCAATTGTATACATTTCTTTCAATTCTGTGAACTGTCTTGTGCAAGTTTTAAATTGACACAATACTTGTCAGCAAAGGCTTCTGTTAGAGATGAAGTGCAGCGATTTTTGTGGTTTTGCATGTCTACTTTGATGCTAATTAGTATTTTCACATCAAGGGTAAATAGAGCCGATTTATATTGATACGTCACCTTGTCCGAGAGAGATTTACATGGTTATCAAAACATCAGCCTGCACGAAACACAGCCTAAAATCCAGTTTCTAAAATGCCCTATGGTTAAAATGAATTGTTGAAAAAATGATTTAAAACATTTCCCTGTTTTGACCGCTAGGATTTGACATCTCCACCGTGGCGCTCTATAGAGACCACAACCCATAGGAATTCCCACCCAGTTGACTACTTTAAAATGGTGGAAGCCCTCAATGGTGGCAGGTAGCCTCGTCGTTAAAGCTCTGGGCCAGCAACCAAAAATTGCTAGATTGAATCCCCAAACTGACAAGGTACAAATCTGTCATAACCCCTCCTAGGCCGTCATTGTAAATAAAAATGTGTTCTTAACTGACTTGCCTAGTTAAATAAAGGTTAACAAAAAATAAATGGTGCTCCCATGGTAAAACGACATGCTCTATGGAGCATATTCTGGACAGCACCAGAGAGGAAGAGACCCAACTCGGCGGAGCATCTGTCTCCATCCAACAGGTGTCGTATTTTCGTTGTTTCGCACACCAAGCAAGGAGTTTTTGTATGGAGGCCAAGAAGAGTCGACTTTGGTCAACAACAACAAAAATGAATGGCTTACTTCCGAGGTGAGATTTATTTGATTGAATGGAAATGTAATTATACTTGATTTGTTTGTAGTGTAATGATAGGTAGGACATGTGACATTACGGCAACTTTGAGAAAAAACACTTTGTCGGAGATTGCTATGGGTATTCATGACATGAGGCTAGAAGCAAAGCAACTCATTCAATTTCAATGTATGGGGTTTTATTGGCATGGGAAATAGATGTTTAGATTGCCAAATCAAGTGAAATAGAAACAAAAGTGAAATAAACAATACACATTTACAGTAAACATTACTCACAAAATGTTTGTTTTTTTAAAAAGACTATTCTCTCTCCATTGAATGTAATACAGGCGGTTGACGTCGTCAACCCTTTTCGAATATTCAAAAAGGATTACAATAATGAGATGTGTCCACCAATCCAAAAAAGGATACGTGGGAACTAGACAGCCCGCCGTGCCGTGAACAACGACTCCATTGTTAGGTCGGAGAGAGACGTATCTTGTCAGTATATCCACAATCTTTGATAGCACTAACACAGAAACAAGGGGGTTCGTTCAAACACGTTTAAACTGAGCGTGCAGCTTCGTAGATCTACGGATACTCTGAACTAATATTGCATTGAGCGCGACTCACAATGTAAGATTTAAGCAAGCGCGCCAAATCTTCGAGTTCTGACCGATTTGAACAGACCAACAGTCATAGCACTGCGCGGCAAAGCACAAACATGTGGGTGCAGCTTTCAACAAACTGGTGTGTATAAGGTTTATTTGTACATTTTAATGAGCGGGCTACGAGTTTGGTAATGTTTCAGTAGATTAAAATACACAAGTTGTGTTTTTCATGTTGGCATAATTACTGCTAGCATAGCTTGCTAGCCATATTGCATAGCACATTTGCATATTTGTAGCTGCCCGTTTTAGCTTCAATGTATTGCCTCCACCTGCATGTTTGGTGTTGACCAGAAATTAATCTTAATAATAAGCTAGCTAACGTACATGTTTTTAATTTTCCGGTCCTGTGTGTGTTGTAGTAACCGTTCAGTTTCAGTAAACTATCGAATCTACCTAGCTATTGTAGTTAGTTGCCTGGAAACCCGACGTTGAATTGCATTAAAGTCTACGCCAAGGCAGAAATCAAATTTACATTTTATTGGTCTCATACACATGTCTAGCAAATGTTATTGCGTGTGTTCCTTGCTCCAACAGTGCAACAATTGCTAACAATACACATCTGTCTGTGTGATTGGATGTAGAGACATGATGGACCGTGTGTGGATAGAATATAACCAGTGCAGCAATTGCTAACAATACACATCTGTCTGTGTGATTGGATGTAGAGACATGATGGACCGTGTGTGGATAGAATATAACGTTAGTATCGTCGTTATCTGAAGGACGTGGTCAGAATAATATGCACAGCAATAGTTGAATAGCGTGGACTAGAAAACAGTATTTAAACATAATTAGTGACAAGTGTAACATATTTAATTCATTTTCTGAATAACTAATATGTAAATATTGTTGTTCCTGGAAGCCGTTGTCGTAGTGATAACCAAATGATACATGCGCAGCCTCTTATGGCGCAATAATGAGCGTTTGAATCAGGAAGGTTTACTCTCGCGACCTCAACAAGCCAGAATGTTTAATACAATTATATTTTAATGTACTTCACCGGTTGTCTGTGCGGTTGGTTCTTTTGGTGGTAGTAATGTGAGACAATGTTTCAAGAGGGAAGAATATTTACAAACTTTTCAAACCGCTGGTGTCACCTGAAGCTTGCGCAGAACCATGTCGCTAAACATGCTCGGCAAGTATGCCTCTTGTGCATGTATCTAACTTGTGCGCATGCTCCAGGTCATAGAAATATGAATGCGCTTTGAGAAGTTAGTTAGCTAGAATAATCTGGATTTGTTATTAATTGAAACCCTTGTTCTTAACTTAACCCAGTTTTGTATCAGATATTTGTATCAATATTTGTTCCCGTATTAATTTACATTTTTTAAACACATTTCGCATAATGAATGGGTAAGTGGATATATGTCACGCCCACTAAGGCAACCTAGTCTATTCTATTTTCTCCATAGTGAAAAAAAACCACATTTGAATTTTAAGGAAAAATACAGCTCAAGTGATTTTAAGGTGTGTGCTGGTACTGATTTCCACATTGCTCTCATCCAGCCCCTGTGACATCACTACAGCTGAGAGTAGAGAAGACACACTGGCCAAGTGAGTGACTGAGCTGTGGCAGAGGAGAGGGGTCAACATGGGGCTACACTCAGCCCAGAAGAAGCACTTTCCCCTGAAGGGGATTGGTGGCGTGGTTGCCCTGTTCGAAGAGGAGCTCCGTAAATCTGAACCAGACCTTGCCCTTCTCTCATTGGTCCTGGGCTTTGCAGAACACTTCCTGGCTGTCAACCGAGTCATACCAATTAATGTCCCGGGGGTGCGCTTTGAGCCGCTGGAGCTAGACTGCCCAAACTCCTGCTTTCCTACAGTGGAGTTAGGGATGCTATCGGCCCTGCACGAGCGCTTCGCAGCCCAGATCCGGGGCGCTGTGGACCTGTCCCAGTACCGCAGGCCTGCTGGCGGGTCCAGCAGGGAACTGGTGAAGAAAGTATCTGATGTCATCTGGAACAGCCTGAGCCGCTCCTACTTTAAGGACCGCGCCCACATCCAGTCCCTCTTCAGTCTCATCACTGGTAGGGGTCATTAGATGCAGGGATGGGTTATATGGGGGTACTACTACAGTAATTGAATATGATCTATAATATTGATACAGTCTCCTATGTTGGATGATTAGCTATATTGCATTTGTGGCCCAGTAGCTATATTTCTTGGACAAACCTGTTTCTGTGTCATTGCAGTGTGTCCATCCTCACACCAGTCAGTTGTCTGAAAGAGGGGTAAAGCTACAAATAATCTATCATATTTTTGTCATTTTGAACAGGCACAAAGCTGGACAGCTCGGGGGTGGCGTTTGCGGTGGTGGCAGCATGCCAGGTGCTGGGGCTGCGGGACGTGCACCTGGCCCTGTCCGAGGACCACGCCTGGGTCATCTTTGGCAAGAACGGAGAGGAGACTGCAGAGGTCACCTGGCACGGAAAGGGCAACGAGGACCGGAGGGGGCAGACAGTTGCTGCCGGTGTCGGTGAGAGGGTAAGCAAGATAACAATACTTCCGTCCCCTGCAGAAACATTATAATAACATGCACTCTCACATACCTTTTTTAATTTAGCTACATGTCAACTACATATAACAGCTGTTCTACACACACACACACACACACACACACACACACACACACACACTCCTCTCACCTTGCATTTGTATTCACAGAGTAAAACACAACACCTCTCAACCCTAACCCCAATCTCTCCCTGCTTTCCCAGAGCTGGCTGTACTTAAAGGGCTCCTATATGAAGTGTAACAGGAACATGGAGGTGGCCTTCATGGTGTGTGCCATCAACCCCTCTCTGGACCTGCACACTGACAGCTCCGAGATGCTACAACTTCAGCAGGTCAGACCACCACCAATATTAACAATAGATGTACACTAGCACAGGGGTTCCCAAAGTGGGTCAGGGGGTCCATGGCCACATCTCAAAATATATATATCTACTAAATTAATATTTGATTTGAACATAAATGCCTATGGGACTCCCAATCACGGCCGGTTGTGATACAGCCTGGATTCGAACCAGGGTGTCTGTAGTGACGCCTCTAGCACCAAGATGCAGTGCCTTAGACCACTGCGCCACTCGGGAGCCCAAGGGGTCCCTGACGCAAAAATGTTAGGGAATCCCTGCACAAGCACGTTTGATATAATGAATAGGACTTCCTGATATTGTAAGGGAAGAGTTGCACCTGTCGGCATCATCAAAGTCAAAGACATCAAGCATGCCTGAACTGTAGTTTATATATACCGTGATCAGTGCTTCTGTGTGATGTCCTCTTTCTGATCTCTATCTCTCTCTCTGATCTTTTTTGTGCACAGAGGCTTCTATGGCTGCTGTACGAGCGAGGAGACCTGGAAAGGTGATACTTTTTGAAATGTAATTGTTGCGGTGAAAATGTCTCATGGTTCTATCCAAATGAATTATTATTTTCTGTGGTGAACAGGTTCTTATCCTGTCAAATCAACCATCTGGAGCTCTTTTCCCTTGCTGTTCCACAGATACCCCATGGCTATGGGCACCCTGGCAGACTTGGAGGACCAGGAGCCCATCCCTGGCAAAGAGAGCCCCCACGCCATCCACCTTAAAGTGAGTGTGTGGAGAGCTGTACATATTCTTGTAAAAAAAAAAGAAAAAAACTTTGTCAAAATGTCATGATCTTAAAATACAGGTTATTTCATTAACTTTGTTAAATAATATATATTTATTTTTTTATGGATTTTACTCCTTAACTTATGTCATCGTTGTGAATTTGTTTGCTTAAAGTGTGTTTATTTTGTTTCTAGGCTGTGAACTCTGCTAAGAAGTACTACAACAACGAGCACATCTACCCCTTCATGTACCTGGCCGGCTACCACTACAGACACAGGGAGGTCCGGGAGGCCTTGGGGGCCTGGGCCGAGGCTGCACAGGTCATGCAGGAGTACGTTACTGGAGCGGCTAGCCTGGCTAACTTCTCTATGCATCTTACACACTACTGCTCTGTGTCAACTGTCTTTCTTATTGCAATAAGTGTGTTTGACCCACAGAAATAACCTTTAGCATCATTCATTTAAAAATCCTTGTTAGGTGGTTATGATAATGCCTTATATGGTATAAGTTATATTGACATCTGCATGGATGCTGAGACAAAGCCCGTTGACCATCTCTGGCTGAGGTATGCATTGACGATTTCCATCAGTTGCCGTTTCACCTTTCTGACAGCAGAGGGCAGATCCCTAAGATAATGTTTTTGAACACTTCCTCAGTACTTTATGGTGTTAGTTAGTTTGTCGTCTCAAATCTGGAACAAGTTGTCTGAAATTGTGATTTTATTCTAGCTTGAGGTTTTGCATGGCAGTTTTTCCATTTTCTATGGCGTTATATACCTTTTATATAGCTTCTCTTTTTCTTATGATTTCAGTGATCCTAATGCATGCACGTCTTCCAGGGGTAGAATTTTGTCTTAACTAAAAACGATCCAATCACAGGAAACTTCCTCCCAACCATCCAGCCTTGGCACTAGTTCTTAGACGTCGGACCGACCGGATCACAGGGAACATCCGAGGGGCTGATTCCCTCCCGTCTCTGTCTTCTCTAGCATGTGTGAGACTGGCACGCCCAGAGCAGTGTAGCAGTCAATGCATTCCGTCCCTCCTCTTTCGCCTTCCCTTTCCCCCTCTGCCTTTCCTTTCCTGTTTCACCTATTGTTCTTTAATCTCGGCTCCATCTGTTAGCTGTCACGACAAAAAGGAACATGGAGTGTGATCTACAAACATACACAAAAAGTTACGTTTCTGAGTATTTGCTATACTGTTTTTGATTTGCCGCCAAAAAGACGGGCTAGAACAGTGTTTATAAGTGCACACACCCTTTAATACCCCTTGTCCTGCTTATGTGGAAAACAAATAACAGAACAATTGTATTGGTGATAATCATGAATTGCCAGTTTTCAATGTGTTTAGAACAAGGTGTGATTTCTCACCTGTCTCTCAGCTACAACTACTTCCGCGAGGACGAAGAGATCTACAAGGAGTTTTTTGACATTGCCAACGACGTCATCCCCACCCTGCTGAAGGAGACGGCTGCAGCCGCTGAGAGCGGAGAAGGGAGCGAGGGAGGAGAGAAGGTAATGACTCTCACCACCAGGGCACCATTGGAATTTTTTATTTTTATTTTTTCTTTATTTAACCAGGCAAGTCAGTTAAGAACAAATTCTTATTTTCAATGACGGCCTGGGAACAGTGGGTTAACTGCCTGTTCAGGGGCAGAACGACAGATTTGTACCTTGTCAGCTCGGGGGTTTGAACTTGCAACCTTATGGTTACTAGTCCAACGCTCTAACCACTAGGCTACCCTGCCGCCCCATTTACATGAGAATGGAATAGAATGTTTCCCCTTCTCATTTTAATCTCAAGTCAAAGAATGAGGCAATCATATTTCATATTACAGCTACTGCCTCCCAAGTTATTCTCTGAGGGTTTCCTTTTTCTTCTCCATAACACACTTTCCCCCCACGCACCCCCCTCAGGACCAGCCCATACAGGCCTCTGCCCTCCAGGACCCAGAATGCTTTGCCCACCTGTTGCGTTTCTATGATGGCATCTGTAAGTGGGAGGAGGGAAGCCCCACCCCTGTCCTTCATGTTGGCTGGGCCACCTACCTGGTCCAGTCCCTCAGTCGCTTTGACCCACAGGTAAAATAACACAAACCTGGATTTTAAATCTGAAACCCTTCCCCATTTACTTTAGAGATCTCGTGTTCCACTCACAATACAATCAATCTAACTTGGTCTTTCCACAAACGTTGGCTGTACATGGTAGTGGTACATCCTTTTGAAACAATGTTATTATTATCCCTTTTTTTTCGCCTTTTAATGATGTTGGCTCACATTGGGTTCAATGTAAATTACACGACGTGACCAAAAGTATGTGGACACCAGCTCATCAAACATCTCATTCCAAAATCATGGATTTGACCCCTCCCACACCCTCTTTGCTGCGTTCTCCTGGCATCAGCCAAACCCAGATTTGTCCATCGGACAGCCAGGTGGTGAAGCATCACTCCAGAGAACGCGTTTCCAACCCCCCGAGAGACCAATGGCGGCGAGCTTTACACCACTCCAGCTAACACTTGGCATTACGCATGGTGATCTTAGGCTTGTGTACGGCTGCTCGGCCATGGAAACCCATTTCATGAAGCTCCCGACGAACAGTTATTGTGCTGACGTTGCTTCCAGATGCAGTTTGGAACTCTATAGTGAGTGTTGCAACCAAGTACAGACGATTTGTACGCTCTACGTGCTTCAGCACTTGGTCCCGTTCTATGAGCTTGTGTGGCCTACCACTTCGCAGCTGAGCCGTTGTTGCTCCTAGACGTTTCCACTTCACAATTACAGCACTTACAGTTGACCGGGGCAGCTCTAGCAAGGCAGAAATATGACGAATTGACTTGTTGGAAAGGTGGCATTCTATGACAGTGTCACGTAGACCGTCTCTGAGCTCTTCAGTAAGGCCATTCTACTGCCAATGTTTGTCTATGGAGATTGCATGGCTGCGTGCCCTATTTTTATATACTTGTCAGCAACTGGTGTGGCTGAAATAGCAAAATCCACTCATTTGAAGGGGTGTCCACATACTTATGTGTGTGTATATATAATGTATGGACATCATCCACAGATCCGTCAGAGGGTGTCCATCATCACCAAAGAGCCTGAGCCCCAGGACGACGATGACCAATCCAGTGAGGACCCTCGCGAAGGCCGGAGACGTGGCCCGAGGCGTGAGTCCAGACTGGAAGACCAAGCTTCCCCTCCAACACAATCCACCCCCACCACCCCTGTCCCACCACCAACCCAACCCAACCAGGCTAAGAAAGTAGGTGGAGAGGGCGGGACGCGGCGTCGCTCTTCAGGGCTCCGCGGTGGAGACCCCGAAGGCAAGGCCAAGTCATCCAGCCCGGTGCCCTCTCCTCTCCAGCAGCTGCCCTCCCCCAGTGGGAGTCCCCTGGTGGCCTTCCGGAGCAAGAAGATGAAGGGCATGAAGGAGCTGCTGTCTGCACCCAAGGTCAACGCCAGCGCCATCAAGCTCCAGCTCACCGCCCAGTCACAGGTGCAGATGAAGAGGCAGAAGAGCACGCCGTCAGGTGACTACACCATGTCCTTTATGAAGCGCCAGCGTAAATCTCTGTAGAACATTCCTCTAGCATGGCTCCCAAGTCTGGTTGTGTTGTAAAGCCAACACTTATGGTCATTTATCATAAGAGTTGACTATACAGCACACACAGATCTGGGACCAGGCTAGACTTTCTCTTCATTGGGAGAGAAACGAGGAGAGGCTGTCTGTAAGACATTTCTGTTGTGCTGTGACTGTGAGAGGCGAGGCAGCACAAAAAAGACTGCCGCATCTGCTGAGCATTATACGATTTACTTTATTTTTTAGCAATCATATCATAAGTCCCAATAAGTAGGGCCGGGATGATACCAGTATCACGATACTCGTTAGTATTGTGGCAAGGAAACAAATGTCAGAAACATAAATCATTAAGTTGTAGGCATCCAGAGTCACATTTGTTTATTTTCCGAGCTATAGTGTACAATATTGGACGTACAGCAGGTTTTGTATGGTTTGTGTTTTCATTTTTACCATGGAAAAATATTGTGATGCTGGCATCGTCCGGGCCCTACCAATAAGGCCATACGAGGGTCGGTAAGCACATGACGTGTGTGTTTAAGAGTGGAGGTCGTCACTTTAATCATGTTTGGACATATGTTGACCAAGTTGCTCCTTTTAATCTTGTGATTCAATAATGATTGTGTATCATACAATAAAATAAAATGCAGTCACTTTGTGAGGATCAACTGAGCAGTGGCACACATCAACTGTTGAGTTCTGATTGACTTGTGTGGAAGTTATTTTAAAGCCAAAGTAATGGGTGTTTAGATGATGAAAACACCCTGCCCCTGGACATTTTATGGGATGTGAGAATTGCTCTGTTAAAGCAGCCAGAATTCCATTCTATATTTCAAGTCTTAACTTAATTTTCATCTTTTTCACTGAAATCCCTGGAAGTGATTTGGACTATTACTGTGTAACAATGTCCAACCCTGCTCTGTTGTCTCTTTCTAGGTATTGGTTGCCTTATACACCACCTTTTCTATTTAAAATTTAGGTGGCCTTTTTTTTTAGTTTTGAGACTAGCCAGAGCTGCAATAGGCAACCTCATGATTAGAAAGTGACCAGAAAGACCATGCACTGTTTGAAGGGTATTGCTGTAGTATTCCCAGCTACATACAGTAGTATTTTGCTTGATCATTGGTTTTATTTGCAGGTAATAAAATAATTTCAAATATGATACCCTTTTGTTTTGAATATAATGGGAATACTGTTGCACGTGTCATAATGGGCTATTCATAGATGTACAGTGTGCGTCCTCTGCTCGTCTGCTCTAATGACCAGGAAAATCCCGACATGCGCCTATAGTCGACTTGAGATCACTTGACTTTGCATGATCTGGCGGGCTCGCCTCGGGTAACATGAATGACTCTGAAGAAGGGCATCTGTGGTGTCTGGCGACGTAATCAACACCCATACTGTCAGGTTATCAGTTTTATTTTCTTGGTCAGAAGAGTCGTGGTGTAATAGTATTTCATCGAGACAGCACCCCTGGGATTACTGCAACTATACCGCGCGTCCAGTTGTTCATTCGCTGTATGTATTGTTGTCATGAGTGGATATCAACGTGCGTGAGTGACCAGACGCAGTTCTGTCTGCAGGCATGGATACTACTATTGGAGTCTCGTTTTTGGACCCGTTGAATGATTACGAGTTAATTCATCGTATTGGGAGTGGCACGTACGGAGACGTGTTCAAGGTGAGTCGTGAGTGGGGGGGGTAATATCTGTTCGCACGTATGCGTATGTATGCGTTTTAATTGACATGCCAAGTCATTAAACCGTTAAACCAACGTAGCCTAGCTGTTAATAAACACGTTTTTTTTCCTGTATTCCACAATGGGACATTTTTATTGAATTTTATGTTGACAGGCTCTAAACATTCAAAAGTGGATAGAACCACAGCCACCATACATTAACGCTCTTAACATAATCTATGTTCAACTTTATGTATGACCATTCAACAAATAATGTGTATGCAGGTAACCAATAACTGGTAAAAGGTTGGTATGGCGCCCCTGCAAGTGTGCCTGCTATGTGAGAATAATGCGGGGATAGTCAATGAGCCCTCATCTTAATGATGCCTTTAGTGCCTATGGTTAATGCACGTAAACTACTGGTAGGTAGTACATCTTCTGCTGTTCAGTATTCATAATCAGGCTGGGATAGCATCAGGGCTGGTCAATTAGTTCAACATCCATAACGACCAAGGCCACAACAGGAAAATTTATCAAGGCTCAACGCATTTCATTCTAACTTTTTATTAGCTCTCTCAGCAATATTATAAAGCTCTCTGTAATATACTCTCATTTTGTGCTGTTTTTTTTTTCATGAAGGTAGAATAACTGACTTCATAGATCACCTTTTTAAGACCAGGGGATGTTACAAGAAATCTAGTCTGAAGGGCACTGCAACATTTATCAGCATTTATGTTTTATGTATCTTGACTATCGATAAGGTCTTTTTCAGTCAGTCTCGTCTATTTTGACTTCGTGATGTGAGCTGCAGGATAAAAAAACATCCTGTGATCCCACCCTGAATGTAAAAGACATGCATCCTGCAAGAGCAACAGACTCAAATTGCTATGTGCCTCCCCTGCCAGAAACATTTGGTATCCAATAGACTACAAAAGTAAAACAGGTACAACAGGCAACATTTACTGCAAGCACAATTGTTAACTTTTGGGCTAATGCTTATGAATATGAATAATTCAAAATGTCCCCTAGACATGTCCTCTGTTTCACTCAGTCTTGACGTTATGTAATGTTGTACAACCCCTGCCATGCCTTAGCGCCATGTCACTGCCCGGGCTATGCCTGCCTGCCTGCTGTGAATGGAGAAACTGCTACTGTCCCATAGACAATGGCCTATTATCACCTCCCACTACCTCTCTGTTCTCCTCCTCTCCTCCACTGTTCTTTTTCTCCAGCCGTACTGGAGCTCCGTGGAAGTCAGGGGTCAAACCACTGGCCATGTGACCTAGTGGGCTCTCTGACTCTGTGGACATTCATTAGATGACCATTGTTCACAAGATCCAGGAAACTCTTCAGCTACTCTGCTGAGGGTTCTGCTCTCAAGTGTGTGACCTGTTGCAGCTACGTAAATAAAGAATGAAGCCTTTGTCAAACAAGAAAGCATGGATTTCATGCCTCAAAAGTTGCCCTGATATTCATCTCAAAGACCTCAGTGGGAGGTTGCTTTTACGAGTGAGTAGTTATTTTTGTCTTGTAGTCTAGTGAAACTATGCCAAAGACAGGTTGAGGAGTCATACGTATGCACATTCATGGTTATAAACTTGTGACCTGTGACCTGACTGAGATTACCTGAGTTTCGATGGTAGGGGAAACCCACAGAACAGAAATATGTTTCACAAACTAGCAGCAGTACTGCAATGCCCAGTCATCACTGTCACACTGTGGGCTGTTGGTCGTTTGTTATTGCAAGTTACATCACACACACACATTTCCATTTGTGCTGTTGTTGCAGTTGTGCGGATCTGTCTCTCACTGAATATCAATAATGTCTTGAGGCCAGTTTAGTGCAACATACTTCCGAATGATCGTATGGAAAAGCAGGGAAAAGCCGTCTGTGTTTTTATTGTGTGGAATTTCAATCATCAAGCCCTGAGAAATAACTACTTTTGGAACTATGATCAAAGTGATGAAGTTTTATTTTCATTACCACTGTCTGTGAACTCTATCCCACAACACACTGTTATTTCATACGGCCTTTGGCGAACCTTAAAGAGACATTACTGTCACTTTAGTCACAGGAAGTGCTCTGTTATAACAGGAAAAAAACAGGAAGTCGGTGTAGCCAAGCTTCGGGTTTTGTCTACAGGCAATCTGATAGACCATTGGTTGATTCTATATTTGTCGGGCATAGAGTTAAGGGCCTTTACGACCTGACGTCACTTCACCGTTTGACCTGTCAGAAAGAATGGGAGCAATCCATGTTTTTAAAGGATAAAACAAGAGGAAATGACGGACGAACGTCGGATGGACATTGTAAACAACATCCTCTGGATTCAAAGCCAGGGACTTTTTTCCCCTTGTTCTCTCTTACGCCCTGACATAGACCATGTCACTGAGCATGACACTTAAAGCTCTGGGTCTGCGTCTGAAGTGGCACGCTATTCCCTATACAGTGCACCACTTTTGATGCGGGCCCTGGTCACAAGTAGTGCATTATAGAGGGAATAGGGTGTCATTTCAGATACAACCCGGGACTGTGTAGGAAATACCTCTCACTACTATAGTGTCCCCAGCAGCCCCTGTCTCTGTCTCCTGCTGTTGCATTTCTACAAGGTGAAGCTGAAGGTCAGAGGCAGCATGCGAACAGCCCGGCCAGACCAGGGTCTATTATGGTTTCTTTTATCGTCAAGATGGCTGACTAGGGGGTTTGGGTTTTGAATGGATGCCCGGGGCTTCCTATAGTGATGGGAGGAATGTGGCAGATCTCCAAACTGAGATGAAAATGCATTTAGGAATGAGTTACAGCGAAAAATTGCATTTTGGCCCCCCAAAAAATGGCTTTTCACTTGAATTTCACAAATAGGACTCTCATAACTATATAAATCTATATATTTTGTGATTTAATTGCATTAGCTGTTATGTTTTCCATTGCCAATAGTAAGAAATTGTATTTAGAGTTAGAAATTGTGAGAGAAAAAATTGAAAAATGAAATGGTTGTAAACAGCTAATTGACTGTTGTAAATAGAACGATTGCGTTGAGCTGTCAGCAATTTGATGCAATTGCTTCGAGGAAACTACTTGCTGATGGTTTAGTGTGTCACTCTCCCGGATGTAGCTGTTTAGTGCTGTAGGCCTATGTACTGCTGACTAATCCATGGACATGTCATTCTGTAGTCTATATTCCCTGTATTAAAGTTCACAGTATTAATCACTCACAGCTAAGTTCACCCTTTCTTTCAGGCCCGCAACATCAAGAGTTCGGCAATGGCAGCCATCAAAATAGTCAAACTGGATCCTGGTATGTGACCGGTCTTGTCAGACTTGTATTATGGGTTATTCCTTGCATGTTTTTCCTTCCTGTATGCTTTGTGTAGTACATTTTTAAGTCTTTGGAGACAATCTATTGTGTGTGTGACACAGTTAACTACTACTACTAGCAGCAGTAGGCTAGTAGTAGAAGTAGCTAGTAGTTCTAGTACTAGTATCAGTATTAGTGTTGAGATGTCAGGAAATGGCCTACAGTGAGGGGGAAAAAGTATTTCATCCCCTGCTGATTTTGTACGTTTGCCCACTGACAAAGAAATTATCCGTCAATAATTTTAATGGTAGGTTTATTGGAACAGTGAGAGACAGAATAACAACAAAATAACCGAGAAAAACGCATGTCAAAAATGTTATAAATTGATTTGCATTTTAATGAGGGTAATAAGTATTTGACCCCTCTGCAAAACATGACTTAGTACTTGGTGACAAAACCCTTGTTGGCAATCACAGAGGTCAGACATTTCTTGTAGTTGGCCACCAGGTTTGCACACATCTCTGGAGGGATTTTGTCCCAATCCTCTTTGCAGATCTTCTCCAAGTCATTAAGGTTTTGAGGCTGACGTTAGGCAACTCGAACCTTCAGTTCCCTCCATTGATTTTCTATGGGATTAAGGTCTGGATACTGGCTCGGCCACTCCAGGACCTTAATGTGCTTCTTCTTGAGCCACTCCTTTGTTGCCTTGGCCGTGTGTTTTGGGTCATTGTCATACTGGAATACCCATCCACGACCCATTTTCAATGCCCTGGCTGAGGGAAGGAGGTTCTCATCCAAGACTTGACGGTACATGGCCCCGTCCATCGTCCCTTTTGATGCGGTGAATTTGTCCTGTCCCCTTAACAGAAAATCACCCCCAAAGCATAATGTTTCCACCTCCATGTTTGACGGTGGGGATGGTGTTCTTGGGGTCATAGGCAGCATTCCTCCTCCTCCAAACACGGTGAGTTGAGTTGATGCCAAAGAGCTCCATTTTGGTCTCATCTGACCACAACACTTTCACCCAGTTGTCCTCTGAATCATTCAGATGTTCATTGGCAAACTTCAGACGGGGATGTATATGTGCTTTCTTGAGCAGGGGGACCTTGCGGGCGCTGCAGGATTTCAGTCCTTCACGGCGTAGTGGGTTACCAATTTATTTCTTGGTGACTTTGGTCCCAGCTGCCTTGAGATCATTGACAAGATCCTCCTGTGTAGTTCTGGGCTGATTCCTCACCGTTCTCATGATCATTGCAACTCCACGAGGTGAGATCTTGCATGGAGCCCCAGGCAGAGGGAGATTTACAGTTATTTTGTGTTTCTTCCATTTGCGAATAATCGCACCAACTGTTGTCACCTTCTCACCAAGCTGCTTGGCGATGATCTTGTAGCCCATTCCAGCCTTGTGTTGGTCTACAATCTTGTCCCTGACATCCCTGGAGAGCTCTTTGGTCTTGGCCATGCTGGAGAGTTTGGAATCTGATTTATTGATTGCTTCTGTGGACAGGTGTCTTTTATACAGGTAACAAACTGAGATTAGGAGCACTCCCTTTAAGAGTGTGCTCCTAATCTCAGCTCGTTACCTGTATAAAAGACACCTGGGAGCCATAAATCTTTCTGATTGAGAGGGGGTCAAATACTTATTTCCCTCATTAAAATGCAAATCAATTTCTAACATTTTTTACATGCGTTTTTCTGGATTTTTTGTTGTTGTTATTCTGTCTCTCACTGTTCAAATAAACCTACCATTAAAATTATAGACTGATCATTTCTTTGTCAGTGGGCAAACGTACAAAATCAGCAGGGGATCAAATACTTTTTCTCCTCACTGTATATCTGTGTCTTAGTTTGGTCATGTGACCTGCATGCTCCTTGTTCAGGTGATGACATCACATCCATCCAGCAGGAGATCACTATGATGAAGGAATGCAAGCACAAGAACATTGTGGCCTATTTCGGCAGCTATCACAGGTACATGTTTAGGCTTGTCAAATTTTACACTTCATGAGAGTTCCACGTGCATCTGTGGAATTCCTTTGGATTGTGAGTGTTTTTGGAAGTGTTGAATTCCACTCTTTTTTATTTAACTAGGCAAGTCAGTTTAGAACAAATTCTTATTTTACAATGATGGCCTAACCCGGCCAAACCCTCCCCTAACCCGGACAACACTGGGCCAATTGTGCGCCACCCTATGGGACTCCAGATCACGGCCGGTTGTGATATCGCCCGTGATCGAACCAGGGTCTGTAGTGGCGCCTCCTAGCACTGCGAATCAGTGCCTTAGACCGCTGCGCTACTCACTCATTGTGCCACTCGGGAACGCTCTTACCTCAAACGCCCATTTCTAGGGGTCCTGTGTGGCTCAGTCGGTAGAGCATGGCGCTTGCAACGCCAAGCGTCGTGGGTTCGATTCCCGCTGGGGCCACCCATATGTAAAAGTAGTGGCCCCAGCCGACTTGTAAGTCGCTTTGGACAAAAGCGTCTGCTAAATGGGATATATTAGGACTTAGAATGCAGCATTCTCTCCCACACTACAGAAATTGTGGCTCTCAAAATGAACGTTATACACACAAAAAGCTCAGTTGTTGATTGAATGCGGTCACTAACAAGCGCATGCATACATAGAGAATTAAATGTGTGTGTGTGTGTGGTGTGTGTGGTGTGGTGTGGTATGTGTGTGTGTGTGGTGTGGTGTGTGTGTGTGTGGTGTGTGTGTGTGTGTGTGTGCGTGCGTGCGTGCGTACACCCACACTGTTGCTGAGTCTCAAATTATTTTGCTGAAGGTTTTTAATTTTTATCTTAGTCCTTTTGGAACGTCTGAATGTTAACTCTGTAACATTTCAAGGTCAGATAACATTGCGATTTGTTTGGATGGCAAAACAGTCCCTACTCAGTTCTCCTCTACAACGAAGTTCATAGTAAATGGTTACAAAAATCCATATTCCGATTATTATTTTTTGTCTGGAAAGTCAACAAAAATACATTCCCGACTGGTAATCAAAGTGTGTATCTCCAATTTTTTTGCAGAAACACTAAATTGTGGATATGCATGGAGTACTGTGGAGGGGGGTCGTTACAAGACATTTACCACGGTATGTATTGCTACAACTGAACTGACCTTACCTTATAGCCATGTATTTTCCTTCCTCTCTTGTGTGGCCATTAATCTAAGGTCTCTACTGGTATTTCCACAGTGACTGGGCCCTTAAAGGAGAAGCAGATAGCCTACATCTGCAGAGAAACCCTGCAGGTTAGTCAGCCCAGGGATGTACTATAAGTGATGAGCTCTGTCACTTTTCTAACTGGGACAGACGGTCACAGTATAATCCAGTAGCAGTGTGTGGATAGAATCACTGCGGAAGCCAAGCCAGAAAAATAAAATATATATTACAACCTATGTGTTGTGATAATTGCGTTGTTTGTTCTATAAGCTGTTAGTTCATATCACTTTTTACCGTGAAATAAAGGCCGAGACAATAAGAAGACACCGTGGCAGAATAAATTAAACCACACCTTGGTTTCATCATTAAACCAGAGAGCAACATCTGTCCAGTGAAGTCCACAAACAGACAGTTACATGACCTACTACTGCATGGTCAAGCAAGTTAATGTTTCCAACATTTTCTGACCAATAAACAACTCTTAATTTAGAACCACAGAGTGTTACCGCAAGTTGCAAAGAAAACAGGAGCTGCCTCCACTATTCTAGCACCATTTCAACTTCAACATCATCAAATCACCTATACTTAGTCTAGTAATTACAACTAAAAGATACCAAAAAACAATTTAGTCCAATCAACGTAAACTAAATATGATGTGGCTGTCGATGGTTCTGATTTCTGTGTGTGTGTGTATGCGCGAGCTTGCAAGTAGACAAAAACATGTTGACTCACCCAGAAATGCCAATGTCATCCTCCTTTCTTTCATGACTCATACAGTACACACTTTAAAAAATGTTGTTGTCCTCGGCTACCTGGCTAAAATGCTTGATCGCTACCCTAACTTTTTATGGACAACGATGCGCCAGACCAGCTAGTTAACATTAGCCTACTACATCTAGCTACATATTGAACTTCCATCCTCTTATGCCAGGAGCACAATATGAATTTATGGTTGGATCAGAATCTCTGTATTAATCATTGGCCAGTCCATAATTAATTTAGGAAAGGGATGATTTTAGCTAGCCACCAGAGGACAACGACACTACGAGATGCAACAATTCAAGTTGTTTCTGTAAATGACGCTCGGCTTATGAGTTGTGTGAAGCAAAATTTAAAATGTAAAAACACAATTTAAAAACATTTTTAATCTTTATTTAACTTGACACTTTGTTTTTGGTGCTCCAGGACCAGTTGAACTCTCTCAGTTCAGCTCAATGCTGAACTGAATCCTCGCTGGCTTCCCTTACATTCAATGCGATGAGTGGCATCAATGTCATACTCTTTTTGACCAGACAGTATCAGATAGATGGCTTACAGATCCAGAGACAGAGGGGCGCTGTTTCGCTCGCTCTGTTGTTTTCTCCAGTGAAATACATTCAACCTCCTGTGAATTGAAGAAAAAGGATGAAACACAGAGAGAAAAAAAAATATAATTTTTTTTCTTTCTTTGTCTATTCTTTGGGGAAGGCTGGCTTCTTTTTGGAATCTTTCAATACACGCCACTGGTATAATCATGTGTTGCTAACCACAGGAAAGCAATGCAGCATGTTTCGTGACACCATACACACAGCACAGCAACATAACATTACCTCCCTTATTCGTGTCAACACTTTGTGATTGTTGCACACTGTTGTGTTGTGTCTGGCTCTGTGGGCTTGTGTGGTGAACTGAGGATGAGATTGAGAGATCTGTCAAACTGTTTCTGTGTTTTTGTTTTTCAACAGGGCTTGTACCACCTGCACGAAACAAGTAAAATGCATAGAGACATAAAGGTATCATTTTGACATACCGGTATGTTATTGTCAGTGAATGGCTCTGGTCGGAATCTTTGTGAGCTCATATCTTTGTGTGTGTGTGTGTGTGTGTGTGTGTGTGTGTGTGTGTGTGTGTGTGTCTGTGTGTGTCCATCTGTCTATAGGGAGCAAATATCCTTATCACAGAACGAGGAGATGTCAAACTGGGTCAGTGAACATCTATTCTATACCATCACTCACTCACTCACTCATTCACTCACTCACTCACTCACTCACTCACTCACGCACTCACTCACTCACTCACTCATATACATTGTCTGCGATAACTATGAGGTTAACTAGCGTGGTAAAAATAAACCACTCACAAGACATATTGGATTCTGCATTCTGTCTCCCCCTGCCACCAAACTGTCATCTCTGTTTCCATGCAGCCGATTTTGGAGTTGCTGCAGAGATCAGTGCTTCTGTAGCCAAGAGGAAGTCTTTTATAGGAACTCCCTACTGGTAAGATAACTGGGCTCAAACCACGACCTTCAACGTTCTGACTCATTGAAAACGATATACTTCAGTGCTTATTTATGCTGACACTGATTCGTCTGACAGTAGTCATGCGTTTCCTTCTTTGCATATGTTCTTTCAGGATGGCTATGAGACATTATAAGGTGGTCGTAGGTCCTTATGACAAGTCCTATAATGCATTATAACCACATCATAATTCATAACCCCCAATCTCCCATTTCACCTGACTGGTGTTTATGTACCCATGCCAGGATGGCACCAGAGGTGGCAGCAGTGGAGAAAAAGGGCGGGTACAACCATCTGTGTGACATCTGGGCGGTGGGCATCACGGCCATCGAGCTGGCAGAGCTCCAGCCGCCCATGTTTGACCTCCACCCTATGAGGTGAGCTCTGAGACAAAGGACAGAGTTACAGACACAAACTGAGACGGAGGCAGAGATCCAGGCACAGAAAGGCAGAGATCCAGACAGAGACACAGACAGAGACAGGCAGACTCCGTACCAGTCCCCTCTAGACTCTAGCCTTTAACATCAACAATAAATAGTTTCCATCCCCTTTTCATTCCACTGAAAATAAATTATGATGGATATATATATTTGTGCTGTGTTGCATTTCGCGGGCTATCCACATACCTCTGAATCCAATATGGTGAAATAGCTTTGTAGGTGACGACAACAACAAAAATCCCAAGCCTGGGAGCAGGTCTGTTTGTGCTTTTGGAAACCGCCTCTGGAGTGTTTGTCGTTATGGCAGACATGTCAGCGAAGGACAAAGGAGCTGGCCAAGGCACACAATAAACAGATCTATGAAGAAGGCTAGGCTTTCCACCGTGTTAACGTTTGAAACTATTAAAACTATGTTCCAGAGCCTTGATGTTAATGTCGAAAAGCAGCTTCCAGCCACCCAGGCTCAAGGACAAGACCAAGTGGTGAGATGGACATGAGCACACCACATTCCCTGAACAATTCAGCCACCTCACCATGCATCATACTGTATGTGAAATACCTCTTCTCCGAAAGCATCCTCTTGACACGAGACTGTTCTTTGAATGCAGCATTGATATTCTCCATATTTCTCAATATGGTTATGCATTTTTTTTTTTGTTGCTTGCTGTCTCATCTCCCTCCCTCCCGCCTCTCTGCAGGTCTGCGGGGTTCCAGAGCTTTGTGAAGATGTCCCTCATTAAGAACCCCAGGAAGAGACCGTCATCCGAGACTTTACTGCAGGTACACTTCGGTACACCGCTGAGAGCACGTTGCTTTCCCCTCTCTCTCTCTCCCTCTATAAACCAGCGGAGGAAACATTCATGAAAAGCCCCTGGATGGCGATCAACATTCACAGTCAATATAGACAGAGCCTCTAGACTAGAGCCTCTGACTGAGGTGCTAAAAGCATAGCGATCCTGTATTCATGTCTATAGCTAATAGGGACCCCTAACAGGGCCTCGGGAGCTGTGAGAGATCAAGGAAATTAATGATGAAGTTATTTATTGATGTAGAGCTTTTACATAAAAAAAAAATAAAAAAAATCTGTTGTCGTATCCCCAGCATCCGTTTGTGACCCAGCTACTGACTCGTAACCTGATCATTGAGCTGCTGGACATGGCCAACAACCCGGACCTCCACTCCACACACGGCATGGATGATAACGACATGGAGGTGAGGATAGGTGACAATAGACAGACAGACGCACATGCATGGCCATCACCCAGAACTCTCAGGAACATTGCTTGTTCCTAGTGTGATTTATTATGTGTGTGTGTGTGTGTGTGTGTGTGTGTGTGTGTGTGTGTGTGTGTGTGTGTGTGTGTGTGTGTGTGTGTGTGTGTGTGTGTGTGTGTGTGTGTGTGTGCGTGTGTTTGTCTGCAGAATGTAGAAGCTGCTCCTGATAAGATCCAGTCTGCAGGGAAACACCTGCCCGTGGAGAGGACTCTGTCTGAAGAGCAGTGTGAGTCTTCAAATCCCTACACAATTATGACACTGAAGCGTCATCATCAGCCCACGCATGACATCATCACTACAATTTGTGAAAAGGGTTATCGAAGTTCTATTTGCAAAACCATCAAAATCAACATCAATGAGGGTCTTCTTCCCTGAACACTGTACATGGGCTTTGACTGTACATCCGTCCACGATAATTCAAGTGGACATCTATAGTTAGAGAGTGTGTGTGTGTGTGTGTCTGTCTGTCTATCTGTCTGTCTATCTATCCATCCTTGTGTATCGCGCATACTTGGAGAGTTGAGGTCAACATCACCCTCGCTGGCTTATTGTATGGAATTGGGGACGAGGTAGGAGAGCAGAGCAGCACGCAACACAAGACTCTTGGGGTCCTGACTCCTGTTACAAGACGCCCATTGAGACTTGAAGGGGGAGATGAAGTCACCAAGTCACACGGTCACCCAACACAGAGGGACGCATAGAGGTGGCACTGTCCGCACACGCACATGCCATGTCCCCTTTCTGCCATGACTCTGACGTGCCTGGCGTCCCACGTGTCAGGAGGAGGTGGGGGAGGAGAGGAGGTGGGGGAGGCGAGGAGGGATGACTGAGGAACTATTGTTATGTCTCCTATCAGTGAGATTACAGCATACACAGGGTGCGGTGATGGTGGACAATGCGGCCGCTCTACAGCAGCCTGGGACAAAAAACGTATATATAGACAAGCATGTCAACAAAGATGGTGGGAGTGGGGAGGGGTGTGGTGACTCGTCTCTTATGCAAATACAATAGGTTCTCGGGCATGTTCGTGGAAAGGGGTGTGGTGAGTCATTGTGAATGGGCATCACAAAAGGTTTTCTGGGGTGGGCAGTGCGGTGAGTTGCCTTAAGCCAATGGTAGTACTTGCAACACATGATTGAGGTTGTGATGTGTGATATAGCCTGTGAGAGTGTGCCCCTGAGCAGGAAAGTAGTTTACCAATCGATTGGAATATATAGCAAGTGATAATAAATGATAGTAAAATGAATCACAAAAAACATGTTTTGTATCAGCAGTTAGTAATTATAAGTACATACTTTGTATTTAATTGTAACTTTTCCTCATGGTTAACTAAGCTGTGCTTGCCTTAGTTGACCAAATGAAGTTTGGACCCCCGTTGAGGAAAGTCACAGAACCTTATCCTGATATGGTGAGTGACATTTATTTCCTGTGTTTGACATGTAGGGGGTTAGAGGTCAATTCAACATAGAATGGCTATTTGGGGAAGTGTGATTACGAGATGAGTTCTTGTATGGCATAGTTTTAAGATGTTATTAATAGGGATACTATGAATGTGTATGTTGTTGATGTTTTTTGTCATATTTCAGCAAAGCTCGTATGAAGACGATTGGGACCTCTCAGAAGATGAAACTGAATCACCGTAAGATGCTCCTCTTCCTCACCAATTTTCTCAAATCTAGTAGCATTACATCAAAGACATAGTATTTCAGAGCATTATCTCAAATCTACTATCGGTGTTTGTGTGGCCATGGATGTGACATCCCCACTAGAGAGGGAAAAACATTGAAAAAACTCCCAATGCATTATTAATAGACTCATATTTGCAGTAAAAGGAAAAGTTTGCTTCCTCATTGAGAGAGAACACTGGCTGCAACGCTCCTATTGTCACAGAACAGGCAGTGCTCTGTCACATCATGTACACAGAACAAGTGGCTCCATAGAGACATTCGCATGTTGTCTTCCTATTTCAGGAGCCTGTTAGAATGTGTGGAGGAAGCTCTGCAGCTGAGGTAGGCCTGCAGACCACCCCCCCCCCCCCCCATTGTAAAAACACTATTCAACACTATTCTACCCTGTGGCAACTTTGATCAAGGAAGCAATGAAAGTTTGTTTATTTACATTTAAATTATTAGCTTTTCATGTTAACTTGACATTATCTGGTAAAGAAGTATAGTATATTTGACCACTGATTATTATTGTTTGGTATGCATATTTTAAATTAAATTTAAAAAATATTTATTTAACCAGGAAGGGCTCATTGAGATGAAAATCTCTTTTTCAAGAGCGCCTTGGCCAAGATAGACAGCACCATGTCATTACAAAAAAAATACAGACAGACAACATGAAAAACTACAAGTAATAACGAAGTTACGCAACAATAAATAAATAGGTTATTAGTAGGTTAAAATGTACTAGTCACAGACAAACAACTTGACATGCTGCCATCTTGGATTTGAAATTGATCGAGTGTGATAGACAAGTTGTGTTTTTACAATTCATTGAACCTGCCCTGCTCCAAATCTTGTCCTATTAAAATCCAACACAATTGAGCCCATGTCAGTTTATTGACTGTGACAGCAAGTATCCCACATGTTAAGCAAATCTGATTTACCTTTGATTTACCACAGAGTGCTTCAGTAACAATATTACCATTGACTATTTCAGGAGCTTAACCATCAAAAGAGTGCCATCTACTGACGTAAGTACCAATAACACAACCCCAAGAAAACAAAGAGTTCCTTCTGAAATAGTGTAATGCAATACATGAAGACAATCCTTTTGACCTTTCAGCTATTTCCTATTGCATTATATGATGGTGTTTTGTCTATTGTCTTTGGTTGTGTAGCGGGGTAAAGGTGGGAGGAAGAGTGGGTTGTTCAGCCCTTCCACATCCTCCCTGCCTGCCATCGGCTCCTTCTGTCCCACCCTGGAGGACAAGGACCTCACCCTCCGCCCCAGCTCCACCCTGGGGCCCGACTCCACACCCAACAACTCCATGTCAGGTACTGAACTTCCGCACACAGAGTAAATGTTTCCAGGTTATACGTCAATCTGTCATGACAACTGATTTGGTTCTGGGTCCCGAGATTATATGTTGACGTGAATATTTCACGAGTGATCAGTGTTTTCTTATGCAATCGTAATACGTTCAATTATACAGTATATCTTCTGTGTGTTGTAATCCGAATCATTGTAGCTTTTCTCATTCATGCGAAGATTGACAACATGTCTCAACATGACAAATGGGTTCTTCTATCTCTCCTCCTCTCGTGTGGTTCTCTAGTCTTGGCCAGGTGTTCTGCTACCCAGGACATCAGCAGACAGTGGTGCAGTGACCCCAGTGTTTCTGAGGGGAGCGCCATGCAGGCGGAGACGAAGACAGGGGGAGTGGCCTCTCCGAGCAGGGAAACCTCTCTCTCTCCAGAGTGGAGCACACTGAGGAGAAAGACCGAGGACTCTGTGAGTGTACAACACAGGAAAATGTTGGCCCACTACATATGAGTACATTAGTTTCATATCCATACTGTATGTGCTGATGCCGATAGTTGGCTTCAAGATATGGTATGGATTCGAGGCTGTCAGTATATAGCATGGTTGGGGTTAAATCCAATGTAAATTCTGACACTTTGGAATGAAGTGAAATTTCAACGCAATAGTTGAAAAGTGCCATTCAATCCAACCCTGGGAGGTAGTGACAAAAAGTGTGTGGTTTGTTAACCAAAAAAGTATGTGGTTTGTTAACCAGCAAGTGTGTGGAATGTTAACCAAAAAGTGTGTGGCTTGTTAACCTAATAGCCTGTTTCAAAACATCCAGTTTTATCTCCTTTTAATAAACAATCATTTTGTAACATTAATATAGGAGGAGAGAATTCAGTATAGTCAACCAAACAGCAGCCAGATCCCAAGACATTGCTGTTTTTGCTCCATTCATTTAAACAACATTATCATTTGAACGACACAGTTACCCCTCTTTTTTGTTGTTGTTGTTGTGTGTAACCCTTTTAACTTCTAGAGAGCTGATTGTCATGGACTCCCTCCTACCCCTCAAGTCCATGTAAGTGCAGAGGTCGAGTCTAACAGCATGTGCCCTACGGTATAGGGACATGACCAATGACACTGCTGCGCCGACAACTAACAACCCATGCTTACACACAGACCTAGCTAATGGCTGTCGGTCTAACTAACGCCTAGTGGAATGCTCACTGCAACATTGCTTCTGTGTAGTTGGACAGTGGACACATATCACTATTCTAACCATGCCTATTTTACCGTAATGTCGGAATTAGTCAACACGATATTAAAACACACAGTATGTTGTTTTGGTGTAATAGATGGGTGCCTGTTTCTCCAAAGTCTTCAATGGTTGTCCTCTGAAGATCCACTGCGCTGTGACCTGGATCCTCCCGAAAACCAGAGGTAGGTTTGCAGAAAGGGTTGAAGAGGTTCAAATGAGGCTCTAACATACGACATAGAATATGAACCAAGACATGGTCTTGTCTCTTCCTCAGATCAGTACCTTATTCTGGGTGCAGAGGAGGGTGTATATACTCTCAACCTCAACGAGCTCCACGAGGACACTCTGGAGAAGGTAGTGGTACAGACGTTTATGAATAGGGTAAAGGGTGAAGTCGTGTTGAATTCCTGACCATACCACTAATACCTCTCTCTTCCCCCACAGTTGCTCCCGCAGAGATGTGCCTGGCTGTATGTCATGAACAACGTTTTGATGTCCGTATCAGGTAGGACAATCGATCTCCATTTTTCGTTCGCCCAATCACACACCTATCTGATTGGTCATAGGATCCTACACCATCAACTACACTACTCCAAACCAGATCTGGGTTCAAATAGTATTTGAGTGTTTGCTTGAGCCTACTTTGACTGCCAGGTGGGTGGGGTTTGCACTCCATTGGTTCCATTGTACCAGGCAAGCTTGAAAAAGAACTGCTAAATTGGAACACTGGTTCTTACCATTCCTTCCCTCTCCACTCCCATCTTCAGGGAAGTCTTCCCAGCTGTACTCCCACAGTCTGATGTCTCTGTTTGAACAGAGAGGTCACAAGCAGCAGAAACAGAGTCACCTGTCCCTCAGTACCAACCGCCTCACTGAGAGGATCAACCCCAGGTAGAGTGAGTGAGTGAGTGAGTGAGTGAGTGAGTGAGTGAGTGAGTGAGTGAGTGAGTGAGTGTGGATTAATGTTATCGGGTTAAGTTTGCCTTCAATTTATGTGCATCTCCTAATTTCAAATGTTTTTCAAATGTTTGTCCATCAGCAGGAAATATGCTGTAACTGTGAAGATACCAGACACGAAAAGCTGTCGAAGATGCAGTGTGGGTAAGTGTAATTTGACGTTGCAATATGTTCAAGAAAGTTTAGGAAATTGACCCAAAGTGTTTTCAGTTGCTCTTTCTCCCTCCTTCTCTCTCTGCCGCAGCAAGGAACCCATACACAGACAGCACGTTCCTGTGTGGGGCTGTGCCGTCAGGTCTAGTTCTACTCTTGTGGTATGACCCCATGCAGAAATTTATGCAGCTCAAGGTGTGTATTGACATAACTCCATATTGTGCTATTAAAATGATTACTTACAATTGATTTCGATGAACCGTGTCTGTTAGACTTGTAAAATGTATCCTCCTATGCTCTCTTCTTCCCTCTCCTTCTCTCAGCATATAGACATACGTCTACCAGATCCGCTCCCTATCTTTGAGCTACTGGTGTTAGTGACGGATGAGTTTCCACAGTTGTGTGTTGGTGTGAGAGACTGCACTGCAGAGAAAGGGAAACCGCCAACCAACCAGCAACTGAAGTTTGATATCGTAGAGTTGAACGGCACACCAAACTCTTCACCAGGTGGCACAGAGATGTTTAGATGCCAGGATTTCAACCATATAACATTTGTGTCGAGGAATTGTATAATTATCTTTCTTTCTCTCTATTTCTCTCTTTCTGTCTTGTGCGTGTGCAGAGAGTATGCCTGTCGGAGCCGGACCGGGAGCCGTGCAGGCAACACAGCTGGACAGAGACACGGTTCTCATTGCACTGGAGAGTGAGTCTATTGGAGCTCGATTGGAATATATTATCTCCCTGGAATATCATTATCACTACCTACCCTTTAATGTACAATACTAATGGTATTTTTTTACAGAGACTGTGAAGATTGTCACCCTGCAAGGGCTTCCTTCCAAGGAGCTGGCTTTTCAACTGGTCTTTGACTTCCCCATTGAAACACTAAGTAAAAACGTCATTCAATCCCAATTATCATTCTTTACTGCATAGAATGTTCTCAATTCGTCACCAAATCATAGCTACAGGGGTGAGGTACTGTAGCTACAGCTAACCCACTATGTACTGTATGTGTGGGAGATTCCTTTGTGACATTACTGTTGTGTGGCTAGTTTGTTTACAGGACAGTGTTCTGGCTTTCTGGAAGCATGGTCTTAAAGGGAGGAGTCTTCACACAAATGAGGTGATTATAATGCCTTCTCTCCACCATGCGCTTGTGTGCTCATTCAAACCAAAAATGCTTGATCTGCATTGTAAGTATTTTATCTCTCTGAAACATTGAAATACATTTACACTCATCTTAGGTCACGCAGGAGATTACAGACGAAAGCAGAGTATTCCGGGTCTTGGGGACGAGCAGGTATGCTCCAAACTCTAGCTGGCCTGTTATCTTGAAAACCACATTATGTGTGATCCCATAAGGGGTCAAAAGGTTATTTTGAGAAAACCAATCACGCTGTCTTTTGTCATTTCCATAGGGATATTGTCCTTCAGAGTACCCCCACAGAGGACCCATCAGCAATGAGCAACCTCTATATCCTGACTGGCCATGAAAGCAGCTACTAAGATTAGACAGAGAAAAAGGACTGAGGAAGGAAGGAAAGGAGAGAAAGCTATATTAAAGGAAGAAGTGAAGGAGTGTGTGTCCCAGAGATGGGCAGCTTTTATTGTGTGAAGAAAGGAGGCACTACAGGCTCTTCCCTTGCACCCAATAAACTCGAACGAGCCCCCTGGCACCTAATAAACTCGAACGAGCCCCCTCAGTGTAGACTTGTCTCAAACTGATGTAACCCCCTCTACCTGCATACTGGGAACAGACAGACCATATGAGACTCTCACACAATTAGCCACAGAGAGAAAACTGAGCTGTTGTGTGTTCAAGGAAGAACTTGTTGAAAAAGACTTGTTAGAGAGAGCCCCCCCAGTCATGACCCCTAACCCCTTGAATGCGCACACACTACTTTTAACCTGGTTCCAACCCTATTGTGTTTTCTTACTGGTATGCCATTGGAAATACACTTACTGATGACCGAAGTCTGCACTGTCTTCCGATACAACATTGTGAAGTGGAAACCAACTACATCGGTGAACGGAATATAGCGCTAGACCACCATGCTCTGTTCACTACCTGTAATGGCATAGGTTGGCACCGCTCCCAGATGTCAACATGAACAGTTTTCACCTCATACGCTTGAAAATATGTCACCTAAAATCAGAGTGCTAATATAGTTTAAAAGTGCTCAGATTAAGACTTTTCCAGGATTTAAAGTGTTTTCAATAGAGATCTCTGTTGAGCATGCTTTTTAGGACAGGATTGTGCTTAATCTGCATCTTGGGAAACCAGCCCTAATGGAGTTGAATTGTATGATGAATTCCAATATTGTTTTGTTGTGTTTAGTCTCAAACCAGACATGTGTTTGCCACAAAGTAACACTACGTTGTGTTTAATGATACTGGTTTGCTTTTGTTTGGTTGTGCATGGGAGGGACTGGGCCCAATGTAACACTCGTCATCCCTGAAAGACACTTGAAGGAGAATACATGTTGCTATTTAATTGTTTCTTTTAATTAAAAAAAAAGTGAAAATATGGATTTGAGAGTTTTTATGTATACTTGTTGAACTTATGCCAAAACATTGAATTCCCAATGATAAAATAAAAAGATTTAAAAAAAATGTGAGTCGACTGATGCAAAGATAAAAGATGAATGTGTTTCTCTAAAGACATTAGACAACATTACCTATGAAGTTAGTCCAGTTTAGCAAGCCTCAAGAATGTGTGTGACAAGTGCCAAATAGTATTAGTATACATTTCATTATAGGGCTCTTTGTACAATTAGTTGATAAAAAGTGTCATCCTTTTTATCCACTTGTAATAAGACATTCCTATACAAGAATATTTACAACAGTATTATGAATTGGGTCAGTTTACGTAAAAACATGACATGATGCGTAACTTTATAATTGATGTAGTATCTCGCCTGAACAGACGGGGGCGCCATTGCTTCTTTTTTTTTATCCCTTTGATTGCGTCACACACTTCCTAAAAATAATCACGGCGCCATTTCAGAATTCATTCATTGGCATTTGCAGTTTGAGTCGTTATTCAGGTAAGGGGGACATGGTGGAAATTGACATCTCAATCAGTGTTGATTTGTATTCAACAAGTTGCAAGAGGGAGGACTAAGACACCCTGTACGATATAATCACGATGTGTTTTGTTTAACCAGAATTAGTCATAGCTAGCACCATACCGTGCGAACGTTTCTTTTCAACAACAAATAATATAGATATATAATGTTAAACGTGTTAACGCAAACAAAGACCAAGCTAGCTGGCTAGGTTATCAACCTCATTTGGATTTCAGTTGGATGTTTTCGAGAGTGTCAGCCAGGTTGTTAACAGAACAGGTAGCTAGCTAAACTAGCTAAGTTAATTCCGACAGAACAAGCAACTAGCTGGCTAAAGTGAGGGAATTTCTAGTTTTTATAACCACGGTCAGACTTACGAAGTTAGCTGCAAGATAAAAATGTATATATTTATAAAATACGGTATCTTAATAGCCATGAAAGATGAAATGGAAAGTTCTCAATACTAACGTTAACTTTCCTATTTGGCCTGGTCAGTTACTGTTAGCTGGAGAATTAGCTAGCGGTAGTAACTAGATAACATTAGCTAGATTGAGTTGCTAGCTACTGTACGTCAGATAGCTTGCACACTTATTCTCTTTTGACATTTTATTAAAGTAGGCCTATAATCATAACATTAGTTATGAAAGTTGTATTTCGTGGCAAATTTTGGACGTGGTATTTTTCTTCATGCTTCACATAGTTGAAATGGACTTGGTAAACAAACAACTGCTTGTCTCCACTTCCAGGAATAACACGCCACAGATTTGAAGATGGTGAAAATATTCATAGGCAATCTTGACTCCGACACCACCGTGGACGAGCTACGCACTCTCTTCTCCCAGTATGGCAAGATCTCAGAGTGCGACATCGTCAAGAACTTTGGCTTTGTGCACATGAACGACAAAGCCGAAGCGGAGGAGGCAATCAAGAACCTTCACCACCATGAGCTCAACGGGGAGCAAATGAACGTGGAGATGAGCCGCGGCAGACCAAAGTCCACCACCAAGCTGCATGTCAGCAACATCCCAGAGGGTTGCACCAACGAGGAGCTGAAGACCAAGTTTGAGGAGTATGGCCCAGTGGTGGAGGCTGACATAGTGAAAGACTATGCATTTGTCCACATGGAGTCTGTGGATGATGCCATGGAGGCCATCAGTAGGCTGGACAGCACAGCCTTCCAAGGTGAACCCGCAGATAGTCTGAGCTTTCTGTAGTTACGGAATACACTTCCCTTTAGATGGCATAAAGATCGTAAAGTGATGCCGAAAAGCATTTTGGTTTAATTCTCTGAGTTTTTAATGGATACGTAGTGGCACTAAAGTCGTGAGTCTTTCGTGATTATTTTATCCGGTTTCAACGTAACAGTGCAGGTGAACTAATTGATGCTAATATATAAGTATTTGCAATGAGGAAATAACAGCCGTTAAGAAGCAGTGGTGTGCGTGTCAGAACCCAACCGTCTCATGCGTCTCTTCTCTCTCCTCAAAAGGCAAGCTGATGAGCGTGCATCTGTCCACCAGTCGCCTGCGCACGGTCCCGGGAATGGGAGCTCAAACTGGCTGCTATGTCTGCGGGAAACAGGGTCACTGGTCGAAAGATTGCCCGAACGGCGGTCAGAACGGCGGTAGCTATGGTGACAGTGGTGAACGCCCCAGAGGTGGCCTAATGATGGGCCACGGCAGGGGTTTCCCACGGGGTCCCCCAGGTTTCAGCAGGAGTGGCGAAAGATATCCGAGTGGCTACGGGATGCCCCCAAGAGCTGCGGCATCCTATTACATGGGCAGACTAGGGTATAGCAGATCGTCCAGTTATCTGGGGGGGCCGCCTCTTCCCCCTTTGAGCCGTAGGCCTAGCTATGGCTCTGCTCGGGAGTACAGCGCCGATGCCAGGGATCGGTACAGTGGCAGGCTACCGAGCTCTTATCCCGAGAGGGTATCGGCCTATGAGCGAGACCGTTACAGCATTCATGTTGACTATTATGAGAAGTACAGGGCACGGCCATACGGCTCAAGCTATTTTGAAGAGCGCCGCCTGGGCTATATCCCCCCTCCCCCCTCTTCCTCCCTCTCAAGGCTCTCCTCTAGTGTCGACCCGTACGAGCGTCGCCCGCTACCACCATCCTCGGCGACTGCCTCGTACTACTTGCGAGACCGCAGCCCGATCAGACGAGTGCCTGTCACCTCTGACAGCTATGGTTATGAGCGTTCACGGCTGTCCCCGGTGTCGTCCTCCAGAAGCTCCTCGTGCGCCGTCCCACAGGCCAGGGACCCTTACACCGATCGGACACGCTATGCTTACTGAGCTACATACTGCCAAGGTGAGCCAACCAACCAGGAGTACTGGCCCATTGCGCTGTGACATTTGGAATGGTGCGTGCCATTGAATGTGAAAGGGTACATGATGATGACACAGTGGGGGCTGGGAACTGTAGACTCGTGTTCATCCTAATATTTCTTCAATGAAGAACAGAAACTATGCCACCCCCCCACAGTGCTTTTAAACCGTAAAACACAATCCAATTCTCAAAGCAAATGCTCTGCTCTTTTCTAGGTGTGTATGACTCGCCAGACTTTTCCTTTGCTACCATTCCTCCTCCGAGCTGCATGGTTCCATCGAGCTGTGCCGCAAACAAACCTTTCGTGACTCGGAATGTGATGGCACGAGAATGATGCAGGCGGAAATCGGCATGTGCATCGTCCTGGCACCTGTGTGCCAGCCGTCGGCAGATGAATCTTCATCTTCAACTGACTAATCAATCCATATTCAAGTCAACATACTTCCTTTATTTACAGTTGTCACTTACAAGGACACTTAGCTATCTGGAACCACAGGTCTGGCACTGTGTGTGTGTGTGTGATGTTAATACCAGCTTAACTATACTGGCTTTCCACTCGCTTTGTTTGTCTTTTTTTAAATTCTTTTTTTAGAAATTATACATCTTTTTATTTTTAAGAATCTCCTCAAAGCAAATTGGCCACTGAATTTGGCGTATTGAGGTGACCATAGCTTAGATAGTTTTGTCTTACTTGAGAAATATTTTTCATTCATTTAATTGTTTTCAGCTATTAATGACAAATTCTCATTCATGCCATGTTTCGCTCAGTCATTCAACCACATTTTTGTTTTGAATTTTCCCCAGTAATACACGATTTAAGAATAGACCGGTATGAATATTTGTGAAATTCATGCACTGGCTTTGAGAACGTTCATGAACATCTGTTTTCTCGAGGACATTCCACTTCGTGTTGAGGAAATCCTCGTCATACTGCTTTTGCTTAGAGTTGCTGTCTCGGTGACATTCTCCGTATCCCAAAACAAACATTCCAATTTGTCTCAGTTGATATGCTTCATCAATAATATCTGCATACGTCTCCTAACCAAAAAGAAGCATTAAGTTAGTACTAATTTGAACAGTGTGCATAGCACGTATAGGTTCATGCACCGCCAAAAGTAATCTTCTTGCGTAATTCGGGAAGGCCCAATCTGATATACACCAATTCAAGAGGATATAGCAATATATTAAATATTGTTTTCTAAAAATCTATGTTTTAGTAAATCAAATTCACCTGTGTTCATTGAATATTCATTGCTACTAAACATGAACATGTTCAATACAGCAAATAACATGAGCATAACTCAGGGCTATGACATAATCGGTTAGGTAAGGGGCTCTTGTCTTCAATCACTTTCTATGGGTGCCTTTTACAGCGAAGCTATTTTGGGAATTGTTGTAGTTTGTATTTTTCCTAAGTCCAAGCGTGTACGTTTTTCGCATTTTATTTTTTAATAAACCATAAAGTATTTTTTTGTGCCAATTTTCTTTATGTATGCTCTCTTCAGCATTTATCCACATCGACACTAAATTGAAATGAATGCTTTTCTGATAATACCTACTAAAACCTGGTACCACTAAATCAAGTACAGTCGGAAAGAAATGCATGTATGCTTCTTTCGTCCAATCAACCGGTCTGATTTCGACGCCCTCCAATCTGGTTTTGCCTTTTGAGGGGATGGGCAGAGATTGTGCTGTGGCTAGCAGGCGCAGCGCCATTTCATCTCGGAGACCAGTGGCATCCGACAGTGAAAGGTACGAAAGTAGAAAATGTGATTTATGGCGGGTTTTTTTATGTACATTTTGACGTTGTATATTGCCTTATGTGAACAGCAAATAACTGACATACAGCTATGAACGCGTTTCGGATCTATTGTTAGCATAGCATGCTCGTTATGCATGCATATGCGGACACTTGCTAGAGTTGCCACAAGAGGCAATTCGGTGTCGCTAGCTGTCTTGCACGTTACAAATGACTACACGTGCAAATGTATGCTTTAACTATGCTGAGATGGCGATGTATTATGATCCAATGCATCCTCTTGCACAGCACAGTGGATTATTGATAGAGCGAATTTATCAAATAGTCAAATAATCAATGTGCTCTTAGATTCATTAGACTTCCTGAGCCAAGTTATTTCATGTTTCATCAGTTTAATTTCCTCTTCCACTGTTTATATACTGAAGCAGGAGCATCATCACCATGGTGAAAATCTTCATTGGGAATTTGTCTCCAGACACCACGGCGGAGGAGCTGCGCTCCCTCTTCTCCCAGTATGGCAAGATCTCAGAGTGCGACATCGTCAAGAACTTTGGCTTTGTGCACATGGATGACAAAGCCAAGGCAGAAGATGCCATCAAGAATCTCCACCACTACGAGCTCAACGGGCAGGCCATGAATGTGGAGATGAGCCGCGGCAGACCCAAAGCCTCTACCAAGCTCCACGTGGGTAATATCAACAGCAGCTGTACCAACCAAGAACTACGGGCCAAGTTTGAGGAGTACGGCCCAGTGGTGGAGTGTGACATAGTGAAGGACTACGCCTTTGTCCACATGGAGCGTGTGGAGGATGCCATGGAGGCCGTCAGTGGGCTGGACAACACAGCCTTCCAAGGTGAACTCACACAGGCAGGGCTTGGTTGGTCAGTGCCCGGTGTGGTGTAGGTCCACCCTGATAATTAGAATGAGTTCTATTCACTAAGAAAAGGTCTTAACAAAACTGATAGGTAAGTCATGGATAAAGGTAAGTAGTGAAAGTAAGGGGCAGTCAACCGCTATCTCCAAATGCACATGTACTAATTTTTGTATCTTTAAAATTCATCCCAGAATATGGACTTGTGTGTCAGTTGTGGATATATTTCTGTATACCTGGGTCAGTGTTGCTTGGATAGAACAATCGTCAGTGTTTACGCTCAGAGGTGTTTTAAAATGTAGGCTATTAGGATAGTGTTTTAGTACGTGCCCGCCTCCTTTCTGATTCCGTAGCTCATATGCATAGATATAGATGGAACAGTTTATTGTATCGTCGTAAACTCTTGCGTCTTTTTTTTTTTAAGGCAAACTGCTGAGCGTGAAGCTTTCGACTAGCCGCCTGCGTACTACGCCTGGCATGGGAGAGAGGACTGGTTGTTATCGGTGTGGGCAGGAAGGCCACTGGTCCAAAGAATGTCCGCTCGACACGTTGGGCAACTACAGAGAGGGTGCCGAGCCACGCTCTGACGGATTCGATGGCGGTGCCCCCAGGTTCGGCGGGGGGAGTCGCAGCGGTTGCGTTTATCAACGGGGCTTCAGTGGCGGCGATCCAGGTTACAGTGGCAGCTACGCTTCCGTGCACGACTTTGGCAACAGGGGGTCTGTTTACGGCAGCGTACCCGGGCATGGCAGGGGCGCGGGCTACGAGAGCGCAATGAGTTACAGTGTCCCGCAGGGTTATGGAATGAGCGCTGCCGAACAATGCATGGCCCGGACATACGCCAGCGAGGCAGCGTACGGCGGCACCAGCTCGAGCTATGGTACGATCCCAGCCAACCCAGTGCGCCGGTCATCTTACGAGGACCGGGATCCTTATGGTGTTGTGGACTTCTACGAGAAGTACCGGGCTCGCTCGTATGGAGCCAGTTATTTCGAAGAGCGCCGGTCTGTCCCTTTGCCAGCCCCACCTCTCCCCTCCTCCTCGGCCATAATGAGGGAGCGCCTGCCGCCCTCAAGCCTCGACCTATACGAGCGCTGTCCCCTCCCTCCTCTACCAGCCTCCATCTCCTCATACTACTCCCGCGACCGGAGCCCGATCCGGCGAATCCCTGCTGATGCTGAGGGCTACGCGTACGAGCGCGCGCGCCTCTCCCCGGTGTCCTCCCTCCCCAGAAGCTTGGCTTATGACATCCCGCGGGACCCCTACGCCGAGCGGGCGCGCTATGCTTACTAACCTTTTTCCCACTTGTCCAGGTGAGACCTGACTAGCTTTCACAGGTTAGCGTGATTTTTAAGTTCCCTGGGAACTATACTGAACGAAAATATAAACGCACCATATAAAGTGTTGCTCCCATGTTTAATGAGCTGAAATAAAAGATCCCCAGAAATGTTCAATATCCTGACAAAGCTTATTTCTCTCAAATTTTGTGCGCAAGTTTGTTTATATCCCTGTTAGTGAGTATTTCTCCTTTGCTAAGATAATCCATCCACCAGACCGGTGTGGCATATCATGAAGCTGATTAAACGGCATGATCATAACACAGGTGCAGCTTGTGTTGGGAACAATAAAAGGCCACTTCGAAAATGTGAAGTTTAGTCACACAGCACAAGAGAGAGAGCGTGCAATTGGCATGCTGACTGCAGGACTGTCCGCCAGAGAATTGAATGTCATTTCTCTACCGTAAGCCGCCTCCAATGTCACTTTAGAGAATTTGGCAGTACGTCCAAACGGTCTCACAACTGCAGACCACCTGTAACCACGCCAGCCCAGGACCTCCACATCCGGCTTCTTCACCTGCGGGATCGTCTTGAGACCAGCCACCCGGACATCTGATGAAACTGGGTTTGCATGACTGAAGAATTTCTGCCCAAACTGTCAGAAACTGTCTCAGGGAAGCTCGTCTTCCTCACCAGGTTTTTGACTTGACTGCAGTTTGGAGTTGAAACCGACTTCAGTTGGCAAATTATCACCTTCGATGGCCACTGGCAAAAGGTATATTCTTTACGGATGAATCTGTTTCAACTACAGGGCAGATGTTTGGCATTGTGTCGGCAAGTGGTTTGCTGATGTCAACGTTGTGAACAGAGTGCTCCATGGTGGCAGTGGGGTTATGCTATAGGCAGGCAGATGCTACTGACAACGAACACAATTTGTATTTTATTGATGGCAATTTGAATGCACAGAGGTACTGTGCCGAGATCCTGAGGCCCATTGTCATGCCATTCATCCGCAGTCATCACCTCATGTTTCAGCATGAAAAGTCACGGCCCCATGTCACAAGGATCTGCACACTATTCCTGTAAGTTGAAAATGTCCCAGTTCTTCCATGGCCTGTGTACTCACCAGACCTGTCACCCATTGAGTGTGTTTGGCATTCTCTGGATCAACGTGTACGACTGTTCTAGGTACGGCCAATGTACAGCAACTTTGAACAGCCATTGAAGAGGAGTGGGACAATATTCCACGGGCCATAATCAACAGCCTGATCAACTCTATGTGAATGAGATGTGTTGTGCTGCATGAGGCAAATGGTGGTCACACCAGGTACTGACTAATTTTCTGACCGAAGCCCCTACCTTTCCTTTAAGTTATCTGTGTTACCAACAGATGCATATCTGTATTCCCAGTCATGTGCAATCTGTAGATTAGGGCCCGATGAATTTCAGTTGACTGATTTCCTTATATGAACTGTAACTCAGTAACATCTTTAAAATTGTTGCGTTTTATATTTTTGTTCGGTGTAGTATTAATATAAACACTGGGTGTTTGATAGTTTCTCTCGGTAATGTCTTAGATCTGTCAGGTTTTCTGTCTTTTCATAGGTTGATAATGCCGACGCTGTCAAGCCTGTTGATCAAATAGGAGAGAATGCATGCCGTGGAACTTGAATGCATCTTGTGGATGACCGTGTTACTATTTGGTATGCTCTCTTTTCAGGTGTCGCAACAGTGTCGAGCTCGGTTGGCCATCTTAGTTCCGTCTCGCTATGCGTTTCGACGTGGTCGTGGGATGGATGGGGAATGTGCGGACATTTATCTTCACTGTTCGATATCGGTCTTGTGTGTTAACTGATAGCTTAGTAATGTTTGTATTTCCCCTCTGAAAACAGAATGTAAATATAGATTTCAGGTATTATTAGATTTTAGGTATTTAACAAAAAGCAACCATGTGCACGTTTTTATTTTTTAATGTGAGTCCTTCAGTTGGAGGTGTTGTAGTTGAATCAGTCATTGCACTTAACTCTAGTAAGCAGTTTTATGCATTAGTGCGATGAATGCAATCAGTTGCTCATCACATTCGCCTTTTTTTAAATGCATATAAAACCATTAAAACAATAGATACAGGTGTTGTGAATGAATGTGTAAATAATATATATTTTATTTTACTCCACATCTAAGGCAGGGGAGGCATATTATGCATTTCGGCTGATATTTTTCAATACCTTTTGAAAGTGAAATTGCACTCACAAGGGAACCCCTGCTGCTTCAAATCTAATTTTCCACTTAACATATGACTGTATTGCTCATGTGTTTGAATGAAATAATACACTTTGTATACATTCTGAACATTTTAGAACATTTCTAAACTGTTGTATAGTCCCATTCCATCTTGAAAAAAAATGTGTTTAAGAGTGCATTTGGCACAATTTGCCCTGAATGATATGAGAAATATTTATGTCCGTTTTGTTTCTCAATAAAATCACTCTGAAAAGGTGTACTATTTGTCATTTGATTCGTGATTTTGTTCCATGTCTTGTTCACTTTACCCCCCCCCCCCTTGAACTCTTGGAATGTAGTTTTCAAGTTCAAATGTTTCCTCTGTATCTCAGCAGTAGCATGAATACATTTTAGTGTGTATTTCTCCTTAGACTCTTAACATGATGGTGGTAATTGTATGGCCATAATCTATACTGTAGGTTAATTAACAAACCTGGTAGGTTAAACCAGGACAAATCATGTTAAAACATACTATTTGGTTAGGCCTACACATTGGTTTGATGATTGACCCAAAAAATATTCTGAATTATTTTTCCTTTTTTTTTTCCTTGTCATGCATGGTCAAATAACTCAGGCATAGATTGGTAGTTTTTCCTAATTTGGCACACAGAAATTTGAGGCCACGAGTAACTTGGTAAATGAAAAATAGCACCGATTGGCCTTTAGGTGGCACTGTTATAAGCAGCTTCACTTAAACCATCATATCCTTTGCCCTGTTTGAGCTCGAGACTATAAACTTTGTTGGTTGCAGAGGGTGGGGCTATAGGTGGACGGGCTCATTGGAACGGCTGGAATGGAATTAATGAAGCCGAGTCAAACGTGGTTTCCATATGTTTGATACCGTTCCATTCCAGCCATTAACATTTTTAGGTCTTGCCTTAGATTTTCAAGTTAATTTAAGTCAAAACTGTAACTCGGCCACTCAAGAATGTTCACTGACTTCTTGGTAAGCAACTCCAGTGTAGATTTGACCTTGTGTTTTAGGTTATTGCCCTGCTGAAATGTGAATTCATCTGGTGGAAAGCAGACTGAACCAGGTTTTCCTCTAGGGTTTTGCCTGTGCCTCCATTACGTAATTTTGTTTTATCCTGAAAAACTCCCCAGTCCTTAATGATTCCAAGCATAACCATAATATGATGCCGCCACCACTGTGCTTGAAAATATGGAGAGTGGTACTCAGTGATGTGCTGTATTGGATTTGCCATAAACAACACCTCAGCTTTTCATTTTTTATTAATTTGATTAATAAGATTTCTAAAAACAAAATTCCAATTTGACATGGGGAATTGTGTGTAAGCCAGTGACAAAAAAAATCAAATTAATAAATGTTAAATTCAGGGTGTAACACAACAAAATAGTGGAAAAGTCAAGGGATGTCAATACTTTCTGAAGGCACTGTATTTTAAGCCCATAACCATGTGTGTGAGGTGTATAATTTGTTTCAAAGTAGAATTGTTTAAGACTACCAAGAAACACTCAGTGTGACCCTGATTTAACCTACTGCAGCAAAATTAACTGTCCTCGAAGTTTAGCTGGAATTTAGCCCATAAGGATTTGACAAATGTGATTGGTTGGTGATATGACATTGGCACACGTCTCTTGCGCTGCGCATCATAGCAGATCACAACAACAATAGGATAAATGTTTAACATCACCAGCACCATATCCATATAATATAATATCTTGCCATAAGCGCAAAGTGACTTAACCCTAACCCTGTCACTTTTCATCAAATGAATTGGAAGTCTGACTGAAATATGGGACAATTTGACCTTTTTTTCAGAATTAGTGCATTTTAATTCTGTTGATAAAATGCGGAACATGATTGGTAGGTTGCAGGGCGCAGGAAAAAGGGCCTATATTCGGGACTGTCCCGCACAATCCGAGATGTGGTCACCCTAGATACTAAAACAATAACTATTGATCAATTGGACTTTGTCCTTCAAATTAATGTTAGATTTAAATTATGCAGACTAACTGTGAAATATTGTGATTAGTCGATCTGTATAATCACATATTATTGCCCTATTATGTGGTCTGAACTTAGTGGAAAGTGGATATTTTATTCTGGAAAATTCCTGCCGCTTGAGCAGTCAGCGTTTTACAGCTGTGAGAGTGTGTTTTAGTATTTTGGAATGCTAATGTGGAATGTACCAATTCAAATTTAAATAATTTACACCACTCGGGGCTCCCGAGTGCCGCAGCGGTCTATGGCACTTCATCGCAGTGCTCGAGGCGTCACTACAAACCCTGGTTTGATCCCTGGCTGTATCACAACTGGCCGTGATCGGCAGTCCTATAGGGTGGCACAATTGGTCCAGCATCGTCCTGGTTAGGGTTTGGCCGGCGTAGGCCGTCATTGTAAATAAGAATTTGTTCTTAACTGACTTGCCTAGATAAATAAAGGTTAAATAAAAAAATACACAAACAGATTTAGACAAAATTAGTCTCAGTATTCAAAGATGCCTGTAATATACCAATACACTAACGCTGAGAATATTTCACAAATGTTGACATACACCATTAGTCAAATTGACCCCAGAATTGGTATATAAACTCAGTATATTATGTAATGACTATAAGAAGATTACCTGCTGCATTCAAAGATAACTAACCTACAGCACTAGATTAAACTTCACTTGAGTCATCCTTCTGGTATTGATAGATAAACATGGACATTTTCTCTGATTGCACATAAAGGAATATAGTTCCTACATGATAATGCTTGCTTTGTTATCCAACTGTCATCCTTCGAACTCAGTTCATTGCTGCTGACGGGCTATATTTATAATAATCGAATATCAAGAAGAGCATTACCCACCACCATAACTTGTTTTTTCAATGTTTTGATCTACTATTTGTAGTATGGAGTGGTGATATTCCTCATTTCAATGCAATCAGGTGTTAAGGTTTGTCAGTGCATGTTAATTTTTTTAATTTAAATGTATTAATCCAAAGTGACAAGTGAAGTGCTTCCCTGGCACGACCACCGAGGTATAACTAAAACGAGCACCAGTGGCACAACTGTACGGTCGAAGGCGCGCGGGTAATGGTAGGCGGACACCAAATGTCAAAGCCCAATCAAAGAGTGTGGCTCAATGATTGTCAAGATTAGAGTCCAATCGTTTTTCGAGGAAATTGAGCGATGGCAGATTGACGCTATGTTTTATCCAATGATAACAACGGGCACCACAGTCACAACTGGGCGGTTGCGCGCGCGGGTAATGGTCAACACATTTCAAAGCCCAATCAAATAGTGTAGCTAAATGATTGTCAAGAATAGAGTCCAATCGTTTTTTGAGACACTATGTTTTATCCAATGAAAAGCGGGACGTTTCGGCTGGCACTGCTCTACACCAATAGCTGTGCTACGCTGTACAGTTCGTCCTTCTTTGTGATATTCCGCTGTGCGCCATCTTGTTCCCCCCCCCCCCAGCGCGAGTGGAGAAGGTTGTGCAAGTCGTTGAATTTAATATTTCTTAATATATTTACAAGCCTAATTTAATACAACCTTAATTTGAAACAGAGCACATTTGGAAATGGCTACGGGAGCAAATGCAACCCCCCTGGGGAAGCTGCACCCGAGTATTGGCGCTAAACGAGGCTTTGAAGCCGGGCCCGGTGCGGGGTTAATGCCTACACCGGGGCCGCCTGTTTCCTTTCCTTCGCTCCCGAATTTTCAGCCCCCAATTCCAAACGTCTCTTTCCCGCAAGCTCACCCAGTATTTACTGCGGTGGCCGCTTTTCCCACCCCGCCACAACCACCCCAAGGAGCAGGAATTCCGTCTCAGTCAGGTAAGCCAGACTAGCTAACGTTATCTAGAGAAAGGTCTGCATTGCAAGGCTGGTGTTGCTGGGATGAGCTAGCTAGATAGATATGTTTTAGCCGCTGATAACTAACTTTAACTGATCATTCACGTTTATGCGAAGCATTGCAACTTGAGACATGCAGCATTATCACCCTGGCAAGTGATGTGAACAAGATAAAGATAGCTAGACATTAATTAGTAATAGTTAACGCTAGTTAGCAAACAACGCGCGGTAGTTACAAGTACAATGTTTTTGTGTAATAACTAGTTCATTGCAGCCACGGTAGAGCCCCGTTTCATAATATTACCATGTGTTCCAGTTGCCTGTCGTAGTTTTGAAGTAATCACGAAAAACGGGCCCTTATTTTTAGGGCATTTTTCACCCTGGCGTTGTCTTTTAGCTGTGTAACGTTAGCTGACGTTAACGTCACTAATTTAACATTTAGCTAGTTGTCTGTTAATCCATTTGTAAATTCGGTGAACATGTATAAATACTCAAATTGAGAATATCTCATCTGTCAGACTTCGGTCAGAAAAAAGCCAGGAAAAGAAGCCGGTGGAGTAGCGAGACACCCGACCAGAAGACAGTCATTCCTGGCATGCCCACCGTCATCCCGCCTGGACTGACTCGGGATCAGGAGAGGGCCTATATAGGTAACCATCTTTTCCACTACTGTATAACTGAACTGTAAACTGCACTGTACTAGTGTTTTAGATATACAGGAAATCAGTCAAGTCAAGGGGCGTTAATGTAGCGTGTTCTTTTCCTGACTCAGTGGGACCCAGTTGTGATTTCCTCACGTTTTGAACATTGAAATGTTATGCACAGGTCCTGACATGTTTGCTAAATTTCATCAGTAAGAGTTGATTGAATCAGATAACAGGACATGTTGGGTCACTCACTGGTAGAGCTGGGAGACTGACAAAAATCCAGACTGGTGCATAACCACAAGGTTGAAATGCATTCTTCAAGATGATTCAAATACAGTATTTGCCAATAAATTTAAAGGAAAAAATGGAGAGGAAAAAAAAGTTTACATTATGCAACCGAAACTATAATTCAAAATCCTATTGCTCAGATGAAATTCAGTATTCTTATCCACTGAGTATACTAACTTGTTGATGTGGAGTGTGAAGGAAGGCCATTGTCCTAAGACAAGGAGGTACAATAATGTGGTTCTCCTATAGCACGCTTTTTTGTGGCATTAAGGTTTGCATGCCACTGGACATCCATTAGCAAATCAGAAGGGTGTTGCTGCTTGCCGTGTAATTGTTTTGGGCTGCAGGTCACTGTCCCCTTGTACTTCACCAACTGCCCTGGCATGAAAGGGTCTACCCACGTTGTCCTTGTAACATGCAAAATGATTCATTGATATCATACATGTGAGTTTAATGTGTGAGCAATGGCGAAAGCTTCATACTCATTTCCAGTGCATCCTTTAAAATAGGCACTCATCTGGATGTTTTCAGACCAAATTAGTTTAAGAAACGGTTGGCTTGACAATAACTGCCTTTCAGCAGTAGTGTAACAATACCAAACTGGCTTTAGACACTTGTAAGGTGTTTGAAGCAGGTGAATCTACCCCTCAATAACAGAAGGGGTTATCAATGTATGTCATTGTTTATGGTTGGTCTTCCTTGGTATGTAAACATTCATTTCAGCCAGGGTTGGGCGGTATCCAGATACTTATTTTTTCTTGATCCAGGATGTGATTGATTGTCTGCTGTACCCAAGAAGCTTGATCTTGCAAGCGAGCCACTTAGCTGGCAAGTTAGCAAGCCAAATACATAGCTGGAGCCCTGAGCTTGAGAATTTATTTGGCACATCTGGGATCGTTAACTTAGTTATAAGCCATTTCTTTATTTTTATTTTTTTATTGTGTTCAAAGTCATGCTGTCTGTATTTCAAAATACCTCAGAATATGGCATTACCGCCCAAGCCTAATTTGTGCCTGCCTTATGTTCTCACTTCTATGTTTACATTGCTCATTCAAAACAAGAACTGCGGGGGGGGGCTCGTAAGATGAAATAGCAGTGAAATATCAATTCACAGGGGCTGTCTTCATCTCTGGCATCATTTCTCAATTAAAGCAGACACTTCATAATTGAGTCATTGTTGAATCTTGTCAGGAATGGGTGGGAGTTTTTTTTTGGGGGGGGGGTGTATTTGTTCATAGTCCCATATAGACAGGAATGTGCATGTCATGAGTGATTTATTTTTGTTCCTTCTCATTTTGCATTACAAATAGCTCCTCAGCTGTAGCTCTACAGGAGTGCAGGCAGTGACACTTCAACTTTATTCATGTATATTGTGTTAGTCCTATTTGTGTATCAGGCTCCCCTTTTATGCCAAAGCCACATTCAACTACCGTCGTATGACGGTCTCAAATTTAAATTATTCTTGAATCTTTTGGGGTGGGGTTTGGAATGTGGTTAATTTATGCTGGCGGGCATCGAATGGAACTCTGGTCTAATGATCCACGCTAAAATGTTTCTGTTTAAACCCTTCATCACTGGGATGCCAAATTTTTCACCTGTGCATTTGTAAAACATCCTGGAGCTTGTCGTTAGCTATTGACGACAGTTCACTTTCAGTTCAATGAATTGGTTCTAGAGTTTTGCATGGTCATTTTGGTACCTCCGTTTCCCAGAGATGAAGAAGGGTTTTTACTTGCGTAGAATATTTGCTGAATTTCAGAAGTAATGTTATTCCCCTTGTATTTTCATGTAAATGATTCATCATTCACTGTAGTCATGTTTTTGCCTCTCAAACAAATGAGACAGTGCTTGAATTTAGATTGCACTGTCTCCAGTTGAATGTTATTGTTGTAACCACATTTCTCTCCATCCTTCTTGTTTTTCTTTCCTAACCTGAATTCTTCCAGTCCAACTGCAGATCGAAGACCTGACTCGTAAACTGCGTACAGGAGACCTGGGAATCCCTGTTAACCCTGAGGACAGGTCGGGAAAAGTTTTAAACCCACGAACAGTAACATTTTCTCTACCTTCTTGTCGTTCTTTTTGACGCCAAATGTTGGTCTTTGGTAAAATTATACTTATTTCTCAGAAGATGCTTTAGGTCCCGAAGTTTAGTAGGTTTAGTTGCCACAGTAAGGATGAGTTATTATCCAGCAATGGTAGTGTCATAATATAACATGATATGTTCTCCTTCCAGTAGTATTTAGGGATGTCATACTTCTAGGTGCTTATAGTCACAACTTCCAGGAAGACTGAAGACTAAAGTTTTGCTCAGAATTACTTTTTAGTGTTACATCCCAATCTGTGCAGTTGGGTAGTTATTTTGTAAATGTAATCCATTAGTTTCTAGTTACCTGTCCAAAACTGTAATCAGTTAGGTACCTTTTGGATTACCCAAATTACTTAATGAGATCACTTCCCCTTAAGAAGCATTAGAAGAAGACAAAAAGGACCCATTCCTTTTCCGGGTCTTTCCTGGCAATCCATCAAACACATTTGGTGTGCCATGATAGTGGTCTCTGACCTGTGGTCAGTCTCGCTCAGGTGGAACAAACTCAAACGTGCACCTTTTTTCAATGCTGAATTGAATGTAATTGAGAAAACAAAGGTGTTCAAATGTACGTTTTAGTCATTTAGCAGGCGCTCTTATCAGAGCGACTTACATTATTGCCTTAATCTTAAGATGGCTAGCTGAGACAACACATCACAATCGTATCAAGTACATTTTCCCTCAACAAAGTAGTTATCAGAAAAGACAATTGCATATATGTGTGTGTGATTACTTTTTTTTTACTCCCCGGGCCAATTTGTTAGATGTAGATCTTAATTTCTGAATTGGTAGTCATCTAAATAGGAAGGAGTAAAAAGTGGTAATTATATAAACCTCATGGCTCTTTTTTAAGGTGTGCTGTGAAGTTACCATGGTCACCTCTGGTTTACTTGGGTGTTCAAGCATTTCCAGTTTACATTTATACCCATCTAAATGAGCCTCGTAAGAGTAAGAGTTTGTATCCTTATAATATTCCTATATTCCATAATTATTTTCTTATACTTAAATGGTGTCATTGTCTCCTGACAGATGGAATTATTACTATGCATTACTTTGTGCTGTCAAAAGACTCTGTCAATTGCCCTAATATTCTGAACTCCCCTGTCTTTATTTGGACAGTGAAACTAAAATGTTTCATTTGACTTCATACTCCAGCATTTTGGATCTGGTATCAAATGTTTTATGAGGCAAAAGTACATAATTTCACCTTTCATTTATGGGGAATTTCATAAATATCTGTTTTACCGTGTAGAAATGAATGCACTTTATGCATGTACTCTCCCTCCCCCATTTGAAAGTGTAAAAACAGTTTTCAGGTGGGTATGGGCCAGGTTTCATAAAACATCTTAAGTGTTTACCTTATGGACTAATTTTCCCTTACCTAAGTGAATTGTTTAAGGGTGTTGCATAGAGCTGCTCAAATATTCGTCTTTTTATCCAAAAATGAAATAGCGCCCCCATAGCATCAAGAGGTTAAGGGGTTTTAGGGTAGTTTGAAGGCACGTATAGCGGAAGGAGTATCTGGTTACCATGGAGATGGCCTGATTCACTGACTAAACATCTCCTCAAAGAGATCACTTTCATTTTGTGAGATGGCAAAATTAAGTTTATACAGCCAAGACAGGATACCTAAATTGCTTTAGAAGATAATAAACCATGTAGTTACTTTTCTTTTTTCTCAACTTGTCTATATTACTTTCTCGTGCGTCAAGCTAGCTTACAGAGTAGCTGTAGCTAACTAGCCATCTAGCTTTGTAGCCATGGATCGTGCACCTTCCATTGTTTAGCTAAGTAGCTTGCTGGGTGACGTTTTCCTTTTGTAGCCATGGATCGTGCACCTTCTATTGTTTAGTTAAGTAGCTAGCTGGGTGACGTTTTCCTTTTGTAACCAGAGCAGATGAAATCAACATTCACCTCCTATAAATGCTGTTTCCATTGATATCAATACACAATGAGACAGTTAAGTGACCTCATGGACACCCTTAAATTTTGAACTTAATTTAACGGAGAAATTCACCCTAAAATGTAATGTCAAACTGTCTTAAAGTTAAGGAAACTTTAAGGGAAAGATGAGGGGAAAATTTTACCTAAGGTGTTTATTGCAACCGTGCCATGATATTTGTTCCACTATAACTTTCTCACTCATTATTCACAATTCATGAATATCCAGAATCATGTTAACATCCACCTTAATGTAGATGTTTTCTAAAAATTATTATATTCTTATTTACAATATGTGACTACAAAATGATACAGTACATTATTTATCATTTAGCTCTTATTGGACAAAACAATGTAATCTGAAACACAATCTGCGAATGCATCCAACAAGTTTGACATGCCACAAGCTTGATGTAGTCATTGCGTGCGTGGAATATGGGACCAAATACTACACTTTTGACGACTTTAATACGCAATGAGGGGAATTTAGCCAAATACTAATATATTTATTCAAGTGTGGGGACGAGATGCATAAAGGGCCTTTATTACTAAATGGTTAAACATATGAAACATTAGATCTCTAATCCAAAATGCTAGACTAAAGGGCCAAATATCACTTCACTGTCCAAATAAATACGTAGGGGAGTGTATATCACACTTGCTATATATTTCTTACTGCCTTAGCTGTGACCTCTTGTATTTATCTATCATGGTCTTATTTTTGTTGACTATAATTGAGCTAATACGTCGACTTGTGCGTCATGGTTTAGCCATTTCCTGTCAACTCAGATGTTGGCAAGGTGTTTGAGTTTTTTTTTTATATATATAATGCATCTTAGATTAACACTGTTTCTTCAACTTGAAAGTAGTTTTGGGTCAGTACTTGTGACAAAGTTAAACTATTTTTGGTTTAACAGCTTATTATGATTGCTTATAATTTAGAATTTGTGATTGCAATTTTCTCCTTTTGATAATCATAGAGCTGTAAGTTAAAGTGAGTAAGTAGACCCAGATCTAACATCTTAAATAGTTACTCAATGATATACAGATTGCTATATGAACAACCAACTAGGACAGGTTTGGTTTTCAGTAATGGGTTTCTTTAGAATAACCTGTTTCTGCCAGTGCTTGACCTGACTTTAATCCTAATGTGTTACCCTTTTTTCTTGGCTTGTCTCGTAAATTGAAATGGTCCCACCATTGTTAGATTCCACCTGAAACCTGACAAATTAACTTTTAACCGTTAGGTGTTTTTCCATGGTCATTAATGGGTTTTCCACAATGAAGCTTCCCAATGTTCCGCCCAGTGGATTCAACAGTATTCCAGTTGGAACTTTGAGGCTCTGGAGGAGAAACCCCTCTGATCCTGGCTATTCCGGAATGAGACAGATCGCCTCTGACACTGTAGAAGTCTGCATCTATTATTCCAGCAGGAAATGTCATAATATTTTTATGAGTGTGAGATTGATCTCTCTTTGTTGGCCACTGTCCCTGTCGTCTGTATTTGACATAGTTTCATTGTAATCTTAATCAGATATTTCCACAGCGACAACAAAAAGCTCATCGCAGGACGCTAATAATGTCACTCTAACAAATAACAGGAGTGTTTCAGGTTGTCACCGGTGGAAATGTCAAGATTTAAAAAGAGAACCCTTTCCTCTATTTAGATTTTTCTACTTTTTCTCTCCTGATTTGTTCGGCCAAATGTTAGCTCTCTTGTGGGTGAGCGCACTATGAAAAGGGTTCACTTCTAACCATAATTCATTTTCTCTAACCACAAATTACCCCTCGTCACCTTAACCTTTTTCAAACGCAGAGCCTCTAACGCAGAGTAACAGGTTTTCAGGTGTTCCATCCAAGAGGAGGTATGGACCTGGCTTAAACACCCACCACCTCAGCATCCAATATGGCACCTTCCGACTCCCAAAACCAGCAGTTCCTTGAGGAATGCATCCTTTTTTTGCCCTTTGCAACCTGTACGCAGGATTAATTCTGTCGCCCCCCCCCCTCCTTTTTTCTATACTGAACAAAAATATAAACACAACATGCAACAATTTCAAGGAGTTTCCTGAGTTATAGTTCATATAAGGATATCATTCAATTGAAAAAAATGCTCTTAATATATGGATTTCACATGACCGGGAATTGGTCACAGATACCTTTAAAAAAAGGTAAGGGCATGGATCAGAAAACCAGTCAGTATCTGGTGTAACCACCGTTTGCCTCATGCAGCGTGACACATCTCCTTTGCAGAGTTGATCAGGCTGTTGATTGTGGCCTGTGAAATGTTGTCCCACTCCTCATCAATGACTGTTTGAAGTTGCTGGATGTTGGTGAGAACTGGAACACGCTGTTGTACATGACATTCCAGAGCATCCCAAACATGCTTAATGGGTGACATGTCTGGTGAGTAAGCAGGCCATAGAACACATTTTCAGCTTTTAGGAATTGTGTACAGATCTTTGCGACATGGGGCTGTGCATTATCATGCTGAAACATTAGGTGATGGCGGCGGATGAATGGCAGAATAATGGGCCTTAGGATCTGGTCACGGTATCTCTGTGCTTTCAAATTGCCATTGATAAAATGCAATTGTTCATTGTCTGTAACTTATGCCTGCCCATATCATAACACCGCAGCCACCATGGGGCACTCTGTTCACAATGTTGACATCAGCAAACAGCTCGCCCACACGACGCCAAGCACTCCGTCTGCGGTTGTGAGGCCGGTTGGACATAGTGCCAAATAGTCTAAAATGAAGTTTGAGGTGGCTTATGGTAGAGAAATTAACATTCAAATCTCTGGCAACAGCTCGGGTGGGCACTTCTGCAGTCAGATGCCAATTAGTGGCCTTGTGTTGTCCTCAGCACAAGGTGCACCTGTGTAATGATCAGCTTCTTGATATGCCACACTTGTCAGGTGGTTGGATTATATTTTTTAATTACCTTTTTTTATGTCGATTGATTATCTTGGTAAAGGAGAAATGCTCACCAACAGGGATGTAAACAAATTTGTGTACAAAACTTGAGAGAAATAAGCTTTTTGTGCATATGGAATATTTCTGTGATCTTTTATTTTCGCTCATGAAACCAACATGTTGCCTTCATATTTTTGTTCAGTGTAGATAGATTTAGTTGATGAAGTTGTGGTTGCCCATTCAGAGTAGTCTTTATTACATATCACAAGGTGATATGTCCCCATTTTTCAGACGTGTATAAAATACCAGAACCGAATTGGCCAGTCCAATGCTACAGCCTATTAGCAACCAAACTTCTTGCATTCTCAAAAGGAAATTAACACCAATATCAATATCTCAAAACAAGCCCTATGAGAGAACACTTCTCCACCAGTGACCGAAATGCTTGCTGTAACCATTGTTTTTCTTGCATTGCCTTCCCTTCACTGATAAGTGGCTTGGAGACATGACCATGCTATTATGAAGTGGTCCTTAAAATGTTTTATTTCATGGTAACATTATTTAAGGCTTAGTTAGACATAGGGAAACTTGTGTATGATTTTCAGTGGTCTTAGAGATATTAATGTTTGTCTGTCTACTCTCTCCCCTCCCCAAGGTCCCCGTCTCCAGAGCCCATCTACAACAGCGAGGGGAAGAGGCTGAATACCAGGGAGTACCGCACACGCAAGAAGATCGAGGAGGAGCGTCACTCCCTCATCACCGATATGGTGGCACTCAACCCTGAGTTCAAGCCCCCCGCTGACTACAAGTATGTTTTCTCTATCTCCTAACATAGTCTTGTTTATTTGGATCCCCGTTAGCCGTTATTAAAGCAACAGCTGTTTACCCTCTAGTTTGTTTCCTGCTCCTTCCAGAATGGTTTATTTCTTGTTTGTTCCCTATGGTGGTGTTGTGATATCTCATTTTCCTTTATGGTTGTTCTGAATTTCTGAGCTATTGCTGTAGGTCTCTGGTACTTTTCACTTGGCTTCTGAGAACAGCCATGCTTTATTTTCTTCACCTTGGCATGAATGTGTAGAGACTGGGTTATAGCCTTCACTATACTGAACATAATTGTCCCCCACAGGCCCCCAGCTACTAGGGTCAACGACAAGGTGATGATCCCACAGGACGAGTACCCCGAGATTAACTTTGTTGGGTTGCTCATTGGGCCACGGTGAGTTATAGGCCTTTACCATGGATCTACCTAATGTTCCTTTTGTGTTGTGGGTCTATTTGGGGATTTGCCTAGAAGCCCAGTAGGTGGCGCCTATGAGTCCTTACTGCAACACAAACACACGGCGTGTGTTACTTGTGTCCTTGCAGTGGCAACACCCTGAAGAACATAGAGAAGGAGTGCTGTGCCAAGATCATGATCCGCGGCAAGGGCTCTGTGAAGGAGGGCAAGGTGGGCCGTAAGGACGGTCAGATGCTGCCAGGGGAGGACGAGCCGCTGCACGCCCTGGTCACCGCCAACACCATGGAGAACGTCAAGAAGGCGGTGGAACAGGTCAGCTCACACCCATCATACTCACAACTCATTATCTACTACGAGCTTACCTTTCAGTGTCCATTGAGTTGGATTATACTGCCACTATGCAGTTGTATTTTTGATTTGTCCACACATACTGAGAGTGGTCCAATCTGGTCTCCTCCGTAGATCCGTACCATCCTGAAGCAGGGCATCGAGACCCCCGAGGACCAGAACGACCTGAGGAAGATGCAGCTAAGGGAGCTGGCCAGACTCAACGGCACCCTGAGAGAGGACGACAACCGGTGAGCTTGCCACATTTTGACAGCAGCCATTCTGTGACGCTTGCATAATCGCATATACCCTGTCTGGCCTGGATAAATCTGTTATCCTCTTCACTTCTCTTGGTTAAATATGAAATGCTTCTCTTTGTTCCCCACCCAGGATCCTTCGTCCGTGGCAGAGCACTGAACCCCGCAGTGTCACCAACACCACCCTCTGTACCAAGTGCGGTGGCGCAGGCCATATCTCCTCTGACTGCAAGTTCACCAGGTAACTAACCAGCTACATACTGTTGTGTAAAGGATTTCTGGTCAGAAAGCAGTCTCTTTACTTAAACACATTGAATGAAAGGTCATTTTTTGCTAGCCCAATCTGGTACTAGAGATGATGCCAGGAACCCCTTGAGGCGTTGCAGTCGGACTGTAAGTGTGGAGTCTGTGTCATGAGGGGCGTAGAGTGACATGTCTACACAGAGTACCCAGAACAGTGGCTACTTGGAGTGATTGTAGCTCTGACAGAAAATAAGGCCATTCAGGATCTTTTCCAAAAATCGACCATGTATTATAAGGACCTATCTCCTCCTTCTAGCTCCTTTGCGGCGCCCAGGGCCGGTGAGCCTCCCCAGTCTGCCCAGGACAAGGCCCGTATGGACAAGGAGTATCTGTCCCTCATGGCTGAGCTAGGTGAGGCCCCTGTACCTTCCTCTGGCGGGGGACACTGCAACAACCAGAACAGTGGCCACAACAGAGGCAACAACAACAACCAGCCACCACCGGTGAGTTAAATGAAGTGACGAGCACAACCTGAGCTTCCATTTTCTTAGTCTATCCATAAAAATGGGCCTTTACATTCCAAGTTAGAAGATTCATGGATTTGAGTTTTATCAGCAGACGAGACGATGAACAATACAAGTGACTCTCGTCTCATTCTGTGTTTGTACTGCAGAGCCGTCCTCCCTGGATGAACTCTGGCCAGTCTGAGAACAGGAACTTCAACAGCATGCACGGAGGCCACGGCGGTCATGGCAACCAACACGGGGGTCATGGCAACCACGGAGGTCACGGAGGCCACCACAACTTCCCACCCCCCATGTCCAACATGGGAGGGCACAACATGCCCCCCAACAATGGAATGCCACCCCCGTGGATGCAGCCCCCACCGCCCCCCATGGGCCAGGGACACGGCCACCATATGGGTAGGAGGGAGACAGCCTGCTGTCGAAATGTGCCGTCTGTGTTGTTGAAGCCCGTTTCCGTTTTGTTATCCCAGTTTGTAAATTGCGTTGGTGGTGTCATGTACACACAAATGTAATAAACACAGGCCTTCTGTGCTTTGTCTTTGTAATCCAATCGGTTGTGTCCATTCATATTTCCTCCGTTTGTCTTCAGGTCTGCTGCCACCACCCATGGGTATGATGCCACCACCACCTCCGCCCCCCAACAACCAGCCTCCCCGCCACCCTCAGGTCCCCTGCCACCATGGCAACAGCAGGCCCCCCCACCCCCTCCCGCCAGCAGCATGGCCACTAGTGCACCACTGCCATGGCAACAGAGTAAGAACACTAGCCGCAGGCTCTTTGTTTCTGAAGCTTTGACCATTTAACCAGAAAAGTACAGCCAGTTTCTCACACTTTTCATGGTAGCTTTTGTAGATTTGACACATGGCGGCTTTACATAGAAAATGTTTTGTGTTTCATCATTCCTGTAAGATCTTAGAGGGATATCTAATGTTGAGTAAGTGCAGCATGTTTTTTGTTGTATGTCCTACTAACTACCGTTCTTTCCTCCCCAGATACCACCACGACATCCAGTCCTGCCTCTGGCAACCTGCCCCCCTGGCAGCAGCCCCAACAGTCCGCTGCCTCGGCCGCCCAGCCCCCTCCCCCCATGGGCAACCCCTCCATGGTCCCCCCTCCGCCAGGGGTGCAGCCCCCTCTCCCCCCCGGCGCCCCACCTCCCCCTCCTCCCCCACCCCCCGGCTCAGCCGGCATGATGTACGCCCCTCCTCCCCCTCCGCCCATGGACCCCTCCAACTTTGTCACCATGATGGGGATGGGGGTGACGGGTATGCCCCCTTCGGTATGCCCCCCGCACCACCACCTCCACCCCCTCAGAATTAAACACCCTCTGTACCCCCCCAGGTTCCTCAGTCTCAACCACACAGCCCTCCCAGATTTTACCCAACACCATGGACTCGCAGCACACCACACAACCAGCTACCCAATGGACTGATACGCAGCTCTGCCCAGGGCATATAGTTGTTCAGTAAAATGACATGACCTGTGCTATACTCTCTTAATCACAGTCCTGGTTAACGTGCAGAGAAACTCCTCAAACAAGGGAGGTGGTGTGGTTGAATTTGTACATTTTCCTTACAGAATTTTTCTGTTTTTAAAAGTTTGTGTTTTTGTTGACTGTGTTGGCTCTCTGTGTCCATCCAACACTGTTGCTGTGCATAGAGTATATGGTATGCCTTGTATCTATTTTGCAGGGCTTACTCCCCTCCATGGTTGGCTTATAACTGTTTCACCTCTCTCACACCAAATAAATCACCTCAAACAAAAGCTTTGGTTTGCCGACTGGACTAAGCTGAAGCTTAGTAACTATTTGTTTTCATTTACAGTGATATTTTACTGTTCTGATGATCCAGCCAGTTTAGTAGGCATGGTAGTCCAATGGACTCAAGCTTCATTCATCGTCATGTTCCATTCATTTGCTGTGGTTTCACGGCGCTGAACATTTTTGTAATTACACCTGATGTGAAGTGTAATTGCGCAGATCTTTTGGATGTGAGAATCTCCTTCCTAATTCTTTTGTCAGAGAAACGGGTCTTTTGTAATGCTGTCTGATTTCAGAGGTTTTGGGTTCTATCAATTTGTTTGCATAATTTCTAATCCCCTATAAAAAAAATGTTGTTTTTTTAAAAACCTGTAAGCTGTTTCTAATTAACTTTTTCCCCAGATGCAAATTAATTTAGGTCCATGAGGATGCAGCAGGGAATAGGACTTTGGATCCTAGAGTGAGTTGGCTTAAAAAGATACTCTGAACTACTTCTGATTCTGATCGTATGCGTGATTGTTCTGTTAACAACCTCTCCCCTCCTTGCTATGATCTGTAGCTGTGTGCAGTGCTTATATTGCCTCTGCAACATCACCACGCCTTCTGTTCTCTTGTTGTTGCTTAATGAGAAAAAAGAATACATGATGATATACAATTTGTATTTTTACTCTATTTTTGGAATTGGTTTGTCAGCCCTGTTTTCGGTCTAGCCTGAATGAATAGTCCTTGCAATGTTGCTTGATTGTTATTAAAACTGAATATCTTTAATTTTGCTGTTGTTTTCTTTTTGCCTTGCAAAAGTGTCATCGCTGACACTTGAATACAGCTTCCACAGCCCATCTTTTTAATCCGTGTAGACAATGCTTGCTCAGCCTCCCTCAATTTATGTAACGTCCTAGTCATGAGGCTGTTTTTCTGTGTACTATGTCTGCAGTCCTACATCCAAGAATACAAGTACTTTTATTGGTTTTACTTTAGTTTCTTTTTGCTTTGTGTAAATCAATCTTGCAGGTAAAAACAAAGGTGTGCAGGTGAGGTTGGGTTTATGAAAACACCACACAAAAAAACATGTACAGTTGAAATCAGAAGTTTACATACACTTTAGCCAAATACATTTAAACTCAGTTTTTCCACAATTTCTGACATTTAATCCTAATAAAATTTCCTGTTTTAGGTCTGTTAGGATCACCACTTTATTTTAACAATGTGAGATGTCAGAATAATAGAGTGATTTATTTCAGCTTTTATTTATTTCATCACATTCCCAGTGGGTCAGAAGTTCAGACTCAATTAGTGCTTGGTAGCATTGCATTTAAATTGTTTAACTTGGGCCAAATGTTTCTGGTAGCCTTCCACAAGCTTCCCACAATAAATTGTGAATTTTGGCCCATTCCTCCTCACAGAGCTGGTGTAACTAAGTCAGCTTTGTAGGCCTCCTTGCAAACACGCTTTTACAATTCTGCCCCCACATTTTCTATAGGATCGAGGTTAGGGCTTTGTGATGGCCACTCAAATACCTTGACGTTGTTGTCCTTAAGACATTTTGCCACAACTTTGGAAGTATGCTTGGAGTCATTGTCCATTTGGAAGACCCATTTGCGACCAAATTTTAACATCCTGACTGATGTCTTGAGATGTTGCTTCAATATATCCCCATAATTTTCCTTCCTCATGGAGCCATCTATTTTGTGTACTGCAGCAAAGCATCCCCACAACATGATGCTGTCACCCCAGTGCTTCACGGTTGGGATGGTGTTCTTGAGCTTGCAAGCCTCCCCCTTTTTCCTCCTAACATAATAATGGTCATTTTGGCCAAACCGTTCCATTTCTGTTTCATCAGACCAGTGGACATGTCTCCAAAAAAGTACGATATTTGTCCCCATGTGCAGTTGCAAACCGTAGTCTGGCTTTTTAATGGCGGTTTTGGAGCAGTGGCTTCTTCCTTGCTGAGCGGCCTTTCAGATTATGTCGATATAGGACTTGTTTTACTGAGGATGTAGATACATTTGTACCTGTTTCCTCAAGCATCTTCACAAGGTCTTTTGCTGCTGTTCTGGGATTGATTTGCACTTTTCGCACCAAAATATGTTCATCTCTAGGAGACAGAACGCGTCTCTTTCCTGAGCGGTATGACGGCTAGGTGGTCCCATGGTGTATATACTTGCGTACTATTGTTTGTACAGATGAATGGGGTACCTTCACCCGTTTGGAAATTTCTCCCAAGGATGAACCAGACTTGTGAAGGTCAACAAGTTATTTTCTGAGGTCTTGGCTGATTTCTTTTGCTTTTCCCATGATGTCAAGTAAAGAGGCACTGAGTTTGAAGGTAGGCCTTGAAATACAGCCACAGGTACACCTCAAATTGACTAAAATAATGTCAATTAGCCTATCAGAAGCTTCTAAAGCCATGACACCATTTTCTGAAATTTTGCAAGCTGGTTAAAGGCACAGTCAACTTAGTGTATGTAAACCTCTGACCCACTGGAATTGTGATACAGTGAATTATAAGTGAAATAATCTGTAAACAATTTTTGGAAAAATTACTTGTCATGCACAAAGTAGATGTTCTATCCGACTTGCCAAAACTATAGTTTGTTCACAAGAAATTTGTGGAGTGGTTGAAAAACAAGTTTTAATGACTCCAACCTAAGTATATGTAAACTTCAGACTTCAACTGTGTGTGTATGTACATATATATATATAAACTCAGCAAAAATAAATGTCCCTTTTTCAGGACCTTGTTTTTCAAAGATAATTCATAAAAATCCAAATAACTTCACAGATCTTCATTGTAAAGGGTTTAAACACTGTTTCCCATGCTTGTTCAATGAACCATGAAAAATTAATGAACATGCACCAGTGGAACGGTTGTTAAGACACTGTTTACAGACGGTAGGCAATTAAGGTCACAGTTATGAAAATTTAGGACACTAAAGAGGCCTTTCTACTGACTGAAAAACACCAAAAGAAAGATGCCCAGGGCCCCTGCTCATCTGCGTGAATGTGCCTTAGGCATGCTGTAAGGAGGCATGAGGACTGCAGATGTGGCCAGGGCAATAAATTGCAATGTCCATACTGTGAGACGCCTAAGACAGTGCTACAGGGAGACAGTGGCAGACCACGTGTAACAATACCTGCACAGGATCGGTACATCCGAAAATCACATCTGCGGGAAAGGTACAGGATGGCAACAACATCTGCCTGAGTTACACCAGGAACACACAATCCCTTCATCAGTGCTCAGACTGTCCGCAATAGGCTGAGAGAGGATGGACTGAGGGCTTGTAGGCATGTTGTAAGGCAGGTCCTCACCACACATTACCGGCAACAACGTCGCTTATGGGCACAAACCCACCGCCGCTGGACCAGACAGGACTGTCAAAAAGTGCTCTTCACTGACGAGTTGCGGTTTTGTCTCACCAGGGGTGATGGTCGGATTTGCGTTTATCGTCGAAGGAATGAGTGTTACACCGAGTCCTGTACTCTGGAGTGGGATCAATTTGGAGGTGGAGGGTCCATCATGGTCTGGGGCGGTGTGTCACAGCATCATCAGACTGAGCTTGTTGTCATTGCAGGCAATCTCAACGCTGTCGGTTACAGGGAAGACATCCTCCTCCCTCATGTGGTACCCTTCCTGCAGGCTCATCCTGACATGACTCTCCAGCATGACAATGCCACCAGCCATACTCCTTGCTCTGTGCGTGATTTCCTGCAAGACAGGAATGTCAGTGTTCGGCCATGGCCAACGAAGATCCCGGATCTCAATCCCATTGAGCACGCCTGGGACCTGTTGGATCGGAGTGTGAGGGCTAGCGCCATTCCCCCCCCCCCCAGAAATGTCTGGGAACTTGCACGTGCCTTGGTGGAAGAGAGAGGTAACATCTCACAGCAAGAAATGGCAAATTTGGTGCAGTCCATGAGGAGACCTAGTCTATGCTTGGGGTTATTGATAGATGATTTGGCAATGTGAAGATAGGAATTCCAAAGTATGGAACCTTTATCTGATAGAGAATGGACCATATGTGGCAGTGGGGAAGGTGAAGGTTATCTGTGTGTCTTGTGTTGTATGCATGGATTTCAGAATTAACTTGGAAGAATCCATTGAAGGGTTTGGGTGGGAGGTATTTGTAGATGAAGGTGCAGTCAAAATGTCAGCACAAGTCTGACAAGTTGGTCAATGTATAATTTGAAATTCTAGCAAGTGGTCATTGACCTTTTTACAATATGATATGTGGGTAAATCCATTTGAATTCAATCACTTTTCGACAACATCCCTTTTGATTTAAACAAACAAAACTTTCCACACATATTTGCCCATGGAAGAAGTGGTCAGAAAGGGACCTTTTGGACCTGAATGCCAAAACATTCAGGAGATGAAGGTGCTCATACCCCACCATACCATGAGACATCCATGTCTTTATCACTGGAAAATATACACAAGTTTGATATCATTTCAAATCTTACAAAAAGTGTTGTCAAATTCTTGGAAAAAATGATCTAAAAACACTTACACTCAGATTTGTTCATATTCACGTATGTTGTTGCTTAGACCCTATTTGACATCATCTGAGGTTTTTGTGCTGTGCCTGCCATCAGTTGAGACAACATGCTCTTGAATACTTGCTATATTGTATTTACTTCGCAACCATGGCCTATTTATTGCCTTTACCTCCCTTATCTCACCTCATTTGCTCACATTGTACATAGACTTATTTTTCTACTGTATTATTGACTTTGTTTGTTTTACTCCATGTGTAACTCTGTGTTGTTGTACTGTATGTGTCAAACTGCTTTGCTTTATCTTGGCCAGGTCGCAGTTGTAAATGAGAACTTGTTCTCAACTTGCCTACCTGGTTAAATAAAGGTGAAATATATATATTTTAAATAAATACAACAGGGTGGGTTTCATTTCTATCACAGAAATATAATTCATAGAATGGACCTATCCCTTCAGACCACTGCAATTTATCTGGTACACCAGATTTTTTTTATTTTTTTTTATTTCACCTTTATTTAACCAGGTAGGCTAGTTGAGAACAAGTTCTCATTTGCAACTGCAACCTGGCCAAGATAAAGCATAGCAGTGTGAACAGACAACACAGAGTATGGAACATGGAGTAAACAATTAACAAGTCAATAACACAGTAGAAAAAAAGGGAGTCTATATACATTGTGTGCAAAAGGCATGAGGAGGTAGGCGAATAATTACAATTTTGCAGATTAACACTGGAGTGATAAATGATCAGATGGTCATGTACAGGTAGAGATATTGGTGTGCAAAAGAGCAGAAAAGTAAATAAATAAAAACATTATGGGGAGGAGGTGTAAGGGATTTCCTCTGGTGAAGGAGAAGCGGACCAAAATGCAGCGTGGTGGTTATTCATGTTCTTTAATAAAGGAACTCGACATGAAATAACTAACAAAACAATAAGTGAGCGAAAACCTAAACAGTCCTATCTGGTGAAAACACAGAGACAGGAACAATCACCCACCAACACACAGTGAAACCCAGGCTACCTAAATACGGTTCCCAATCAGAGACAATGACTAACACCTGCCTCTGATTGAGAACCATATCAGGCCAGACATAGAAATAGACAAACAAGACATCCAACATAGAATGCCCACTCAGGTCACACCCTGACCAACCAAAACAAAGAAACATACAAAGCAAACTATGGTCAGGGTGTGACAGGAGGTAGGTAAAATTGGGTGGGCTATTTACCGATAGACTATGTACAGCTGCAGCGATCGGTTGCATTTTAATTGAATAGAAATGTTAACTTCTAATTGCTACAACAAAGATGACCACCGGTCCACCCACGGTCGAATTTCAAATGTCTTTCTATTACATTGATCATCGGATATATGGGACCAGAAATCGACCCTGGCATTTCCAACACACTGGCCTATTTGTTTCCTTGAGGCCCCCATACCAGCCAATTGATTTCCTCGATTCCCCCACACCAGCCCATATTTTCACTTGAGGCCCCCACTATTAGACAGATAATGATCTGTGGGCCTGTATAACTTGTTTTTTTTGGCGCAAAATTATCATGATATGGCTAATAATTGTGGCCTCTGGGAAAATATGGGCTTGTGTGTTGGAAATGCCAGGGCCTATTTCTGGTCCCAGTCCGTCCCTGAGAGGCTGAATAGAAATTTGATAAGAGCTCAGAAAATATTTAATTGTCTGGTATGGTTTTCAGGCAGACAGAATCTTATTCCCAAATAATAGGCTATACATCACGCAGTCCTGACAGCTGATAGGCTACATGGCTCACACCCCTCATATGCACAACCCCTCAATGCCATCCTCCCTTTTCAACCTTTCGAGAGAGTTTTGGGGGATTCTCATTAATTATGATTAGCTCTGCATATTGTCATTAAGAGGGTCAACTCTTAATTGGGCTGGAGCTTCTGTAAGACTCACGCTGTACTTGAAATAAATTATGGGTGCATTCATAGAAATGCAGCTGTGCAGGACTGGCATACCAACTCTGGTGTCCTTGTCCATACTTGAAGAGACAATGGCAGGGGTTCAGCTTGGCCATCTGGCAAATCAAATAAAAGTTTATTGGTCTTGTATACAAAAATCTGTCAGACGCCAGATGGGCTAGACCATTTTTAGGAGGGTATGCTGGTCAATTTTTTAAACATTTTGACATCATTTATTTGGGGTAAAAAAGAGCCGGCCTGTTAATATAGACTACATGACCAAAAGTACTGTATGTGGACACCCGCTTGTCGAACATCTCATTCCAAAATCATGGACATTAATATGGAGATGGTCCCCCCTTTGCTGCTATAACAGCCTCCATTCTTCTGAGAAGGCTTTCAACTAGATGTTGGAACATTGCTGCAGGGAATTTCTTTCATTCAGCCACAAGAGCATTAGTGAGACCTCACTAATGCTATTGTGGCTGAATGGAAGAAAGTCTGGGCACTGATGTTGGGTGATAAATCCTGGCTCGCAGTCAGCGTTCCAATTCATCCCAAAGGTATTCAATGGAGTTGAGGTCAGGGCTCTGTGCAGGCCAGTCAAGTTCTTCCCCACCAATCTTGACAAACAATTTCTGTACGGGCAGAATTGTCTATAATGTTATTGTATGCTGTAGCGTTAAGATTTCCCTTTGGACCTAGCCCCCAAAACAGCCCCAGACCATTATTCCTCCTCCACCAAACTTTACCGTTGGCACACGCTATTCATTGGGGCAGGTGGCGTTCTCCTGGCATCCACCAAACCCAGATTTGTCCATTGGACTGCCAGATGGTGAAGAGTGATTCACCACTCAAGAGAACATGTTTCCACTGCTACAGAGTCCAATGGGGTGAGCTTTACACCACTCTATCCGGCGCATGGCATTGCGCATGTTAATCTTAGGCTTGTGTGTGGCTATTCTGCCATGGAAACCCATTTCATGAAGCTCCCAGCGAACAGTTCTTGTGCTGACATTTCTTCCAGAGGCATTTTGGAACTCAGGAATGATTGGTACAACCAAGGACAGATTATTTTTACGTACTACACGCTTCAGGACTCGACAGTCCCGTTCTATGAGCTTGTGTGGCCTACCACTTCGCAGCTGAGCCGTTGTTGCTCCCAGAAGTTTCCACTTCACAATAACAGCACTTTTTCAAACATTTTACGACCTAACTTGTTGGAAAGGTGACATCCTATGCAGGTGCCATGTTGAAAGTCAATGAGCTCTTCAGTAAGGCCATTCTACTGCCAATGTTTGTCTATGGAGATTGCATGGCTGGGCGTTTTTTTTTTTATACACGTCAGCAACGGGTGTGGCTGAAATAGCCGAAACACAGTAATTTGAAGGGGCGTCCACATACTTTTGTATATATAGTGTATTTTTGGAGAAACCTCGGCTATAGCCTACCTTTTTCTCTGTTGACATAATCTAGCATCTTTCTCAACTGGGCAGATGCAGTGAGGAACATTCCCCCTGCCAGGATTGGCCGGCCCAGTAGAGTTCAAAGTCAAACATGCCAGTTAACCAGCCAGATCCTACTGAAGTTGCTGAAATGGCCGGTAAAAAATGTAAAGGTTGGTGTCGAGAACAAAAAAAAAGCTCTCAAAGCCTGTGCAGCAAAATATGGGCTACCAAATTAACAGATGTTAACATTTAAAAAAAAAGTTATGCTGGTGATTTTGCCAGCTGAACTGAAGAAACAAAAAGGGAGCAAGGATTGTGAGGGAAATGCTACCACTACGAGCCGTGTCAAATTTGGATGATGAGGACCAAGAACGTGATTCTAGGCTCACAGACAGTTTAAACAGGGAATCTGTCGTTGCTACATCAATTTTTGGACTTATTGACATATATTGATTCTTGAAAAATATAACTTATAAATGCCTCATGAGCTGAGTTCAACCGTCATACCTTGCATCAGAGCTGAAAATATTAGTTTGTTTTACTCCTATATTTGTAAACAATGTAAATGCAAACAAACACTGTATAGACTCAAAACATGGTTAAAACTATATTTTTGATATCATGGATGGTCAGTCCTTGCATCCATGGCTTTGTCTATGAATTTGAGAGTGGCTACATTACTCCAGACCCATCCCTCAGCTTTTTACCAAAACAGAGGAGGGGTGGTATGCTATTGTTTCAATTAAGAGGATGATTCTAACTTTGTTTTGTTGCTATATAGTGTTTGTTTACATATACTTTGTTTACAAACATTGGAGTGAAACAAGACAATATTTTGGTTTCTGATGGGTTACAACATTTGAGCGGTTGGTGCCGGGACTGGCGGTATGGTGCAATATTGCCAGAGCAGTCAACCACTGGACAGTTGTCCCAAGTTACCACGGTCACAAAATCATAAACCCCGCCCATTTCTACAATTATCTTCTTAAAATCTGATTTTAAACCTAACCGTAACTTTAACCACACTGTTAACATTATGCCTAACCTTAACGTAAGACCAAAAAGCACATTTGTGTTTTCTTGAAGCTTTACGATATAGACTGTGTGGCTGTATTATCGTGGATCCCCACTGGTCAGAGGGAGGCAGGGCAAACACTGTGACAAGCATAGGCATAACACAGTTAGTTACTTGCCATCTCTCATCAGCCTAGGTCGATATTTGCCATTCGGATCTACAGTCGTACAATAGAAAATACGCATTTACCAAGATGCCTAAGCCATTGACAGACCAGGAGAAGAGAAAGCAGATATCGGTGCGAGGGCTTGCAGGTGTGGAAAATGTTTCAGACCTCAAGACTAATTTTAATCGCCATCTCCACTTTACACTCGTAAAGGACCGAAATGTGGCGACCAAAAGGGACTACTACTTCGCCTTGGCCAACACAGTGCGCGACCATCTGGTTGGCCGATGGATCAGGACGCAGCAGCACTACTACGAGAAAGACCCCAAGGTAAGCAGTCGAGTTGCCGCAGTGACACAGTGTTCCCGTCCCATCGCAATCTTCCGCACATATTGCAGGCTTTGGCACGTAGGCCTACGCCTCTGTCAGACTCCGGGTAAAGTGGGGAGGGGGTGGTTTTCCCAGGGAAATATCACTGCGCATTATGTGAAATTATGCTGAAATCGAGACTCTGCGCTTCAGACGCTAAAATTACAGAAGTGTTATGCTCATATAATATCAATTGAAGGGAAAGTAGACTATTTCATCCTCAATGTGATCATGCAGGGAAAATGGTAAAGGAATGCCAAATTTCATCAAAGCTCCTTGCTAGTTAGGCTTACATCATGATGTTCCATCTCTGGATGAGAAAACATTAAGTACATTTCTGTATATTATTTCATTCTTAATCACTGAGTTGATAAATAACTGGAGACAGCATCCAAGATGGACGCCTGTCGTTTTCAACATAATCTACTCACGTTCGCATACTCTTAATCATTTTTTTTCTTCCATAATATAAATTCCATACATTTTGAAGGATATACATTTAAATGTTACATTTGTTAAGAATGTATAGATTTTTGTAACACAAAACATCACAAACACGCAAAAACAAAAACGTATACAGGGTTGTACATTCAAATACATGTCAAATGCTTAAAGCTGCAATATGTAACTTTTTGGGCGACCCGACCAAATTCACATAACAATGTGAGTTATAGGTCTGTCATTCTCTTTCAAAGCAAGTTTAAGAAGTGGTAGATCTGTTCTATGTGCGCTATTTCTATGCTTCCTGTTCTTACATTTTTGTGTCTTTAATTTTCGGTTTTGTACACGACCTACAATATTTTTGTTTATGTAATATATATTTCACAGCGGTTTAGAAGTTACAATGATTCTCTACACTATACTTGCTTGGTTTGTCACATAAACTGAAATTAGGCTAACTATTATAATTTCAGCAACCAGGAAATGGCGAGCGATTTCTGGGTAGTGCATCTTTAAGAGTAGCAATAGATTGAATTACTTTCTGATTCTTATAGAGCATATTTTTTAATGTGACAAAGTAATTATTTCATTCAACCTTTAAAAATACAGAATATTATTTGTTATGTTCTTAAAGAAAGTTAATTTTATGGGTGTAAGAGTTATGAACAAATGCATCACATACATACATTAGTTGAGAATCTTGGATTATTAAACAGAAAAATAACATCATACATATGCAGATTTAATGTCTACCCAGAAAATAGTTACACACACATTGGAAAAATAAATGTTAAATTGATTCTGTCCAATTCTAGTGAATCTTTTTTTTTCATTTCAACAATTTACTATGTGCCAGAAGCCTTGCTTAAGACTGATATCCACTGGGGCTGATATGCTTGAATCCATTTTTGCTGCAGATCTCTGCCCCCTTGATTGCTGAATCATTAACCCATATTTTTAACCTGGCAAATATATCTGGTACTATCCCAAAGGTTTGGAAGGCGGCTCATGTACTCCCCGTTCACAAAGGTGGTGATTATTAAATATTAGAATTCTTGATTATTTCTTAGCTAAGATCTTTCTTATCTTTGAAATGTATTCTAAATGTGCTGTACATCAGACAGGTTTTAAACCAGGTCATAGCACTATCTATGCTGCATCCCTAGTTATAAATGATTAACAGTATGGATAAAAGGCATCATTGTGCTGTCATCTTCATTGACCTGTCAAAGGCTTTCGATACTGTTGATCAATGTAACCTGCACTTGTATGCAGATAATACTGGGTATGCTATTGCCCCCACAGTTGACCAGGCTCTATCTGAACTACAGTCTGTCTTCATTGTATTACAGAAAAACTTTATTGACCTGAAATTAGTATTAAATGCAGGTAAAACAAAGTATATGTTGTTCTCTAGAGCGCATAAAATAACTAATGATTTAAGCATATGTACTTTGGATGGTGTCTATATTGATCTTGTCCCTGCTTACAAAAATCTGGGCATCTGGATAGATGAAAAGCTGTCTTTTAAAAAGCATATTGATGAGGTAGTTAAGACGCTGAGAATAAAAATGGGCTTCTTCTATAGAAATACAGTGCATTTGGAAAGTTTTCAGACCCCTTGACTTTTTCCACATTTTGTTACGTTACAGCCTTATTCTAAAATGTATTACATTGTTGTTTTTCCCTCATCAATACCCGATAATGTCAAATAAAAAACAGAAATATCACATTTACACAAGTATTCAGACCCTTTACTCAGTACTTTGTTGAAGCACCTTTGGCAGTGATTACAGCCTCAAGTCTTCTTGGGTATGACGCTACAAGCTTGGCACACCTGGATTTGGGGAGTTTCTCCCATTCTTCTCTGCATATCCTCTCAAGCTCTATCAGGTAGTATGGGGAGTGTCGCTGCACAGCTATTTTCAGGTCTCTCCAGAGATGTTCAATCAGGTTCAAGTCCAGGCTCTGGCTGGGCCACTCAAGAACATTCAGAGACTTATCCCGAAACCACTCCTGTGTTGTCTTGGCTGTGTGCTTAGGGTCGTTGTCCTGTTGGAAGGTGAATCTTCTCCCCAGTCTGAGGTCCTGAGTGCTCCGGAGGAGGTTTTCATCAAGGATATTTCTGTACTTTGCCCCCTTCATTTTTCCCTCGATCCTGACTAGTCTCACAGTCCCTGCTGCTGAAAAACATCCCCGCAGCATAACGCTGCCACCCCCATGCTTCACCGTAGGGATGGTGCCAAGTTTCCTCCAGATGTGACGCTGGGCATTCAGGCCAAAGAATTCAATCTTGGTTTCATCAGACCAGAGAATCTGTTTTTTCAAGTGGCCATTCTGCCATAAAGGCCTGATTTGGTGGAGTGCTGCAGAGATGGTTGTCCTTCTGGAAGATCCACGCACCACCACAGAGGCACTCTGGAGCTCTGTCAGAGTGACCATCGGGTACTTGGTCACCTCCCTGACCACGGCCCTTCTCCCCCGATTGCTCAGTTTGGCTGAGAAACCAGCTCTAGGAAGAGTCTTGGTGGTTCCAAACTTATTCCATTTAAGAATGATGAAGGCCAAGGTGTTCTTGGGGACCTTCAATGCTGCAAAAAAAGTTGGTACCCTTCCCCAAATCTGTGCCTCGACACAGTCATGTCTCGGAGCTCTATGGACAAATTCTTCTACCTCATGGCTTGTTTTTTTTGCAAACATTTCTGAAATGCTGGTTTTGCTTTGTTATTATGGGGTATTGTGTGTAGATTGATGTGGAAAAAAACTATTTCATCCATTTTAGAATAAGGCTGTGATGTAATAAAATGTGAAAAAGTCAAGGGGTCTGAATACTTTCTGAATACACTGTATTATGTGACTTGTTAAACTTATTTTGGCTTGCCATAACAAAGGGGTTGAATACTTATTGACTCAAGACATTTCAGATTTGAATTTTTTATTAATTTGTAAACATTTCTAAAAACATAGTTCCACTTTGACATTATGGGGTATTGTGTGTCTTTTGTCTGCGCTTATGTCTGCGCTTATGTACAGCTCTGTTCCATTCGAACCACAGGTTTTTTCAATGGGTTTCAAGTGTGGAGACTTATCAAAATCAACAAAGAAATTGTTGCGTGCTTGGGGTTATTGTCTTGCTGGAAGATCCACTTGCGGCCAAGTTTCAGTCTCCTGATATCCAAAGTCTATGCCGTATTCTGAGGCCTTGAACCTCTTGTCCACTTTAGTAGTGTTGTTTGTGAGATTCACAAAGTCCCCCAGCATGTAGGGCTCCACTATCACACAGTCCACCACCTCACCCGTCTCCAAGATCTGAAACACAACAACCAGCTGTCTAAACAGGAGGCAGGTTCACTTCCTCTGAAGATTTCTAAACATTACTAGTGCATAACATTTGTCATTTAGCAGACGCTCCTAGGACCAGTGGAAGCAGAATAGCCCCATAACATCAAAGGTCCATCACTGTATTTGTAGGTAGTTATGGGTTTAGATTTTGTTCATGCATACCTACTGTAAAATATGATGGTGGATCTTTGATGTTATTGGGCTATTCTGCTTCCACTGGTCCTGGGGCCCTTGTTAAGGTCAACAGCATCAACGTTGTTGCCTCTGCCAGGAGGCTGAAAGTTGGCCGGATGTGGATCTTCCAGCAAGACCATAACCCCAAGCTAGAGGTCGACCGATTAATCGGAATGGCCGATTAATTAGCGCCATTTTCAAGTTTTCATAACAATCGGAAATTGTTATTTTTTGCCAAATTTGCCAAATGTTTTATTTTTTTATTTTTTACTTTTTTAACACCTTTATTTAATCTTTATTTAACTGGGCAAGTCAGTTAAGAACACATTCTTATTTTCAATGACGGCCTAGGAACGGTCGGTTCACTGCCTCGTTCAGGGGCAGAACGACAGATTTTCACCTTGTCAGCTCGGGGCATCCAATCTTGCAACCTTACAGTTAACTAGTCCAACGCAATAACGACCTGCCTCTCTCGTTGCACTCCACAAGGAGACTGCCTGTTACGCGAATGCAGTAAGCCAAGGTAAGTTGCTAGCTAGCATTAAACTTATCTTATAAAAAACAATCAATCATAATCACTACTTAACTACACATGGTTGATGATATTACTAGATATTATCTAGCGTGTCCTGTGTTGCATATAATCTGACTGAGTATACAAGCATCTAAGTATCTGACTGAGCGGTGGTAGGCAGAAGCAGGCGCGTAAACATTCATTCAAACAGCACTTTCGTGGGTTTTGCCAGCAGCTCTTTGTTGTGCGTCAAGCATTGCGCTGTTTATGAATTCAAACCTATCAACTCCCGAGATGAGGCTGGTGTGACCGAAGTGAAATGACTGGCTAGTTAGTGCTCGCTAATAACGTTTCAAACTTCACTCTCTCTGAGCCTTGGGGTGGTTGTTTCCCTTACTCTGCATGGGTAACGCTGCTTCGATGTGGTGGCTGTTGTCGTTGTGTTGCTGGTTCGAGCCCAGGGAGGAGCGAGGAGAGGGACAGAGGCTATACTGTTACACTGGCAATACTAAAGTGCCTATAAGAACATCCAATAGTCAAAGGTTAATGAAATACAAAATGGTATAGAGGGAAATAGTCCTATAATAACTACAACCTAAAACTTCTTACCTGGGAATATTGAAGACTCATGTTAAAAGGAACCACCAGCTTTCATATGTTCTCATGTTCTGAGCAAGGAACTGAAATGTTAGCTTTCTTACATAGCACATATTGCACTTTTACATTCTTCTCCAACACTTTGTTTTTGCATTATTTAAAACAAATTGAACATGTTTCATTATCTACTTGAGGCTAAATTGATTTTATTGATGTACTATATTAAGTTAAAATAAGTGTTAATTCAGTATTGTTGTAATTGTCATTATTACAAATACATGTGTTTTTTTTTAATCGGCCGATTAATCGGGATCGGCTTTTTTGGTCCTCCAATAATCGGTATCGGAGTTGAAAAATTATAATCGGTCGACCTCTACCCCAAGCACACATCAAAATCCACAAAGAAATTGTTAATCAGTAGCAATATGCTAAATGCGTTGACATGAAAGAAGCTATGCAAATATAGCAACAAGATAACAATATGAATTTTAAAAGTGTGATGTTGGTGATGTAGACGCCAAAGAACTTGAAGCTCTCAACTTGCTCCACTATAGCCCGTCGATGAGAATGGGGGCGTGCTCGGTCCTCCTTTTCCTGTAGTACACAATCATCTCCTTGGTCTTGATCACGTTGAGGGAGAGGTTGTTTTCCTTGCACCACAGGGTCAGGTCTTTGACCTCCTCCCTTAGGCTGTCTCATTGTTGTCGGTGATTGGGCCTACCACTGTTGTGTCATCAGCAAACTTAATGATGGTGTTGGAGTCATGCCTGGCCGTGCAGTCATGAGTGAACAGAGTACAGGAGGGGACTGAGCACGCACCCCTGAGGGGCCACCGTGTTGAGGATCAGCGTGGCAGATATGTTGTTACCTACCCTTACCACCTGGGTGCGGTCTGTCAGGAAGTTCAGGATCCAGTTGCAGAGGGAGGTGTTTAGTCCCAGGGTCCTTAGCTTAGTGATGAGATTTGAGGGCGCTATAGTGTTGAACGCTGAGCTGTTGTCAATGAATAGCATTCTCACATAGGCGTTCCTTTTGTCCAGGTGTGAAAGGGCAGTGTGGTGTGCAATAGAGATTGCATCATCTGTGGATCTGTTGGTGGGGAATGCAAATTGGAGTGGGTCTAGTGTTTCTGGGATAATTGTGTTGACGTGAGCCATGACCAGCCTTTCAACACATTTCATGGCTACAGATGTGAGTGCCACGGGTCGGTAGTCATTTAGGCAGGCTACCTTAGTGTTCTTGGGCACAGGGACTATGGTGGTCTGCTTGAAACATGTAGGCAATACAGGCTGAGACAGAGAGAGCTTTGTACACGTCTCTATGTGTGGAGTAAAGTTGGTCACATTTAACATGCTAATAGAAATGAGGGAAAACTGATTTAAGTTTCCCTGCATTAAAGTCCCCGGCCACTAGGAGTGCCGCCTCTGGATGAACGTTTTCCTGTTTACTTATGGCAGTATACAGCTCATTGAGTACGGTTTTAGTGCCACCCTTGGTCTGTGGTGGTATGTTGACAGCTACGAAAAATACAGATGAAAACTCTCTAGGTAGATAGTGTGGTCTACAGCTTATTATAAGAGACTCTACCTCAGGCGAGCAAAACCTTGAGACTTCGTTAGATATTGTGCACCAGCTGTTGTTTACATAAATGCATAGGCCCCCGCCCCGAGTCTTACCAGAGGCTGCTGTCTGTCCTGCCGATAGAGTGTATAACCCTTCAGCTGTATGTTCTCAATGTCATTGTTCAGCCATGTCCCGTTGGTTGGATAAACATGCTTTTAGTTCGTCCCATTTATTTCGCAGCGATTGAACGTTAGCTAGCAGGACGGAAGGCAAAGGCAGATTAGCCACTCGTCGCCTGATCCTCACAAGGTACCCTGATCTCTTACCGCAAAATCTCAGTTTCCTTCTTCGGCAAATAACAGGGATCTGGGGTGTTTGTATAATATCCCTCCTGTCCGACTCAGTGAAGAAGAACTCTTCATACAGTTTGAGGTAAGAAATCGCAGTGCTGATGTCCAGAAGCTCATTAGAAGCAACATTATGTACAAAACAAGTTACGAACAACGCAAAAAAACAAACAGTATAGCATGGTTGGTTAAGAGCCAATAAGATGGCATCCTTCCCCTCCGGCACCATCACATAAACAATAGAGTAGATAAAGTTAGTAGACAAACAAGCAAGCAGTATTAACTCAAAAGCGGGCCTTAATTCGCATTAAAAAACAAGTGCACAGAATTTGCAAAAAATTCCATGTCAATGAACAACTACATGCAGCATCAAGAAAACTGATCAATTAGTATGTTTACATGCACACTAATAATTCAATATTAAACTGCTTATGGCAGTAGGCCAGGCACGTGCACAGATAGGGGTCTACCTGTGCCTCCCACTTGCTCCTTTGCCGTCCCACTCGCCAAGTGCCCTTTTGGGTGGTGGTATAATTTTGTTTTTGAATACAGGTTTTGGCATTGTTCTGAACCGACTGCCCCCAAGTCTTCATGACATCGTCAAGTTCGCCACCCTCTACCCCCACCCAGTCCTTTTGTTGCACCTGTTGTTCTGGCCTGGAGAGAGCTCACACGCACAAAACAAGCTCTCAATCTTATGGCAGAGTTAGATGTTCATCCACGTCTTCCAAACTTTTTTTATTTGTAGTTACTCCAAACGTCAAATTTCAAAGTGTTTTTGTTGCTCCTGTTGCTCGTAAGTTTAGGCACTCATTCCAAATGGTTACGGTAAGGGTTCAGTTTTGGGATAGGGTTAAAACCAAAAACCAGCTTGCATGATGGAGATCGAACGCACAACCTTCTGATCCAGAGTCCACAACACCCTTACAAAACCCAAGCCTACTTGATGGTAACAGCGCTCACTATTGCCCCAGTGGCCAGTTTTGAAGGCATTTCCCGACGTCCTTAGGACATGGATAGACGTTACTCTTGAACTACCTGGCTGCGCATGCTTTTCGGCTGTCCGGTATTCAAATTTGAGATGTAGTCACCGGTCTAGTGTATAGCTAGCTACCTAATTTAAATATCAACAGTACTGCAACAGCAGCAAAACATTTGATTAACACTTGATTTACATCATCAATATTCGGTCTGGTTGGCTGATTCACGCAGCAGAGAGAGGCAGAAAGAGAGAGGATCAGATGCATCAATCAGTCGGGAGTTGGACATATGTGTCAGGGCAGCAGCAACACAGACCACAATATACAAAAATATCCAAACAAGCCAGCCTGACATTTATCATGAGTTAGAAGATTATGAATATTATATTATTAAGTTATTATTTAAAAATCGAAAGAACATTGAAGATAAAAAAAAAGAAGCAATCAGTCAAAAAAAGAAGGGGGGTTGGGCTCTTTTTTCATTTTGAGCACCTGAAAGGTCTGTGTACGGCCATGCAGTAGGCCTGACCTTGACATTACTAGTCATATAAACGCCTTACTCTGTTTATATGAATCGGCGTAAAGTGTAAAGTCATAATCGGCATAAGCAGGTCTCCTGCAACATGGTGATCAAATAAAGAACCTGAGAACATATTTGACCAATACCTCCATGCCCCGTAAGAAATATAAATAATCATTTGTTTACACGAATCCTTAGTTGATAACCCCTGGTCATCAAGAGTTCAATTACATTTTTGGTAGTTGGCCCATTTTCCTATAATAGTAATTTCTCATAATCAATCCATTCTTCCCAAAGTCTTCATGATTTATAAATGCATTTAATAGCTGTAGTAATAGTAGTAACACTGCTGTTATTTAGAGTGTTTATGTAACCCCCATCTCCACCAATGATTGGCATCTCCCTCCCTAGTCGCTCTAACCGTTTAGAAGGGGCCACTAATACGACTATTTTTAACAAGGGAATAGATGCCTTTGTCACTTTATCATGGTCACACTCAATGGGACAGTAGGGAGCTCTGTTTTCCATGTCCTCATTTGCATGCCCTTCTATTGTCGGAAAAACCCCATTTGAAATGTCACAGGTCAATCGAAGTCTCGGGTGTCGTTCCCTCCTAACTCTTCATTTAGGATATCAAACACACCATCCCGATCAATTATGTTGTAGCACTTTATACAACGAGTGGGTCTAATCCTGAATGCTGATTGGTTAAAACCGCATTCCAGTCAGTGTCTATTCCACAAGTTATCACAGGCTAAATATATAACGTTAAAATGCCTATTTACTCTGTTCCATCTGACTGTGCAATCCACTGTCTCAAAAGCATCTAGACATTACCTTACATTTATTTTAGAGTAATATTTAATTTTCAACAGCAGAGATTTGTATAAAGCTTGCTATCTGTCTCTACGACATTTTCAACATTGTTTCAGTATGTCCCATAGTAATGAATGTGTCGGGAGTTGGGACGAGACAGACAGGCAGCCAGCGTTTCTCAGCTAGTCAAAATCATGACTCAGCTGGCATAATTTTTATAGATATATACAGGGCACGACAAAGCCTATTTCCCCCTCAGGAAACTAAAAAGATTTGACATGGGTCCTGAGATCCTCAAAAGATTCTACAGCTGCAACATCGAGAGCATGACTGGTTGCATCACTGCCTGGTACGGCAATTGCTCGGCCTCCGACTGCAAGACACTACAGAGGGTGGTGCGTACGGCCCAGTACATCACTGGGGCTAAGCTGCCTGCCATCCAGGACCTCTACACCAGGCGGTGTCAGAGGAAGGCCCTAAAAATTGTCAAAGACCCCAGCCACCCCAGGCATTGACTGTTCTCTCTACTACCGCATGGCAAGTGGTACCGGAGTGCCAAGTCTAGGACAAAAAGGCTTCTCAACAGTTTTTACCCCCAAGCCATAAGACTCCTGAACAGGTAATGTCCGGACTATGTACATTGTGTGCTCCCCCCAACCCCTCTTTTTACGCTGCTGCTACTCTCTGTTTATGGTATATGCATAGTCACTTTAACTATACATTCATGGACATACTACCTCAATTGGGCCGACCAACTAGTGCTCCCGCACATTGGCTAACCGGGCTATCTGCATTGTGTCCCGCACTTCGTTTCCTTTGACATGTTTTAATTGACATTTCTTTGTAAATCAAATCAAATCAAAGTTTATTTGTCACGTGCGCCAAATACAACAGGTGTAGACCTTACAGTGAAATGCTTACTTACAGGCTCTACCCAACAGTGCAAAAAAGGTATTAGGTGAACAATGGGTAAGTAAAGAAATAAAACAACTGTAAAAAAAGACAGGCTATATACAGTAGTGAGGCTATATACAGTAGTGAGGCTATATACAGTAGTGAGGCTATATACAGTAGCGAGGCTACATACAGACACCGGTTAGTCAGGCTGATTGAGGTAGTATCTACATGTGGATATGGTTAAAGTGACTATGCATATATGATGAACAGAGAGTAGCAGTAGCATAAAAGAGGGGTTGGCAGGTGGTGGGAAGTTTGCAGCCTTTCCAGCTTCAGATTGAAGTGATTGTTTTAGCTGTGTTGTTGGCTAGCTCCTCTGAACAACAGTGCCCTGAAGAGCACATTTTCTATGTCAGGCAAAATCGTGCCTCATTAGCTCATTGTTATGGATGTATCCAAATAAATGTCACTAGAAAACAGCTTAAACAAATGCAAATGCAGCTACTTTGCTGTTATTCTGGCTGCTTTGACGTGACTGTAAGTAAGCCGTAGTTGGTTAGCTAGCAAGCAAGGGATAAGAATGATGCCCGCCAGTATGGCAATGGAACATTTGAAACGAATGACTGGGTCGCGTCCATAGATACAGAACAAAAAGACTGAACGACTGGGTTGCATCTCTGGCAACCAAACCGATAGAAAGAACGACCAGCCGGCTTGGGTAGCAACCTTAGATTTGTGTAGGGACTATATGACATAGTATGAATAAATTCATCAAAATAACATTTAAAAAAAATAAAAATACATAAATCATTATTTAAATAAGATAGTAACCCATTGTATAAAAGTGATAATGCCCTCAAAGCCGGTGTTTGAAGGATATATTGGCACGGTTTGCCGGCCCTCAACTTCTTCTGGGGCCTAACAACACCCATGCCAATATATCCTCCAAACACCGGCTTCGAGGGCATTATCACTTAAGTGGGGCGGCAGGGTAGCCTAGTGGTTAGAGTGTTGGATTAGTAACCGAAAGGTTGCAAGATTGAATCCCCGAGCTTTGAGAGCATGCCTCTGAACAAGGCAGTTAACCCACTGTTCCTAGGCCATCATTGAAAATAAGAATTTGTTCTTAACTGACTTGCCTAGTTAAATAAAGGTTTAAAAAAAATCATAAATAAATAAAAAGTAGTGACCTTAGAAATAATGAAGCGAAGAGGCATTTGCAACGAGAGGCATAAAAACTCTAGATCACCTTTACTCCACACACAGAGATGCTTGCAAAGCTCTCCCATGCCCTCCATTTACCAAATGTGACCATATCTCAAACAGGAAGTACCAGTGACGCTCTCAATACGGTAGTGGTCCGATGAAGCAGAGGCTAAACTACAGGACTGTTTTGCTAGCATTAATAAGTGCTTCATTAATAAGTGCCTCGAAGACGTTGTCCCCACAGTGACCTTACGTTCATATCCCAACCTGAAGCCATGGATTACAGGCAACAACCGCACTGAGCTAAAGGCTAGAGCTGACGATTTCAAAGACCGAGAGACTAATCTGGACGCTTATAAAAAATTCTGATACGCCCTCCATCAAACAGACAAAGTGTAAATGCCTTTTATGCTCACTTTGAGGCAAGCAACACTGCACCACCATGCATGAGAGCATCAGCTGTTCCAGACAACTGTGTGATCACACTCTCTGTAGTATATGTGAGTAAGACCTTTAAACAATTTAACATTCACAAGGCCGCAGGGCGAGACAAATTACCAGGATGGGTACTCGGAGCATGTGCTGACCAGCTGGCAAGTGTCTTCATTGACATTTTCAACCTCTCCCTGACCCAGTCTGTAATAGCTACATGTTCCAAGCAGACCACCATAGTCCCTGTGCCCAAGAATGTCAAGGTAACATGCCTAAATGACTATCGCCCTTTAGCACTCACATCTCTAAAAATATAATGCTTTGAAATGCTGGACATGGCTCACATCAACACCATCATCACATACACTGGACCGACTCCAATTTGCATACCGCCCCAACAGATCCACAGATGACGCAATCTCTATTGCACTCCACACTACCCTTTCTCACCTGGACAAAAGGAAGACCTCTGTTAGAATGCTGATCATTGACTAAAGCTCAGCATTTAACTCTATAGTGCCCTCCAAGCTCATCACTCATCACTCTCCCTCTGACACTGGATCCTGGACTTCCTGATGGGCCACCCCCAGGTGGTGAGGGTAGACCACTACACATCCACCACACTGACCCTCAACACGGGGCCCCTCAGGGGTACGTGCTTAGTCCGCTCCTGTACTCCCTGTTCACCCACGACTGCGTGTTTGTGCACGACTCCAACACCATCATTAAGATCCAACAGTGGTAGGACTGATCACTGACGATGATGAGAGGGAGGTCAGAGACCTGGCAGTGTGGTGCTAGGACAATAAGAACTCCTTCAACGTCAGCAAGACAAAGGAGCTATTCGTGGACTACAGGAAAAGGAGAAAAGGAGGGCCGAGCAAGCCCACATTCACATCGACGGGGCTGTAATGGACAGGGTCAAGCATTTCAAGTACCTCGGTTTGCACATTACTAAAGACCTATCATGGTCCGAACTCACCAACACAGTAGTGAAGAGGGAACGACAACGCCTCTTCCCTCTCAGGAGGTTGAAAAGATTTGTCATGGACCCTCAGATCTTCAAAACGTTCTTCAGCTGCACAATTGAGTATGTTTACATGCACACTAATAATTCAATATTATAGAAGAAGGCCGAGTATGACATTAATCATGTCAACATCTTACTCTGCTTATCTTAATCTGCATTAGGTCATAATCGAAGTAAGCATACGGCGAGCAATCTTTCAAATTATTAGGACATGTAAACAGCTTAATCGGCGTTCCAGTGGTGGATTTGATCTGCGCATGTGTCAGGCCAGTCCCGGGTAGCCGGCCAGTCTCGGGTAGCGCAAGCTTCCGTCTTATGTGTGAGTAAAGTGAGTTAGGAAAAACTGTAGGTATGCATCTTATAAATCGTTTTCACATACACACCTCGCATGTCCCAACTCAGAATCAAATGGTCTTCGCAGAAATAACATGGTCACTGTGCGAGAACGTTTATTTTGTTTGCCGATGTTCTGCATTAACAAAAGTTCCCATCGGGTAGCCTGATTTCAGATGTGTCCATGTAAACAGGATTGTTAGGGAAATCGTTCTTCTTGCAAAGCATGTAAACGTTTTAAACTAACTATTATATTAACCTGACTATCCACAATAACTGCATTATTATGTGCATGTAACCATGCTCATTGAGAGCATCTTGACTGGCTGCATCACCGCTTGGTATGGCAACTGCTTGACCTGCAAGGAGCAACAGAAGGTGGTGCGTACGGCTCGGTACATCACTGAGGCCGAGCTCCTTGCCATTCAGGACCTCTATACCAGGCGGTGTCAGAGGAAGGCCCTAACAATTGTCAAAGACTCCAGCTACTCAAGTCATAGACTGTTCCCTCTGCTACCGCACGGCAAGCGGTACGAGAGCACCAAATCTGGGACCAATACCTCCTGAACAGATTCTTCCCCCAAGCCATAAGACGGCTGAAGAGTTAACAAAATGGCTACACAGACTATTTGCATTGTCCCCCTTTTTTTTGGCTCGGACATTCTTGCACTCTCTCTATGCACACTCACTGGACTCGACCCACACACTCACACATACTACACTCACACACTATATACGCTCACACAAACAAAACACTCACACGTAGACACAATTTCACACTCTTCACATAGGCTGCTGCTACTCTTTTTATTATCTATCCTGATTGCTTTGTCACTTTTACCCCTACCTACATGTACATTACCTCAATTACCTCAACTTCCTCATACCCCTGCACATTGACTCTGTACTGGTACTCCTTACAGAGACTGGACTCTGTTTATCATGCGTCCTTACGCTTTATTACAAATGCCAAGTCACTCACCCACCATTGCAACCTGTACCAAATGGTAGATTGGCCCTCACTTCATATGCACAGAAAGCTAAATTTGTATGTGTTCATCTACAAAAGAACCTTTGGGTAAACTCCCTCTTTACTTCTGTAGTCTGGTCTCCTTCACCACCAGCAGTTGTTGATTGTTGCTGCCTTCTTGGCCAGGTCTCCCTTGAAAAAGAGACTCCGGGTCTCAATGGGCTTTTCCTGGTTAAATAAATAAAACAATAGAAACTCCTTGTATATAGCCTCGTTATTGTTGTTTTTCTGTGTTACTATTTCCTTTAAAAAAAAATGATTATTTGCTCATCTTTTCTTACCTTTCAACTCACGGTAAAGTCTACACCTGTTGTATTTGGTGCATGTGACAAAAATGTATTTGATTTCATTATGATTTCATTACATAGCTTCAGTGTGAGTTACATACCCCATACATGAGTCTGAATGAGAATATGTTGTAAAATCCTGTATGTCCTCGGTGACGTTGTAGTAGGTGGAGACAAGCTGCAGAGAAATCCTATACGGACATAAGTAAACAAACTGCCACGGTTTGCAGCACTCTTTATGTCGGTTATTGTGAGACCATGGGATGAATCCAAGTGTGTTATAAAGAACTTTTGTCTTTTGAAACAGTTGTTGGTGTACACTAGCGGTATTAATAGAGGCTTGGGAGTTAGTTGAACTCATTCCAATGCTCTCTCAGAAAGAACTGTTGCTTGATGGGTCGCCAAGTATAGATCTGCTGTTTTTGGCAGCACCGGCTCTCCCCTCTTGGCAACAGCTACTGCCTCTCTAGAAGAATAGGAGAGGCAGATAATGTTGCATTTCTCAGGGCTACCACATGGGGGCACACTACTGTTGGATGGCTGAAGGTGTGTTTTAATGCAGAGGGTATTCTGCGCTGTACTGTATTGCATTCACTTTCCTTGATGTACCTTCCTCTGTTGCTCCTCTCCAGCGTGTGTACTACCTGTCCCTGGAGTTCTACATGGGGCGCACCCTGCAGAATACCATGGTGAACCTGGCACTGGAGAATGCTTGTGATGAGGCCACCTATCAGGTGACTGACGGATAGGCCTTAGGGCCATAGGACCCTTCTGGACCATAACAGTGTCCCATCATAGTTACCTCAACCTAGTACATTGTCTGTGACATACACTGAGGAGGGTATGAAACTGGCACATTGAACATTAATGACACTGACAATGAGTGTTTGTTTTTTTTACACTCCATGTAAGATTCAAGAATACTTTCTGATTATATAATCATTTCAGGTACGTGGCCCTACTCTGAGATTGAACACTGCCCCATTCCCTTGTATTCAGATGCTAAAGCTTGACTTATTACGCTAAGGTAGCTCCCATCCTCCCTCCACCCTAAAATGTATGATGGCTAATAAAGTACTATAAACCTTAACAATGTATCTTCGTCTTCAACAGTTGGGTCTGGACATGGAGGAGCTGCAGGACATTGAGGAGGATGCCGGCCTGGGAAATGGTGGTCTTGGACGGCTCGCCGGTGAGTTTCTCCTCCTACTCCTTGGCTCTCGATTAGTCTACGTCACTGGTTCTTCCCTGCACAAATAGTGTAGCCAATGACAGTGATGCTCAGGCAGTGGTCAGGGAAATCCCCACCTCATCTCTCTCTCCCCCCCCCACCTGTGCTCTCAGCCTGCTTCCTAGATTCCATGGCGTCTCTGGGGCTGGCAGCTTACGGCTACGGCATCCGCTATGAGTTTGGCATCTTCAACCAGAAAATAGTCAATGGCTGGCAGGTAGTTTGACTGACTGGCAAAGTTGACTATATTTATGTACATGTCTGTGAGTGTATATGGTACTTTCCAGTGCTTGTTGGAGTCGTGTGCTTTAGATGGTCCACTTATTTGATGAATCATTTCTCACATTTTTGTCATCTCCTCACAGGTGGAGGAGGCTGATGATTGGCTGCGCTACGGCAACCCCTGGGAGAAAGCCCGCCCTGAGTACATGCGACCTGTCCATTTCTATGGTAGAGTGGAGCACACCCCCGAAGGGGTGAAATGGGTTGACACACAGGTGAGAGGCCACATAGAAAGGATACAACATAGAAATAGTCATCATTGTAGCCATAACTAAACATTACATGACCCTGATATGTTGACAGGTAGTGTTGGCTCTTCCTTATGACACCCCAGTCCCTGGCTACAGGAACAACGTTGTGAACACCATGAGACTATGGTCCGCCAAAGCCCCATGTGATTTCAACCTGAAAGACTGTGAGTTGCTTCTAGACTGTTTGGGCTTGCCTGGTTTACTGCTTGAACCTGCTGATTCAATTATGCATTGCTCAACATCTTTACAACCTTTGTAATAGTATTGTCAGTCAGCTAATTCACCAGTCAAATTGTCAGGATTGGAGCTGGAAAACAGTCTAGTGCAAGGCATTTTAAATGTATGATGAGGCCAGACGTTTTTCTGCCGTTCTACAGTCAATGTTGGCGGCTACATTCAGGCTGTGCTGGACAGGAACTTGGCCGAGAACATCTCCCGTGTCCTCTACCCTAATGACAACGTGAGTAGAACCCAGTGTTTATGTAACTTTTATTTACCCTGCCATCAATGCACTGTTATGAGGAATTCATAATAAACAAGCGGGATGGACTGTGGATCTGTGTTTGACCCTAGTTCTTCGAGGGCAAGGAGCTTCGTCTGAAGCAGGAGTACTTTGTGGTGGCGGCCACTCTGCAGGACATTGTCCGTCGCTTCAAGTCCTCAAAGTTTGGCTCCACCGAGGTTGTGCGTGTGGACCTGTCCACCCTACCTGACAAGGTAAGCTCCATACAATAGATATCCTTAGCGTCCTAGACTGTTGTAACCGGACGCTATGTATCAAAGCACCATATACTCTCCATTGACCACTCTACGGTACTATGCCAAAGACACAATGGCGGAATGTGAGACTAAATGCAAAAGTTTCCTTCCCTAACTGCATCGTATCTATTGTGCTGGTGTCCTCTCTCTTGCCCATATTGTAGGTGGCCATCCAGCTGAACGACACCCACCCTGCCTTGGCCATCCCTGAGCTGATGAGGATCCTGTTGGACACGGAGCACCAGACATGGGAGAAGGTGCAGTGCTGGTCCCCCTGCTTAAGCAAAAGTGTTGCACAAATAATAGAAGTGTAACGAATACACACCACAAAAAGGGGAATGCTCCCAGAGATCTTTATATAATGACGAGATGCTCATGTCTCTGTCCTAACAATGAGAGTTGTCCCAAAGGCGGGAAGGAAGGTCACAAGCTTAGGTCTAAAATAAGCCAATAGAAACACATTGGGCTTATTTTGGACAGATTTTGGCAAGAGTGAAACCTCTTGCTTAGCCTCTTCCTCTCACAGCCTCTTCCTCTCACAATTTCCTTCTACATGCATCTTTGTGTTTTCCCCCTCTCTCAGGCCTGGGACATCGTTACTCGTACCTGTGCCTACACCAACCATACAGTCCTGCCTGAAGCCCTGGAGCGCTGGCCAATCGACCTGTTCCAAAACCTTCTGCCCAGACACCTGGAGATCATCTTCGAGATCAACCGACGTCACCTGGAGGTAGAGAGAGGAAGAGGGCGGGAGGGAGGGGGGGGGGGGGGGGTGGAGTGGGAGAAAGAAAGACAGTGAGAGAGAGTGAGAGAGACATCCAAATGTTCACTCCATATTACAGTGTGGGTCAAATAATAAAGGCATGGGTCTTAAAACCACCAGACTGTACAATTTTAGCCGTCTTACGCCGTGATTTTGCAGTCTCAGACAAAATGTCTACATCATGGGCAAATTCTTATGTCGTAAACGATTGTCGGACATCTTGGCTCATTCAGTGGGACAGGGTCTAGGTCTGCCAATTAAGTACCATTACGTGTGGTCGTAGGCTCCAACAAAGTTCTGTCAGTGTCTGAAATGTTGAGCCTTTATCGTATAGTGTGGCTGATGTTACGAGCCAATCCTGGTGACTGACCTCAGCCACAAGGCACCTGACGATTATTGTGAGTAGTCAGATTAATCTAACAGTTTGTTTTAAACGTTTTCATGCTTTGAAAGAAGAATGATTTCCCTGAAAATATTTGTTATGTGATACATCTGGAATCAGGCAACCTGGTGGGATTTGTACAAAATCAGCAATCAAAATAAATGTTCAGCGACCATGTTCTTTAGGGGAAGCCTATTTAATTCTGAGTTCGGACACCAAAAGAATGCACCTGCTCGTCGAACATCTCATTCAAAAGTCATGGGCATTAATATGAAGTTTGTCCCCCTTTTTCTGCCTTAACAGCCTCCACTCTTCTGGGAAGGCTTTCCATTAGATGTTGGAACATTGTTGCAGACACTTGCTTCCATTCAGCCACAGGAGCATTAGTGAGGTTGGGAACTGATGTTGGGCGATGAGGCCTGAATTCCCGAATCCTCAGAAAGGTGTTCTATGAGGTTGAGGTCAGGGCTCTGTGCAGGCCTGTCAAGTTCTTCCACACCGATCTCGACAAACCATTTCTGTAGGGACCTCATGTTGTGCATGGGGGCATTGTCATGCTGAAACAGGAAAGTGCCTTCCCCAAACTGTTACCACAAATTTAGAAGCACAGAATTGTCCAGAATGTCATTGTATGCTGTAGCGTTAAGATTTCCCTTCACTGGAACTAAGGGGCCTAGCCCGTACCATGAAGAACAGCCCCAGACCATTATTCCTCCTCCACCAAACTTTTCTGTTGGCACTATGCATTCGGACAGGTAGCGTTATCCTGGCATCCGCCAAACCCAGATTTCTCCTTCGGACTGCCAGGTGGGTAAACGTGATTCACCACTCCAAAGAATGCGTTTACACTGCTCCAGAGTTCAATGGCGGAAAGCTTTACACCACTCCAGCCGACGCCTGACATTGCGCATGGTGATCTTAGGTTTGTGTGTAGCAGCTCGGCCATGGAAACCCATTTATTTATTTTTATTTTATTTTATCCCCTTTTTCTCACCAATTTCATGGTATCCAATTGTACAGGCTCAGGAGAGATGAAGGCCGAAAGCCAAGCGTCCTCCGAAGCACAACCCAACCAAGCCGCACTGCTTCTCAACTCAGCGCACCTCCAACCAGGAAGCCAGAACCACGAATGTGTCGGAGGAAACACTGTGCACCTGGCTACCTTGGTTAGCGCGCACTGTGCCCGGCCCGCCACAGGAGTCGCTGGTGCGCGATGAGACAAGAATACCCCTACCGGCCAAAACCTCCCTAACTCGGACAACGCTAGGCCAATTGTGCGTCGCCCCACGGACCTCCCGGTCACAGCTGGCTGCGACAGAGCACGAACCCAGGGTCTCTGGTGGCACAGCTAGCGCTGCGATGCAGTGCCCTAGACCACTTTGCCACCCGGGAGGCTGGAAACCCATTTCATGAAGCTCCTGACCGAACTGTTCTTGTGCTATTGTCGCTTCTAGAGGCAGTTTGGAACTCAGTAGTGAGTGTTACAACAGCGAACAAACATTTTTTCACGTTCTACGAGCTTCAGCACTCGGCGGTCCCGTTCTGTGAGCTAGACATTTCCACTTTACAATCAAAGCACTTACAGTTGACCGGGGCAGCTCTAGCAGGGCAGAAATTTGACAAACTGACTTACTGGAAGGGTGGCATGCTATGATGGTGCCACGTTGAAAGTCACTAAGCTCTTCGGTAAGGGCCATTCTACTGCCAATGTTTGTCTATGGAGATTGCATGTCTTTGTGCTTAATTGTATACACCTGTCAGCAACGGGTGTGGGTGAAATAGCCATATCCACTAATTTGAAGGGGCGTCTACATACTTATATCGTGTATATTTGAATGTGAAAACTATTTCTAAATTGCATACTTAAAGTTGTTCCGAACTCACTTCACTCGCACATAAGCAGAGAGTGAGGCTTGTGCCGCTGGCGCTGGCACATGTGCAGGTCAAATAAACCCTTGCAGTTGATGTAGCCTATGTCAACTGTCATTGCCTCGCAAGCCATTCACAGAATGTGACGACAGAACTGGAGCAGATTGCACAATCTGTCCAGGTTGACATCAAGATCTAATTTTGGAACACCGCACAGTGTGACGTGATGAAAGACTGAATCCGACGTACCGTCTGCAGAGCCTTTTAGAGGGATAAAGAGTTAGATACAGTCCAAACCATTTGCCTCAACATTTATGTGCTAGCATCTCTCACTAACATGATCAAAACAGGAAGGGCCGTACAACTACTATAAAATGCTTTGTCCCTCCTCCCTCAGCGCATTGCTAACCTTTACCCTGGGGACCATGACCGTCTGCGTCGCATGTCCCTGGTGGAGGAGGGCGACCAGAAGAAGATCAACATGGCCCACCTGTGCATCGTGGGCTCCCACGCCGTCAACGGAGTGGCCCGCATCCACTCGGACATCATCAAGGCCACTCTGTACAAAAAAAAAACATTGTTTTATTTTGGCGTTAGCTATACTGTACTTTGCTATCCCATTGGTCAGTGAGATGTCGAGGGGCATTTGATCATTCGCCCATTGTGTCCACAGGTTCAAGGACTTCTACGAGGTGGACCCCCACAAGTTCCAGAACAAGACCAATGGCATCACACCCCGACGCTGGCTGGTCATGTGCAATCCTGGACTGGCTGAAGTCATTGCAGAGGTATGTGGTGGAGTATACAGCTAAAGTGAAGGAAGAGTGGCTTTGACAGTAGTGTTTGATAGAATTCTTCTAAACATGCGTGTTTCTGAATGTTTGAATGTGCAGAGGATTGGTGAGGATTACATCCGCGATCTGGGCCAGCTGAAGAATTTGCTGGAGTTTGTGGATGACGATACTTTGATTCGGGACATCGCCAAGGTCAAACAGGTCAGAACATAACAGTCTCTTCTCATATGGCGTCGTTGTCATTTCGGTCCACATCTCCGTCTTGAGACAATGACTATCACTCCTCCTAACACCTGATTCTATCTGTAGGAGAACAAGCTTAAGTTTTCTGCCTATCTCGAGGAGCACTACAAGGTGAAGATCAACCCCAACTCCATGTTCGACGTTCAAGTCAAGAGGATCCACGAGTACAAGAGGCAGCTGCTTAACTGCCTGCACATCATTACTCTCTACAACCGTGAGTGGTACTCCATTCTTTCACAGCTCTAGTGAGAGACATTATTCAGTAAACCAAGTTAGCCTGTCTTCTTTTTCAATCAGGCATCAAGAAGGAGCCCAACAAGAATTGGACCCCCAGGACTATCATGATTGGAGGAAAGGTGAGTGGCAATTAAAGTGTGATGACATAACAAGGATACACAGTGTATTGTAAAAGTCTTAGTCATAGATATATTTTGTTAGCCTGGTCCTACATCTGTTTGAGCTGTCTTGCCAACTCCTATGGAGACAACGACTATAGTTTTTAAGACAGCACAAACAGATCTGGGACCAGGCTAATCTTTTGAGCTACCCTGTATGAGATTTTGGCATCCATGTGCTTCCATATGTTTTTTCTCCATTTTCCCCAGGCTGCCCCTGGTTACCACACTGCTAAGCTGATCATCAGGCTGATCACGGCCGTTGGAGATATTGTCAACCATGACGAGGTGGTGGGCGACCGCCTCAAAGTCATCTTCCTGGAGAACTACAAGGTCACTCTGGCCGAGAAAAGTAAAAAAAAAGTCACATACTTTATTGGTTTCTTTCTTTATGCTCCCATAGGAGCTAAATATCCCTCCATGTCTTCCTTCCTCGTTTAAGACTTCGCGCTCGCTAGCGCCGCCAAATTCTGTTAAAGGTTCTAAGACGCATCTTTCTCGGCCTGGTCTCATCTCTCTATTTCTGTTTATCCCTATCCCGCCCCCCCCCCCCCCCAATCTCTCTTTCTCTCTCTACCCAGTCATCCCTGCGTCTGATCTATCTGAGCAGATCTCCACAGCTGGCACAGAGGCGTCTGGAACTGGCAACATGAAGTTCATGCTGAACGGAGCGCTCACCATCGGCACAATGGACGGAGCCAACGTAGAGATGGCTGAGGAGGCCGGGGAGGAGAACCTCTTCATCTTCGGTATGAGGGTGGATGACGTGGACGCCATGGACAAGAACGGGTAAGATCGTGGAGGGTGTGAGTGGGTGGATAGATGGACAAAGAGGTTCTGGTTAGTGATGGTGGAGAAGACAAAAAGATTGGCATTGGATGATAGCTATGGAGAGAACTTATGGATGACATGGAAGGATGCTTACTTGGTAAAGTTTGGTGAGGAAGCCAAGACGTTTGGAATGGTGAAGGATGGAACGGGGGTGACTTGGAAATGATGATAGGTGGAAAAATGACATAATGGAAAAAATATGTTTTATCTTCTTTATAAATGTATCCTCTTCTTTGGTAATTTATCCATCTTCCAGATATGATGCCATGGAGTACTACAATCGCATTCCTGAGCTGAAGCTGGCCATGGACCAGATCGCTGGTGGATACTTCAGCCCCGACCAGCATGACCTCTTCAAGGACATTGTCAACATGCTACTGCATCATGACAGGTGGGTGAAAAAGCTGAGTCACCGAAAGAATACCCAAATGCTGACACACTGTACTCAACTGATGTACACGCAGCCACACAATGTCTAACCCGAGCATGATGTTTGTGTTGCAGATTCAAGGTGTTCGCTGACTACGAAGCCTACATCAAATGTCAGGACAAAGTCAGTGCTCTCTACAAGGTCAGTGTTTCATAGACTGAATATCTATTGTTTTATTTTTTCTTAATTTCTTTATTTTTTTGTAAAGTGTGTTAAGATCTGTTTTAAATGCACTGTAAATAAAAGGTGACTTTTTTGTAAAGTGTGTTAAGATCTGTTTTAAATGCACTGTAAATAAAAGGTGACTTGACTATTCCCCTGTCAACTCTCAGAGTTTTTCCACATACATAACATAACAGTATTCCTTCCTTCTGCAATGGTTTTAATTCCCCTCTCTTCCGATCCATCCCAACAGAACCCCAAAGAATGGACCAAGATGGTGATCCACAACATCGCTGGTTGTGGTAAATTCTCTAGCGACCGCACCATCTCCCAGTACGCCCGGGAGATCTGGGGCATGGAGCCCAGCCTGGAAAGGATCCCTGCCCCAGATGATCCTCGCCAATAAGCCCCAGCCCGAAAACCAGCCTCAGGCTTGTCCACATTCCCAACCTCTGTTTTTCCCACAGCCCCCAACTTCTGCCTTTACCTCTGGCTATTCCACAAAAAAAAGAAATGTTAACTTGAGAAATGGTTTAGAAACCTGAAATCTCCCCTATAACTAGTACCTTTTCATTGTGCTATTTAATTGTGGTCAGTATTAGTTAATGATTGACTATAGCAACCCCCTGTCCAGCTATGTGATGGCCAATAACCTGATACCACTTTTAACCTCGACATTCAGTACTAAATTTCAATGGGCTGGGTCAAAATCAGCATTCTCCTTGCACTCAATGCATAGTCGACTGGCTGTGCAACATCAGTAACACTGTTGACCATCATTTCAGACAATTTGGCCGGAGAATACACCCTTTAACAGTCATTGGGGTCAACAAGTAGCTGGAAACCTCAACACTGTCTAATGGTACCAAAACCATGTCTTCCAAGGATGAGACAAGATACAACATTTGAGTGGCTGAAAATATGCACATTCTTCTCACATAGACACTGTGATTCTACACTACAGCTTTGGCCTGCCAATGACCACCTCTTTAATCATATCTGCACCAAATAACAAATCAGGTTCAATGGATTAGGTTGACATGCTCATCTTTTGGCTAGTGCCCTACACAATGCTTATTACTAAAAATAGTTTCTGCTGTCAGCTGTGTTTTGTTTAGCATGATCCCATCAGTATATCCTCAAAACGTTGTTCCGGTGTCGGAAGTTATGATCCATCATTTAGTGCAACAAACTAAGCCTTCTCTCCTCCACCTTCTCTGCCTAATACCTCTATGATTGACTATAAAGCTGCCTTAACGAAGCTGTGTGTGTAGTTGTACAGCCTAAAGTGAGCCCATGAACACCTTGACTGCTCATGTAAGCAGCTAGTTTTTTTTATGTTCAAATAAATAACAATTTCTGGTACAATAGTATTTTTCAGTGTTTGGAAGTCTTGGACTTAACTTTAAGATTATACTAGTAATTGAGTGTGTAGGGTTGATGTAAATTGCACTTTCCATTAGTTTATTCATGTTTATCTTCCTTTAGGAAGAGTCTGAAAAGCACTGAAAGCTTCAAACCCTGCATTCTCTTGTTAATGTGAAACAACCGTCAATAAAGGAGACAAAGTTACAACAATTATTGTGATATTTTGTTACATTCCAAAATAGCTACATTCTCTCATCACTTTTTGTCTATAAATTTTTGTGTCTATGAATAAAAACTGAGCAAATTACACCACGAAAATTAGGTAAAGATCATATGACGGGGCTACCGCAGGACTATACAATTGCAAACAAAGCCAAAGTGAAGTACACACAACAAACACACAAACAAGCTAACTAGCTGTATAACTGGAACCTGTTGCTGCGTTTGAATCATGCATGGCCTTCTGCGGGGAATGCTGAAAGTACGGTTGGCTGTGGCTCTTCTTTGAGATTGAGTTGGTGGATCGTATCCAACTTTTAAGGTGCATACACCGACACCTAAGATGCATGCACCGCCTCCCAAAATACAAAGGCCACGTGGGACAACTTTGTTTGGATGTCTGGACGATACTGAAAATATTTAGCTAGATAATGACCTCCTTTTCCACATGGAAAAGACAGACAGAGACTTGCTAGCTACAGTGCCTTGCGAAAGTATTCGGCCCCCTTGAACTTTGTGACCTTTTGCCACATTTCAGGCTTCAAACATAAAGATATAAAACTGTATTTTTTTGTGAAGAATCAACAACAAGTGGGACACAATCATGAAGTGGAACGACATTTATTGGATATTTCAAACTTTTTTAACAAATCAAAAACTGAAAAATTGGGTGTGCAAAATTATTCAGCCCCTTTACTTTCAGTGTAGCAAACTCTCTCCAGAAGTTCAGTGAGGATCTCTGAATGATCCAATGTTGACCTAAATGACTAATGATGATAAATACAATCCACCTGTGTGTAATCAAGTCTCCGTATAAATGCACCTGCACTGTGATAGTCTCAGAGGTCCGTTAAAAGCGCAGAGAGCATCATGAAGAACAAGGAACACACCAGGCAGGTCCGAGATACTGTTGTGAAGAAGTTTAAAGCCGGATTTGGATACAAAAAGATTTCCCAAGCTTTAAACATCCCAAGGAGCACTGTGCAAGCAATAATATTGAAATGGAAGGAGTATCATACCACTGCAAATCTACCAAGACCTGGCCGTCCCTCTAAACTTTCAGATCATACAAGGAGAAGACTGATCAGAGATGCAGCCAAGAGGCCCATGATCACTCTGGATGAACTGCAGAGATCTACAGCTGAGGTGGGAGACTCTGTCCATAGGACAACAATCAGTCGTATATTGCACAAATCTGGCCTTTATGGAAGAGTGGCAAGAAGAAAGCCATTTCTTAAAGATATCCTTAAAAAGTGTTGTTTAAAGTTTGCCACAAGCCACCTGGGAGACACACCAAACATGTGGAAGAAGGTGCTCTGGTCAGATGAAACCAAAATTGAACTTTTTGGCAACAATGCAAAACGTTATGTTTGGCGTAAAAGCAACACAGCACATCACCCTGACCACACCATCCCCACTGTAAAACATGGTGGTGGCAGCATCATGGTTTGGGCCTGCTTTTCTTCAGCAGGGACAGGGAAGATGGTTAAAATTGATGGGAAGATGGATGGAGCCAAATACAGGACCATTCTGGAAGAAAACCTGATGGAGTCTGCAAAAGATCTGAGACTGGGACGGAGATTTGTCTTCCAACAAGACAATGATCCAAAACATAAAGCAAAATCTACAATGGAATGGTTCAAAAATAAACATATCCAGGTGTTAGAATGGCCAAGTCAAAGTCCAGACCTGAATCCAATCGAGAATCTGTGGAAAGAACTGAAAACTGCTGTTCACAAATGCTCTCCATCCAACCTCACTGAGCTCGAGCTGTTTTGCAAGGAGGAATGGGAAAAAATTTCAGTCTCTCGATGTGCAAAACTGATAGAGACATACCCCAAGCGACTTACAGCTAGCCCCAAATTGTTATATTTTTCTAAAGTGCTTTATGCTATTTGCCTCACCACTTCTGCGTGTTTTGTTGACTATGAACTTGCTTGTTTACCCAACATGGGACAGTCTATGTTATGTTTGTTCCCATACTCGGGATTCTGACTCTCTATTGGCCACACGGACTCTTGGCCTCCCATCCTATTCTAACCACCTATCGCCGGCTTTGTGTTCATGTTACCTGATGAAATTGCTGTACAAAATGATCTTGTTGCCATCTAATGCACATTCAAATGTAATAAATCAATACTGCAGATCTCTCCATGTCCTTTGCCATGCCCTGATTGTATTACTGCTTATTATATCTGGAAATGTGCACGTCAATTTCTTCAATAGCTGATCAGGTCTATATAATTATCAAACTTATATATATTGGTAGTAGAAAGGAAACACAAACTCTTTGTTTAAGTATTAAAATTCTCCTTTAGCAATACAATTGTAGGCAGAAGTTGGTACAGAGTACAGTATATGATAGCTCTACCCAGGTTATGCAAAGTGTCTAAGGCCTCCTGTAACTCCTAAAGCCTCCCCAGTCCCCCTTGCGTGACTTTCCCTGACAACAACATTTTAATAAATCTAACCTCCCTCTGACAGCAGCAACCATCTTTTCAGCAATTAAAAGCTTACAAGTGGGTTTGACCGAAACTTGACCTTTCACTGCAAGTATAGGGTCATAACAAGGTGAATGGGTCTAAGCATCTTCTGACAGGTGGCTGTTTTCATCAGGCCTGCGGCAGCCTGGTGTTCTCAGAAAACCAGTCATATTCTCAGAACCTCAGACAACGAGACGGCCTACAGGGAGGAGTTGAGGGCCCTCGGAGTGTGGTGTCAGGAAAATAACCTCACACTCAACATCAACAAAACAAAGGAGATGATCGTGGACTTCAGGAAACAGCAGAGGGAGCACTCCCCTATCCACATCAACTGGACAGTAGTGGAGAAGGTGGAAAGTTTTAAGTTCTCGGCGTACACATCACGGACAAACTGAAATGGTCCACCCACATAGACAGTGTGGTGAAGAAGGCGAAACAACGCCTCTTCAACCTCAGGAGGCTGAAGAATTCTGGCTTGTCAACAAAAACACTCACAAACTATTGACTTTGAGGGTTTTTCAAAATGTCTACATATGGCTCGTCTACTCAGATTTTGGACCATGTTTACCCATTGATGACTGGTTTTCAATTGGTTCCCCTGGATCTCTATTCCTCAGAGCAGAGACTGCTGGTGCAGAATAAGAAGCACCAAAACATGTACCTTAAAGGTTTACCCCCAAGTTTTGTTTTTAACAATGTGACCAAAGTGGTCATGTGTAACAACATCTGGGTCTGGGTGTGCACTCTTATCTGTTATGATGGCTGTGATGTATTCTGGCAGTGTGATAGGTGGTGCCTCACCTGACGTTCCTGGACATTCACTGCTGTAGGTGTTGCCGCGATGACCTGGTATGGGCCCATCCAGCATTAACAAAGTCCCTACCCTTCCAAATGCAAACTCAGGAGAGGCAAGTTTTTTTTTTTCTGATTCAGTACACAGTAGTAGGGTGTTGTAACATTCATAGTGGCAGATTTCTCAACTGCATAAGCCGTAGCTGCCAGTGCCTTATCACAGGGATGCAGACCTCATCTTTTGGGGTATCCCAGCGAGTCCCATTGTCCTCACTGACTTAGATGTGAGAAGGGGGTCAGGGCATCCCTATTGTTGATTATTCTGCGGTGGGAACCACACCTGGTTGGTCGCAGGAGGCTGTTGGGGTCATCCATATTGTCGACCATTCATTGGTTGAGTCTGGGGGAAAAACAGGTTGAGGCTGTCCAGTGTAGGCTAGTCTTCCACCTCTACCACCTTGGAAGTTCCCTCTGCCAGCATTCCCTTTCCATTGACCTCTTCCCCTCTGCTGCCGAGGTTGCTGCTGTGGTTGTTGTCGTCACATGTTTCTCATATGACATGTCCTTCCGAAATTCCAGCTCACCAGAGGTTGTCTCAGTGGTGGAAGGTATGGTTGTGGGTTGCCATATGGCTGAGCTGCAGGTGCTTGGTGAAACTGTGATGCAGGCGGTTGACGAGGTTTCTTGAGCTGTGTGTCAAGTCCAGCCTTTCTTGTTCTTTCCTCAGTCTTCATCTTTTTCCAGGCTCTGCAGTGATGCGGGGAAATTGTTTCGCTGCTGTTTCCAAGTCCCCAAAACTTTGTAATCATAGTACAGTTGTCCTGTACCAGAGGTCTTTATTACCAGGGGATACGTTCCCAGCTGTTGATGCATACTCTGTGAACCGGCAGCACATGCACGAGAGTTCTTCAGACTATCGGAAAACTTCTTCTTCTTCTTCAATTTCAGCTCCTTTCTCCTTATCTCCTCTTCTCTTCTCTTCCTTTGTTAAGTTGCTTCCACTTATCATTTTGTCTCTGTCTTCATAATCGCAATATCGTCTGATTTTGTCAACAGCTTTATCCATTTCTCTCTGCACCTTCTTTTCTTGAGCTGCCATGAGGTCCTTTGCCGTGGTAACTCAAGGGCAGAGAGGTGTTGATTGTGTCCTGGCATCATTCCATATATCTCCTAGTTCTTGATACAGCTTACCCGGTGGTGGGGGAGAGTTTCCGTCTTGGTCTGGCAGGGGACCAGGTTCCCATGTCTCCCTATTCAGAAAAGTCAAGTCTCCAGTAAAAGCAACCTTCCCGGTACCATCACATCAAATCAAATTTTATTTGTCACATACACATGGTGAGCAGATGTTAATGCGAGTGTAGCGAAAAGCTTGTGCTTCTAGTTCCCACCATGCAGTAATATCTAACAAGTAATATAACCTAACAATTTCACAATAACTACCTTATATACACAAGTGTAAAGGAATTAATAAGAATATGTACATAAAAATATATGAATGAGCGATGGCCGAATGGCATAGGCAAGATGCAGTAGATGGTATAGAGTACAGTATATACATATGAGATGAGTAATGTAGGGTATGTAAACATTATATAAAGTGGCATTGTTTAAAGTGGCTAGTGATACATTTATTACATACATTTTTTCATTATTAAAGTGGCTAGAGATGAGTCAGTATGTTGGTAGCAGCCACTCAATGTTAGCTGATGGCTGTTAGCTGTTGATGGCTGTTTAACAGTCTGATGGCCTTGAGATAGAAGCTGTTTTTCAGTCTCTCGGTCCCCGCTTTGATGCAGCTGTACTGACCTCGCCTTCTGGATGATAGTGGGGTGAACAGGCAGTGGCTCGGGTGGTTGTTGTCCTTGATGATCTTTTTGGCCTTCCTGGGACATCGGGTAGTGTAGGTGTCCTGGAGGGCAGGTCGTTTGGCCCCGGTGATGCGTTGTGCAGACCTCACTACCCTCTGGAGTGCCTTGCGGTCGAGGGCGGAGCAGTTGCCGTACAGGATGCCCAAAAGGATGCTCTCGATTGTGCATCTGTATAAGTCTGTGAGTGTTTTTGGTGACAAGATGAATTTCTTCAGCCTCCTGAGGTTGAAGAGGCTCTGTTGCACCTTCTTCACCACGCTGTCTGTGTGGGTGGACCATTTCAGTTTGTCCGTGATGTGTACACTGAGGAACTTAAAACTTTCCACCTTCTCCACTACTGTCCTGTCGATGTGGATAGGGGGATGCTCCCTCTGCTGTTTCCTGAAGTCTAAAACCATCTCCTTTGTTTTGTTGACATTGAGTGTGAGGTTATTGTCCTGACACCACACTCCAAGGGCATTCACCTCCTCCCTGTAGGCCATCTCGTCGTTGTTGGTAATCAAGCCTACCACTGTTGTGTTGTCTACAAACTTGATGATTGAGTTGAAGGCGTTTATGGCCACACAGTCATGGGTGAACAGAGAGTTCAGGAGAGGGCTGAGAATGCACCCTTGTGGGGCCCCAGTGTTGAGGATCAGCAGGGTGGAGATGTTGTTACCTACCCTCACCACCTGGGGGCTGCCTATCAGGAAGTCTAGGTCACAGTTGTGTAGGGTGGGGTCGAGACCCAGGGTCAGCATTCTCACATAGGTATTCCTCTTGTCCAGTTGGGTTAGGGCAGTGTACAGTATGATTGCGTCGCCTGTGGACCTATTGGGGCGGTAAGCAAATTGGAGTGGGTCTAAGGTGTCAGGTAGGGTGGAGGTGATATGGTCCTTGACTAGTCTCTCAAAGCACTTCATGATGACGGAAGTGAGTGCTACGGGGCGATAGTCATTTAGCTCAGTTACCTTCACTTTCTTGGGAACAGGAACAATGGTGGCCCTCTTGAAGCATGTGAGAACAGCAGACTGGGATAAGGATTGATTGAATATGTACCAGCCAGCTGGCCAGCCAGCTGGCCTGCGCATGCTCTGAGGATGTGGCTCGGGATGCTGTCTGGGCCGGCAGCTTTGCGAGGGTTAACACGTTTAAATGTTTTACTCCCGCAGTGAAGGAGAGCACGCAGGTTTTGGTAGCGGGCCATGTCAGTGGCACTGTATTGTCCTCAAAGCGAGCAAAGAAGTTGTTTAGTTTGTCTGGGAGCAAGACATCGTGGTCCGCGACGGGGCTGGTTTTCCTTTTGTGGTTTCTTTTGTGGTCCGACAGTAGACCCTGCCACATACCTCTTGTGTCTGAGCCGTTGAATTGCGACTCTACTTTGTCTCTATACTGACGCTTAGCTTGTTTGATTGCCTTGCGGAGGGAACAGCTACACACTGTTTGTATTCGGTCATTTCCGGTCACCTTGCCCTGATTAAAAGCAGTGGTTCGCGCTTTTAGTTTTGCGCAAATGCTGCCATCAATCAATCCACTGTTTCTGGTTGGGGAATGTTTTAATAGACACTGTGGGTACAATATCACCGATGCACTTGCTAATAAACTCGCTCACCGAATCAGCGTATTCATCAATGTTATTGTTCGATGCTATGTGGAACATATCACAGTCTACGTGATCGAAGCAATCTTGAAGCGTGGAATCCGATTGGTCGGACCAGCGTTGAACAGACCTGAGCACGGGTGCTTCCTGTTTTAGTTTCTGTCTATAGGCTGGGAGCAACAAAATGGAGTCGTGGTCAGAATCCCCTCCTTGGCTCGGGACTCTTCCTCCCTCTGGTCCTGGAGACCAAGCACCTGGAGCTTCTAGTTTGTTTGGGAGTAGTGGATAAATTCCTTTAAACCTATCTCCGCAGTAGGGAGGGGGCTGGTGGAGCATATAGTGGAGCGCTGCATTCTAGAGGAAGCTTCTTTGTCTTAAGAGAGTCAGGGTGTTTAGACATTGCTAATTCTTTCTTCAAACAGGTGGATTTTGGTTGGAACCAGAATAGGTTACCCTCAGTTTTTAACATTTGCCAATGCAGTCACAGAGAACGGGGTGGATTTTTTCTTTCCCTTTGACTTATTTTCCTGTCTTCTTTTCACAATGTCCTGCACATGGTGATACTTGGTTTAATTAAATGACCCATCCGTAGGCCATCTATATTCAGAGGCTTCTTTTTTCATTGTGGGGTATTTTCCTATTAAGAACTGTAGAGGGGTGGTGGGTTTCATAGCAATCGGCCCCTCCGGTAACTCTGAGCTCTCAAAAAGTTTTTAATTTTTACATTTAAAAAAAATTAGGCTCTATTTGTAATGTGAATACAGATAAATGAATACAAAATAACCCTATATGTGTATAGTCTATCCCTTAACTCGCATAAGTTTATTTAAAGCAGAGTGATAAGTCAATGATAACTGAATACCATGCAAGGTATGGGTGGTGTAAAATAATCGTCCTCTTTGGGGCAACCACAAAATAGTAAAGGTTTCAAGAGAATTTATAACTGGTATAAACTTTGGTGTATCCTCCACAACAATCCTTGCATCTCTGTGATAATCTTCTCCTTCCAAGGGAGAAACTATTACTTCCAAACTATTTATTTTTAAATAGCGTGGGTCAGTAACACACGGGCAGGTGTATTCACTAATACAGCAATGGTGCATGCTTTAAGGTTTATCCCCCCACAGCCAACCCTTTGAGCATCTGATCGAAATGTTCACTCCGCTAATTCAAATACACAGGCTTTATATTGTCTATAACTAACTCCCGATTAAACATCCCACCATCCAGTCATACCACGCAGAAGACATAACACATAGAACAATTACAAAAGACATAGAACAATTACAGAGTACTTATCAGAAAAATATTCAAACTCTTAACTCTATCACAACAATCGGCGTTTTATACTTGGAATTCATGCCCTAAGCCCTATCACCAAGTCTCATCGAACACAGAAGTAACCGGCAGTTTTATACTTGGAATTCATGCCCTAAGCCCTATCGCCAAGTCTCATCGAACACAGAAGTAACCGGCAGTTTTATACTTGGAATTCATGCCCTAAGCCCTATGACCAAGTCTCATCGAACACAGAAGTAACCGGCAGTTTATACTTGGAATTCATGTCCTAAGCCCTATCACCAAGTCTCATCGAACACAGAAGTAACCTGCGTTTTATACTTGGAATTCATGTCCTAAGCCCTATCACCAAGTCTCTTCAAACACAGAAGTAATCGGCAGTTTATACTTGGAATTCATGCCCTAAGCCCTATCACCAAGTCTCATCGAACACAGAAGTAAACGGCAGTTTATACTTGGAATTCATGCACTAAGCCCTATCACCAAGTCTCATCGAACACAGAAGTAAACGGCAGTTTATACTTGGAATTTATGCTCTAAGCCCCATCACCAAGTCTCATCGAACACAGAAGTAACCGGCAGTTTATACTTGGAATTTATGCCTTAAGACCCATCACCAAGTCTCATCGAACACAGAAGTAAACGGCAGTTTATACTTGGAATTCATGCCCTAAGACCCATCACCAAGTCTCATCATCATAAACATTTAACCCGGGAATTTATATAACCTATTTCCACCTAGGTGGTTTGTGCTTCCTCCCACGGGTTGTGCAACAATAATTTCACACTTTCGATTATTCCACTATTACAGAGAAATTTAGGTTCATATAAATTTAACAGCGAGGCGCCACTTAAATTGGTATAGAATCAGCTTGATCCCCTCTGTCGAAGACGCTTGGACCTTCTTTTTTTATATTTTCAGTGGTATCGTTAACAAATATGCGCCCATAAATAAAAATAGAATAAAAAACAGGTCCGGCACCTGGTTCAACCGTGATCTGGCAGAGTTACTCCACCTCAAGAATTCCATTTGGCAAATCACTCAGCACAAAATCACACAAAATCACACAATATAAGTGCACTCAAGCTATCCGGAAGGCCAAAGTTACTTGCTTTAAGGAGCAGTTCTCTCTCTGTGGGCCTAACCCCAAGAAGTTGTGGAAAATGGTTAAAGACCTGGAGAATATACCCCTTTTAACCTGTCTCTCCTCTCTGGGGAGGTTTCCATTGCTTGGAAGGCAGTCACGGTGCATCCTTTATTTAAAGTGGGAGTTCAAGCTGATCCTAACTGTTATAGACCCATTTCTATTTTGCCCTGCTTATCGAAAGTGTTGGAAAAACGTGTCAATAATCAACTGACTGGCTTTCTTGATTTCTATAGTATTCTCTCGTGTATGCAATCTGGTTTCCGCTCAGGTTATGGATGTGTCACTGCAACCTTGATGGTCCTAAATTATGTCAAAATTGCCCTTGATTCTAAGCAATGTTGTGCTGCTATTTTGATTGACTTGCCCAAAGCTTTTGACAGTTCCATTCTTGTGGGCCGGCTAAGGAGTATTGGTGTTTCTGAGGGGTCTTTGGCCTGGTTAGCTAAATACCTCTCTCAAAGAGTGCAGTGTATAAAGTCAGAACATCTGCTATCTCAGCCACTTCCTGTCACCAAGGGAGTACCCCAAGGCTCGATCCTAGGCCCCAAGTTCTTCTTAATTTACATCAATAACATAGCTCAAGCAGTAGGAAGCTCTCTCATCCATTTATATGCAGGTGATACAGCCTTATACTCAGCTGACCCCTCCCCAGATTTTGTGTTAAATGCTCTACAGCAAAGTTTTCTTTGTGTCCAACAAGCTTTCTCTGCCCTTAACCTCTTGAAACTCCCCATCCCGGATCCGGGATTGTGACTAAGCCTCAGGCTCATTAGCATAACGCAACGTTAACGATTTCTGAAAATCGCAAATAAAATTAAAATAATGCGTTTGCTCTCAAGCTTAGCCTTTTCTTAACAACACTGTCATCTCAGATTTTCAAAATATGCTTTTGAACCATAGAAATTGACTAATTTGTGTAAGAGTATGCAAAGCTAGCATAGCATTTTGTGTAGCATGTAGCACGCAACATTTTCACAAAAGCCAGATAACCAAATAAATAAAATCATTTACCTTTGAAGAGCTTCTGATGTTTTCAATGAGGAGACTCCCAGCCACATACCAAATGCGCAGTGTTTCCTGAAAGCGTCTGTGTGTAGGAGAAATCGTTCCGTTTTCTACATTGCGCCTGGCTACCGAAACGAACCGAAAATGCAGTCACCTACAACGTGAAACTTTTTCCGGATTAACTACATAATATCGACCGAAACATGGCAAACGTTGTTTGGAATCAATCCTCAAGGTGTTTTTTCACATATCTCTTCATTGACATGCAGTTCGTGGAAGCTTGCTTCTCTCTCTGTGCCCCATGGAAAAATACTGGCAGGTGACTTTTGCGCACCAATTTCGGCGCAGGACACCGGGCGGACACGTGGTAAATGTGGTCTCTTATGGTCAATCTTCCAACGATCTGCCTACAAATACGTCACAATGCTGCAGACACCTTGGGGAAACGACAGAAAGGGCAGACTCATTCCTCTTGCGTTCACAGCCATATAAGGAGATCATGAAAGACAGAGCCTCAAAAATCCTTGTCATTTCCTGGATGCCAAGTCATCTTGGTTTTGCCTGAAGCTCACGTTAAAGGGCACGCACAGAGAAGATATTTGTATTTCTGGACACGTCAGAGTGTTTTCTTTCGAACAGTAGCAATTATATGCATAGTCGAGCATCTTTTTGTGACAAAATATCTTGTTTAAAACGGGAACGTTTTTCTTCCAAAAATGAAATAGCGCCACCATAAGTGTAAGAGGTTAACCTTGTTCTGAACACCTCAGAAACAAAGGTCATGTGGTTTGGTAAGAAGAATGCCCCTCTTCCCACCGGTGTGATTACTACCTCTGAGGGTTTAGAGCTTGAGGTAGTCACCTCATACAAGTACTTGGGAGTATGGCTAGACGGTACATTATCCTTCTCTCAGCACATATCAAAGCTGCAGGCTAAGGTGAAATCTAGACTTGGTTTCCTCTATCGTAATCACTCCTCTTTCACCACAGCTGCAAAACTAACCCTGATTCAGATGACCATCCTACTCATGCTAGATCACGGAAACATAATTTATAGATCGTCAGGTAAGGGTGCTCTCGAGTGGCTAGATGTTCTTTACCATTCGGCTATCAGATTTGCCACCAATGCTCATCACTGCACTCTACATCACCGCACTCTATACTCCTCTGTAAATTGGTCATCTCTGTATACCCGTCGCAAGACCCACTGGTTGATGCTTATTTATAAAACCCTCTTAGGTCTCACTCCCCCCCCATCTGAGATACCTACTGCAGCCCTCATCCTCCACATACAACACCCGTTCTGCCGGTCACATTCTGTTAAAGGTCCCCTAAGCACACACATCCCTGGGTCTCTCCTCCTTTCAGTTCGCAGCAGCAAGAGACTGGAACGAGCTGCAAAAAACACTCAAACTGGACCAGTTTATCTCCATCTCTTCATTCAAAGACTTAATCGTGGACATTCTTACTGACAGTTGTGGCTGCTTCCCGTGATATATTGTTGTTCTCTACCTTCTTGCCCTTTGTGCTGTTGTCTGTGCCCAATAATGTTTGTACCATGTTTTGTGCTGCTACCATGTTGTGCTGCTGCCATGTTGTGTTGCTATCATGTTGTTGTCATGTGTTGCTACCATGCTATGTTTTCATGTGTTGCTGCCATGCTATGTTGTCATGTGTTGCTGCCTTGCTATGTTGTTGTCTTTAGGTCTCTCTTTACGTAGTATTGTGTTGTCTCTCTTGTCATGATGTGTGTTTTGTCATATATTTTAATAAAAAAAAACATTTTTCAATCCCCGTCCCTGCAGGAGGCCTTTTGCCTTCTGGTAGGCCGTCATTGTAAATAAGAAGTTGTTCTTAATAACTGACATGTCTAGTTAAATAAAGGTTAAATAAAAAATATATATACTGTACTGGAGTGTGAGGCCAGTCATGGCCTACCTACATTAAATTATCTTCATTAGTCCTGTTCCTCTAGGAAAAAAATGCACCACCAACTAACCCAACACCTATAGACCACTATTTCATAAAAAAATATATATCACCACCTCATTCCACTACTTTGACCCTAACTTATCCAACACGGTCTGGGAGGACGGGATTCTTTTGTTCAACACACCTTGTAACTCTTCCGCAGTAAAGCCTTGTACACCCAAGTACTTCTCTGCAGCTCTCTGTATTGTTCTAGGCCTAGTACTCACCCTTGACCCATCATCCTCTACTCTCTTCACTGCCTCAGCATACGGCACCTTCTGTTCTACTCTCCCTTTGTCCCATGCCCTCCTGCACACTTCTAACATCTCGGAATCTCCCTCCTACACACTACTGCAACATGACCATAAGCTTGGCATCTGAAACACCTTAGTGGGTTCAGCACAAAAAATCTCACTGGATAACTGACATATCCTAACATGACTTCATCAGGTAAAAACTCTGCTTCATATACTCAACAGGACAGACAATGTTTTCTCAGTTTCTCCATGCTCGCCACCAGGTCTGCGTCGCACCAAACAACGGGCGTCATAGACAAAGAGAATTTTCAATTTCAGTTGCTCCACCTCAACACTTAATGCCACCCTAGTAATCACTCCTTTCAAAGGCGCCCTGCTCCTGAGATCAAAGCAAATCACAGATCTTGTCCCTAGTCGCGTGGCGGGATGCACCCGGTCCCTCTGGACGGAAGGAATACAGAAAGTCCATTTCAAGCTAACCCGATTTAACAGTACCCAGCTTAATTTTTGAATTAGCCAAAAAGCAGGGAATACCTTTTTCAAAGGATTTCACTCCCACTGTGCTCAAATCTTCCTTTGCATGACCATCGGTGTGAGGCTCAAACTCGGAGGTCTTCACCACACCTGCTACCACAGGTAATTCCTCCTCACTCTTGTCAGGTTCAATTTCTGATCCATCAGAGACAGCAGAATATGGTTTGTACTTGCCACCATTCTTCCTCAACACACATCTTCCCACTACACTCTGCCCTTCTTCCTAGCTGTCCATAAACACGTCCATCTGTTGATCATGATCTTGGTACGCCTTCATCCATTGTATTGTTTGCAGAGCACGCACTGATGGCGATTCTCCAAAACCCAACTTCTGTTCCTTAGCCCAATTTACAATCTGGCTATCTCCGGCCTCTCCGTGTTTCCAGCTCTTCAAGGTCTCCAGCTCTACAACCCTCCTACATCAACAAGTGACTCAAAATCGCTCAAGCGCATTATCTCGTCAGCAACACTAAAAAAGTACTTCTGGGTGACACATGCAATCAACAAGCGTGCAAATGTATCCAGTAAACCACCCAAAGACAACATTGGCAACGCAGTGGGTGGGCCAGCGGTGCAGCTAGCCAGCTAGCTCAGACCATAACTAGCTGATTTGACATGCCGACTGAATTTTCTCAAAAAACTTATCAGAATGTGGGTTTAAGTCAATGCATTTCTTGCATGCCTTATTATTGGCAATTTGACAACCTGAGTGTTCTTGGGTGACCTATATGACAAAAGTGATGTCTTGTCTGCCTCTGTTTACAGGAAACACTTTCCGTCATGAGTGTTTTTCCACTGACCATACTTGGACCTCCTGGTTGGATCCTAGTCAATGCTCGAAACTACCAGAAGTGCTGAACTGTTTCACTACCACCTGTCTTGGTCAAAGTCTACTGTGCTGAATACCTTTTTCTGGCCTATGATGCTTGTAGTCATCGAACGAAATTACTGTTAGACATTTTTCCCAATAGAAACATGTAATCCAAATCTAGTGTCCGATCATTCTTTAAAAAACAATTTGGCGCGACATGCAATATTATGAGGTGAAGCATTTTAAGCATTATCTACAGTATCAGTCAAAAGTTTTGACACACTTACTCATTCCAGGGTTTTTCTTAATTTTTTACTATTTTCTACATTGCAGAATAATACTGAAGACATCACAACTATGAAATAACATATGAAATCATGTAGTAACCAAAAAAGTGTTCAACAAATCAAAATATATTTTATATTTGAGATTATTCAAAGTAGCCACCCTTTGCCTTGATGACAGCTTTGCACACTCGTGGCATTCTCTCAACCAGCTTTATGAGGTAGTCAACTGGAATGTATTTCAATTAACAGGTGTGCCTTGTTAAAAGTTAATTTGTGGAATTTCTTTCTTTAATGCGTTTGAGCCAATCAGTTGTGTCGTGACAAGGTAGGGGTGATATACAGAAGATAGTCCTATTTGGTAAAATACCAAGTCCATATTATGGCAAGAACAGCTTAAATAAGCAAAGTGAAATGACAATCCATCATTACTTTAAGACACGAAGTTCAGTCAAACCGGAAATTTTCGTCAAGTGCAGTCGCAAAAACCAGCAAGCGCTATGATGAAACTGGCTCTCATGAGGACTGCCACAGGAAAGGAAGACACCTTTGCTGCAGAGGATAAATTCATTAGAGTTACCAGCCTCAGAAATTGCAGCCCAAATAAATGCTTCACAGAGTTCAAGTAACAGACACATCTCAACATCAAGTGTTCAGAGGAGACTGTGTGAATCAGGCCTTCATGGTCGAATTTCTGCAAAGAAACCACTGCTAAAGGACACCAATAAGAAGAAGAGACTTGCTTGGGCCAAGAAACATGACTATGGTCATAAGACCGGATGGAAACCTGTCCTTTGGTCTGATGACTCCAAATTTGAGATTTTTGGTTCCAAACGCCATGTCTTTGTGAGACGCAGAGTAGGTGAACATATCAAATCAAATCAAATTTTATTTGTCACATACACATGGTTAGCAGATGTTAATGCGAGTGTAGCGAAATGCTTGTGCTTCCAGTTCCGACAATGCAGTAATAACCAACAAATAATCTAACTAACAATTCCAAAACTAATATCTTATACACAGTGTAAGGGGATAAAGAATATGTACATAAAGATATGAATGAGTGATGGTGCAGAGCAGCATAGGCAAGATACAGTAGATGGTATCGAGTACAGTATATACATATGAGATGAGTATGTAAACAAAGTGGCATAGTTAAAGTGGCTAGTGATACATGTATTACATAAGGATGCAGTAGATGATAGAGTACAGTATATATGTATACATATGAGATGAATAATGTAGGGTATGTAAACATTATATTAGGTAGCATTGTTTAAAGTGGCTAGTGATATATTTTACATCCTTTCCCATCAATTCCCATTATTGAAGTGGCTGGAGTTGAGTCAGTGTGTTGGCAGCAGCCACTCAATGTTAGTGGTTGCTGTTTAACAGTCTGATGGCCTTGAGATAGAAGCTGTTTTTCAGTCTCTCGGTCCCAGCTTTGATGCACCTGTACTGACCTCACCTTCTGGATGATAGTGGGGTGAACAGGCAGTGGCTCGGGTGGGTGTTGTCCTTGATGATCTTTATGGCCTTCCTGTAACATCGGGTGGTGTAGGTGTCCTGGAGGGCAGGTAGTTTGCCCCCGGTGATACGTTGTGCAGGCCTCACTACCCTCTGGAGAGCCTTACGGTTGTGGGCAGAGCAGTTGCCGTACCAGGCGGTGATACAGCCCGCCAGGATGCTCTCGATTGTGCATCTGTAGAAGTCTGTGAGTGTTTTTGGTGACAAGCCGAATTTCTTCAGCCTCCTGAGGTTGAAGAGGCGCTGCTGCGCCTTCTTCACGATGCTGTCTGTGTGAGTGGACCAATTTAGTTTGTCTGTGATGTGTATGCCGAGGAACTTAAAACGTACTACCCTCTCCACTACTGTTCCATCGATGTGGATAGGGGGGTGTTCCCTCTGCTGTTTCCTGAAGTCCACAATCATCTCCTTAGTTTTGTTGACGTTGAGTGTGAGGTTATTGTCCTGACACCACACTCCGAGGGCCCTCACCTCCTCCCTGTAGGCCGTCTCGTCGTTGTTGGTAATCAAGCCTACCACAGTTGTGTCGTCCGCAAACTTGATGATTGAGTTGGAGGCGTGCGTTGCCGCGCAGTCGTGGGTGAACAGGGAGTACAGGAGAGGGCCCAGAACGCACCCTTGTGGGGCCCCAGTGTTGAGGATCAGCGGGGTGGAGATGTTGTTGCCTACCCTCACCACCTGGGGGTGGCCCGTCAGGAAGTCCAGTACCCAGTTGCACAGGGCGGGGTCGAGACCCAGGGTCTCAAGCTTGATGACGAGCTTGGAGGGTACTATGGTGTTAAATGCCGAGCTGTAGTCGATGAACAGCATTCTCACATAGGTATTCCTCTTGTCCAGATGGGTTAGGGCAGTGTGCAGTGTGGTTGAGATTGCGTCGTCTGTGGACCTATTTGGGCGGTAAGCAAATTGGAGTGGGTCTAGGGTGTCAGGTAGGGTGGAGGTGAAATGGTCCTTGACTAGTCTCTCAAAGCACTTCATGATGACGGAAGTGAGTGCTACGGGGCGGCAGTCGTTTAGCTCAGTTACCTTAGCTTTCTTGGGAACAGGAACAATGGTGGCCCTCTTGAAGCATGTGAGAACAGCAGACTGGTATAGGGATTGATTGAATATGTCCGTAAACACACCAGCCAGCTGGTCTGCGCATGCTCTGAGGGCTCGGCTGGGGATGCCGTCTGGGCCTGCAGCCTTGCGAGTGTTAACACGTTTAAATGTTTTACTCACCTCGGCTGCAGTGAAGGAGAGACCACATGTTTCCGTTGCAGGCCGTGTCAGTGGCACTGTATTGTCCTCAAAGCGGGCAAAAAAGTTATTTAGTCTGCCTGGGAGCAAGACATCCTGGTCCGTGACTGAGCTGGATTTCATCTTGTAGTCCGTGATTGACTGTAGACCCTGCCACATACCTCTTGTGTCTGAGCCGTTGAATTGAGATTCTACTTTGTCTCTGTACTGACGCTTAGCTTGTTTGATAGCCTTACGGAGGGAACAGCTGCACTGTTTGTATTCGGTCATGTTACCTGTCACCTTGCTCTGATTAAAAGCAGTGGTTCGCGCTTTCAGTTTCACGCAAATGCTGCCATCAATCCACGGTTTCTGGTTAGGGAATGTTTTAATCATTGCTATGGGAACGACATCTTCAACGCACGTTCTAATGATGATCTCCGCATGTGAAGTTCCTACCGTGAAGCATGGAGGAGGAGGTGTGATGGTGTGGGGGTGCTTTGCTGGTGACACTGTCAGTGATTTATTTATAATTCAAGGCACTTTTAACCAGCATGGCTACCACAGCATTCTGCAGCGATACGCCATCCCATCTGGCTTGCTCTTAGTGGGACTATCATTTGTTTTTCAACAGGACAATGACCCAAAACACACCTCCAGGCTGCGTAAGGGATATTTGACGAAGAACGAGAGGGATGGAGTGCTGCATGAGATGATGTGGCCGCCACAATCACCCAATCTCAACCCAATTGAGATGGTTTGGGATGAGTTGGACCGCAGAGTGACGGAAAAGCAGCCAACAAGTGCCCAGCATATGTGGGAACTCATTCAAGACTGTTGAAAAAGCATTCCAGGTGAAGCTGGTTGAGAGAATTCCAAGAGTGTGCAAAGGTGTCATCAAGGCAAAGGGTGGCTTTGATGAATCTCAGTTTAAAATGTATATATTTGTTTATAACACTTTTTGGTTACTACATGATTCCATATGTGTTATTTTATAGTTTTGATATCTTCACTATTATTCTACAATGTAGAAAATAGGTCAAATAAAGAAAAACCCTTGAATGAGTAGGCGTGTCCAAACCTGGTACTGTACATCAAACCATGATATAATAGGTCATTTTTACATGCGCTGACCCAAGTGTTTTGTTGCTTTTCCATTGAGACTCACTCCCACATCATTGGGTCGCGATTCACCAATTTATGTTAAGTTCTGGCTGGGCCACTTTATGTTAAGTTCTAGTGTTCACGAATTTGACACTACAGACTCGTGGCTTTACAATGGCTTTGCCTGAAAAGAACCCAGGGCCGTGCTTTGGCTCCCAGTAAGCAGGTACGCTGGAGCCATAGTCCAGTGAGACAAATGTGCCGGGCGGCCCGCTTAGATGAGAACAAAAGTCTGCATTTTGGGTTAAACACTGGACTAAATCGTCAGTGGAAATGAGCCATTTGAGAAAGAAAAAGGTCTTGATGATTAATATAAAATTGGATGAGCTTTTCACTCAAACACATTCATTGCAAGTATAGAAAATCTAGTTATTTGGGACAGAAGACCAATGACCCGTTCTAAATATTTGTGATATCTGCATTTATGTGCATTTGTCATAGAGAAATATACAGCTGCTGTGCTGGGACCCGGAAGTTTAGAATGAGGTCAGTGAGACAGAGGAAACACAATTCTACGGCTAAAATGGCGCAGGAGCAACAGCAGGAAACAACACAGGGAGAGATGGAGGGTGAGTGAAACAACAGAACGAACGATGACCGAAATCTAACCGGCTTCGGCTATCAACGCATTGTTATTTTTGCCAGAGTAATGTGATTGTTAGGCAATCTAGTGATAGCAGTTGAGGGACAAGTTGCTTGCATGAATATGAGAGGGCAATAGGGGAGGCCAAAGCATTAAAATCACACACAAAGAAACGCATTATCGACCTGTAGTTTTTGGAGGATGAAGGTGATACCACATTATGTCACATATAATGCTTAATGGTATCTCATTCACAGTATATTTTTGCTGGATTTCAATTGGTTGTCAAATGTTTATTGACACCATAACTAAAATAGGATAGTTGGCTAGTTAGCAAGCTTAGCTAGCTTGCTAACCAATACATTCAACCGAGTTGTACCTAAAAATATGGTCTGATGTTGATAACATGGTTGCACTTGCACCCCAAGTGAACCAGATTTAATACTGTTGATTACCAATGGTAGACGGATATGTGATGACATAATTAGCTAAAACCCCATGCACGTTGTCATCAATTTCATTTTGTGGTATAAAGTACGTAACCAACAATTGTTATTAAAAAGTGTGATTTTTGCAAATATGCTTCCCATCACTGTGTTGTGTTGACACAGCTACTCCAATAACCATTATGTAATATTGCTAGTTCCCACGTTAAATTCAGAATTGGGGTTAACTTTTTTTTACAGCACCATTGCACTTCATTCTCTGTGAATGAACTGTCATGTTACTTGTAAACGTCATGTAAACGTCTATGTTGTTATTTTCTTCTCTCCAGCTGGAGGAGTAAACTGTCTTGCTTATGATGAGGCCATTATGGCACAGCAGGACAGAATTCAGCAGGAGGTGAGAGATTTTACACTTGAATAGGCGTCAATATTGATGGGAAATTATGTAAAATATATCACTAGCCACTTTAAACAATGCTACCTAATATAATGCTTACATACCCTACATTATTCATCTCATATGTATATACTGTACTCTATATCATCTACTGCATCTTTATGTAATACATGTATCACTAGCCACTTTAACTATGCCACTTTGTTTACATACTCATCTCATATGTATATACTGTACTCGATACCATCTACTGTATCTTGCCTATGCTATGCTGCTCTGTACCATCACTCATTCATATATCTTTATGTACATATTCTTTATCCCCTTACACTTGTGTATAAGACAGTAGTTTTGGAATTGTTAGTTAGATTACTTGTTGGTTATTACTGCATTGTCGGAACTAGAAGCACAAGCATTTCACTACACTCGCATTAACATCTGCTAACCATGTGTATGTGACAAATAAAATTTGATTTGATTTGAATTAGACTGACATAAGTTGGCTGTGGAGAAGGTTGAACTGCACTAGAAATGCATACCTTTGCATCACATGATTTTAATCACCCAGTGTTCTTGTTTTATATTGGTTTCTGTAAGTCTATGAGTATGAAACGTCCATGCGTTAACGTGTGTGTGTGCGTGCGTGTGCGTGTGTGTCTAGATCGCAACAAGCATCCTTTTAGTGTCAGACAGACAGGAGCTGTCAGTTTTGCAGAGAGAGTATGCCGCGGAAGACACCATTTATCAGCTCAAGATCAAGGTCAGTAAAAAGCACACAATTTTTCAATTACAGGATTTGAATCCGCATCACTTCATACTGGTTTAAGGCGAAAGGGTTCCTTACAATCACAAGATCAATCAAGGTTAGAAATGGTGACATAATTATTGTATTTACTCTCTTTCTGTCCCTTTTTCCCCCATAGGATTTACACAAAAAATACTCATATATTCGTAAGACGCGACCAGACGGGAACTGTTTCTACAGAGCTTTTGGCTTTTCACATCTCGAATCACTGCTCGAAGACAGCAAAGAGCTGCAGAGGTAACATAACACTTCCATGGTGCATTTAGCTCATTGGTGGTCGGTAAAGCAGACGATGTAATAGGAAAGATGGATGCAATATGATTAGTGTTGCTGCATTAATTAATAGGCACTGAATAACGATGCAATGTTTTATGTCTCTATAGGTTCAAAGCAGTGGCAGCAAAGAGCAAACTGGACCTGGTAAACCAGGGTTTCACTGAGTTCACCATTGAAGACTTCCACAATACTGTGAGTTGCTTCCCTCTTATTGTACACCACATGAACAACAGTGACAGCTCACACACATGACATACACTGAGCGTGCAAAACATGATTAACACCTGGACTTTCCATGACATAGACTGACCCAGTGAAAGATACGATCCCTTATTGATGTCACTTGTTAAATCCACTTCAATCAGTGTAGATGAAGGGGAGGAGACTGGTTAAAGAAAGATTTTTAAGCCTTGAGACATGTGCTATTGAGGGTGAATGGGCAAGACAAAATATTTAAGTGCCTTTGAACAGGGTATGGTAGTAGATGCCAGGCACACTGGTTTGTGTAAAGAACTGCAAAGCTGTTGCGTTTTTGTGTGTGTCAATAATAATCCACCCAAAGGGCATCCAGCCAACTTGACAAAACTGTGGGAAGCATTTGAGTCAACATGGGCTAGCATCCCAGTGGAATGCTTTCAACACCTCGTAGAGTCCATGCCCCAAGGAATTGAGGCTGGTCTGGGGGCAACCTTGTCTCATAGATTAGACGTAACATAGTAAATTAAATCCGGGATACTCAATCAGTATGATATGTTACATTTGGTATGGTTACATAATAAAAGTAGGGTGGTTGGTCAGAGTGGATGGGTGGGTGCATAATGCGTAAGTCTAGCATCCCCAAGGTTGCATGTTTGAATCTCATCGCGGACAACTTTAGCATTTTAGCAACTCTGGAACTACTAGTTGCTATTTTTAGCTACTTTGCAACTACTTAGTATGTTAGCTACCCCTAACCTTAACCCTTTTAGCTAACACTAACAAATTGGAATTCGTGTCATACATTTTGCAAATTTGTAACATATTGTATGAATTGCAATTCGTATCATATGGTACTAATTCCAATTTGTAACATATATGGATGATGGATATCCATAAACTACATTCCATACGAAACATAACAAACATACTAAATAAAGTGTCACAGATTTGCGTACAGAATACTACGAAATGCTCTTAGACCAGGGGGAGGGGGGGGGGGGGTGCGCAACTCAATATTTGGAAGATGTTTTGTACACTTTTTGTATACAGTGCATTCGGTAAGTATTCAGACCCCATAACTTTTCCACACATCTTTACATTACAGCCTTATTCTAAAATGGATGAAATAGTTTTCCCCCCTCATCAATCTACACACAATACCATATAATGCACAGCCCATCTGTAAGTAGCACAACTACTTCATCCCCATATTGTTATTTATTAAATTTTTTTGCACCCCAGTATCTCTACTTGCACATCATCATCTGCACATCTATCACTCCAGTGTTCATGTTAAATTGTAATTATTTTGCCTCTATGGCCTATTTATTGCCTTTACCTCCCTAATCTTACTACATTTGCACACAATGTACATAGACTTTTTCTATTGTTATTGACTGCATGTTTGTTTGTGTAACTCTGTGTTGTTTTTGTCGCACTGCTTTGCTTTATCTTGGCCAGGTCGCAGTTGTAAATGAGAACTTGTTCTCGACTGGCCTTCCTGGTTTAATAAAAAAATAAATAAAGCAGAACGGGTTTTTAGAAATGTTTGCAAATGTATTAAAAATAAAAAAATATAAAATTCACCTAAGTATTCAGAACCTTTAATCAGTACTTTGTTGAAGCACCTTTGGCAGCGATTACAGCCTTGAATCTTATTGGGTATGACGCAACAAGCTTGTCACACCTGTATTTGGGGAGTTTGTCCCATTCTTCTCTGCAAATTCACTGAAGCTCTGTCAGGTTGGATTGAGAGCGTCAATGCACAGATATTTTTGAGTCTCTCCAGAGATGTTCGATTGGGTTCAAGTGTGGGCTCTGGCTGGGCCACTCAAAGATATTCAGAGACTTGTCCCGAAGCCACTCCTGCGTTGTCTTGGTTGTGTGCTTAGGGTTACTGTCCTGTTGGAATGTGAACCTACACCCCAGTCTGAGCTCCTAAGCACTCTGGAGCAGTTTTTCATCAAGAATCTTTCTCTACTTTGCTCCGTTCATCTTTCGCTCGATCCTGACTAGTCTCCCAGTCCTTGCCGCTGAAAAACATCCCCACAGCATGATGCTGACACCGTGCTTCACCGTAGGGATGGTGCCAGGTTTTCTCCTGATGTGATGCTTGGCATTCAGGCCAAAGAGTTCAATCTTGGTTTGTAGTGGGAAAATTACATTTAATTTTAGACATACTATGCTGTTTTCACTCAGAGAATTGTCCAATGTTATATGCTAGTGTTTTTTTACTGGTGAAGGCTTGTCTTGTGACTTAGTGATAAGTCTGGGCATACAGATAAGAGCCGGGTGAGACTGCAGTATGTGACATCCCGTTTTTACTATCTGTAGGAACTCATCTGTGTGGAAACTTGCAGGACGGAACAGAAGAATAGTGTGAGCTGTGGTAATGTCAGCTATCTTAATCTGCATAGACAAGCTAAATGCCTTTTATACACTATGTTCCCCACCCCTGTTTGCTCACATCTGCTAACTGCCCCATATACACAGAGGTTGGACTTTTCTATAAAAGCTGAGACTCAACTCTGTTCGTTGGGCTCTTAACTCTGCACTGTTGAGTGGATTGTTAACGGCTCCATTTTTGCAACTCTTATAAAGTTGCTGTTTGAGGAATCCACAGTCTCTCTCTTCCTTTTGGTTAGAAATTTCCACCACCGGTTTCATCAGACCAGAGAATCTTGTTTCTCGTGTTCTGCGAGTCCTTTGGATGCCTTTTTGGCAAACTCCAAGCGGGATGTCATGGCTTGGTTTTTGCTTTGACATGTACTGTCAACTGTGGGACCTTATATAGTCAGGTGTGTGCTGTCGTGGAACTGCACCACCACGTCGTGGAAATGACCACCAGGGACACTCTTAAGTCAATCTTAAATGAATCGTCCTTTATTATCAATGCGCTGGAGAGGTTCCAACCAATTCAATGCACCATAGTACACATGTCAATCAGGAGCTCTGCTGGGGAAGTCCCAGAGGTTGTCTTATATACGGCTCTTCACAGACAAGTTATAGATAAGTTTATATTTGCATGATTTAGCATAATTAATTCATCATTAACGTTTTTGTTTCATTCGTGTGACCGACCCATACTGGTTCATAACATGTAACAGACCAATATGTCACGAGTATTATTCTCTCTAAGCTGAGACCTTGAAACGGAGATGTCTTTTGTTCTCAAAACAAAGGTCTGGGCATACTGCCAAATTGCAGCTACTGATAGTGAGGATTCTTTCAGTCAGTCACTTGCATGAACATAGAAAACATTTATTAGAAAAGCACATGAATAGAACACAGAAATTAGTTATTAGAAAAGCACAAACATTAAAATTTTTAAGCACAGTGCCTTTCCAAATCATGTCCAATCATTTGAATTTACCACAGGTAAGACTCCAATCAGGTTGTAGAAACATCGCAAGGATGATCAATGGAAACAGGATGCACCTAAGCTCAATTTTGATTCCTATAGCAAAGGGTCTGAATACTTATGTAAATAAGTTATTTCTGTTTTTTTATTTTTAATACATTTGCAAAAATTTCTAAAACCTTTTTCCGCATTGTCGTTGTGGGTAGATTGATGAGGGGATAAAAAAAATGTGGAAAAAAGGAAAGGGTCTGAATGATTTCCAAATGCACTATACTGAACATGTTAACTTTTAAGTCACTTGACGTAAAAGCATCAGCAAACTGAACATTATTCTTTATTCTTCCCCTAGTTCATGGACCTGTTAGAGCTGTGTGAGAAGCAGCCAGGACTCAGTGAGCTGCTGGGCTCCTTCAGAGACCAGAGCGTGTCAGACTACATCGTGGTGTACCTGCGGTTGCTCACTTCAGGCTACCTGCAGAGGGAGCACGGTTTCTTCCAGCACTTCATCGAGGGGGGACGCTCTGTCAGGGAGTTCTGTCAGCAGGTGGGTTCCTTATGGAACATCAGAGAATAAGGGAGATCTACAGTGCCTTCAGAAAGTATTCATACCCCTTGACTTTTTCCACATTTTTGTTGTTAAAGCCAGAATTCAAAATTGATTAAATATATGCAAGTAGCCCATAATGACAGTGAAAACATGTTTTTAGAAAATGTATTATAAAATTAAATATAGAAGTATCTAATTTATATACAGTACCAGTCAAAAGTTTGGACACCTACTCGTTCAAGGGTTTTCTTTATTTGTAATATTTTCTACATTGTAGAATAATAGTGAAGATGTCAAAACTATGAAATAACCAAAAAAAGTGTTAAACAAATCAAAATATATTTGAGATTCTTCAAAGTAGCCACCCTTTGCCTTGATTACAGCTTTGCACACTCTTAGCATTATTTCAATCAGCTTCACCTGGAATGCTTTTTCAACAGTCTTGAAAGATTTCCCACATATGCTGGGCACTTGTTGGCTGCTTTTCCTTCACTCTGCGGTCCAACTCATCCCAAACCATCTCAATTGGGTTGAGGTCGGGTGATTTGTGTAGGCCAGTTTAATTGATGAGCACTCCATCACTCTCCTTGCTTAAATAACCCTTACACAGCATGGAGGTGTGTTTTGGGTCATTGCCCTGTTGAAAAACAAATGACAATCCCACTAAGCGCAAACCAGATGGGATGGCGTATCGCTGTGGTAGCCATGCTGGTTAAGTGTGCCTTAAATTCTAAATAAATCACACAGTGTCACCAGCAAAGCACCATCACACCACATCCTCCATGCTTCACGGTGGGAACCACACATGCAGAGATCATCCGTTCACCTCCTCTGCATCTCACAAAGACATGGCGGTTGATCTCCAATTTGGAGTCATCAGACCAAACAACAGGTTTCCACCGGTCTTATGTCCATTGCTTGTGTTTCTTGGCCCATGCAAGTCTCTTCTTCTTTTTGGTGTCCTTTAGTAGTGGTTTCTTTTGTAGCAAATCAACCATGAAGGCCTGATTCACGCAGTAACTCTAATGAACTTATTCTCTGCAGCAGAAGTAACTCTGGGTCTTCCTTTCCTGTGGCGGTCCTCATGAGAGCCAATTTCATCATAGTGCTTGATTGTTTTTGCGACTGCACTTGAAGAAACTTTCAACGTTTTTGAAATGTTCCTAATTGACTGACCTTCATGTCTTTTAAAGTAATTATCGACTGTCATTTCTCTTTGCTTATTTGAACTGTTTTACAGTTGATGTCGGAAGTTTACATACACTTAGGTTGGAGTCATTAAAACTTGTTTTTCAACCACTCCCCACATTTCTTGTTAACAAACTATAGTTTTTGCAAGTCAGTAAGGACATCAACTTTGTACATGACACAAGTAATTTTTCCTGTAATCGCTTAGACAGGCTATTTCACTTATAATTTACTGTATCACAATTCCAGTGGGTCAGAGGTTTACATGCACTAAGTTGACTGTGCCTTTAAACAGCTTGGACAATTCTAGAAAATGATTTCATGGCTTTAGAAGCTTCTGTTAGGCTAATTTACATAATTTGAGTCAATTGGAGGTGAACCTGTGGATGTATTTCAAGGCCTACCTTCAAACTCAGTGCCTCTTTGCTTGAAATCATGGGAAAATCAAAAAAAATCAGCCAAGATCTCAGAAAAACAATTGTAGTCTGGTTCATCCTTGGGAGCAATTTTCAAACGCCTGAAGGTACCGTGTTCATCTGTACAAACAATAGTATGCAAGTATCAACACCATGGGACCATGCAGCCGTCATGCCGCTCAGGAAGGAGACGCATTCTGTCTCCTAGAGATGAATGTACTTTGCAAAAAGTGCAAATCAATCCCAGACCAACAGCAAAGGACCTTGTGAAGATGCTGGAGGAAACAGGTACAAAGTATCTATATCCACAGTAAAACAAATCCTATATCGACAACCTGAAAGGCAGCTCAGCAAAGAAGACACTGCTCCAAAACCGCCATAAAAAAGCCAGACTACGTGTTGCAACTGCACATGGGGAAAAAGATTGTAGTTTTTGGAGAAATGTCCACTGGTCTGATGAAACAAAAATATAACTGTTTGGCCATAATGACCATCATTATGTTTGGAGGAAAAAGGGGGATGCTTGCAAGCCGAAGAACACCATCCCAACCGTGAAGCACGGGGGTGACAGTATCATGTTGTGGGGGTGCTTTGCTGCAGGAGGGACTGGTGCACTTCACAAAATAGATGGCATCATGAGGAAGGAAAATGACGTGGATATATTGACCTAAGACAGGGAATTGTTACAAGGATGAAATGTTAGGAATTGTGAAAAACTGAGTTTAAATGTATTTGGCCAAGGTGTATGTAATCGTCCAACTTCAACTGTATGTACTTGGTCTTTTTACCAAATAGATATCTCCTGTACACCACCCCTACCTTGTCACAACACAACTGATTGGCTCAAACGCATTAAGAAGGAAAGAAATTTGACAAATTAACTTTTAACAAGGCACATCTGTTAATTGAAATGCATTCCAGGTGACTACGTCATGTTACTGGTTGAGAGAATGCCAAGAAGTGTGCAGAGCTGTCATCAAGGCAAAGGGCGGGCTACTTTGAAGTGTCTCAAATATAAAATATATTTTGATTTGTTGAACACTTTTTTGGGGGGGGGGGGATTACTACATGATATCATATGTGTTATTTCATAGTTTGGATGTCTTCAGTATTTTTCCACAATGTAGAAAATAGTCAAAATAAAGGAAAAACCGTGGAATGAGTAGGTGTGTCCAAACTTTACTGATACTGTAAGTGTTCACATCCCTGAATCAACGTATGTTAGAATCACCTTTTGCAGCGATTACAGCTGTGTCTTTCTGATTAATTCTCTAAGAGCTTTGCGCACCTGGATTGTACAATATTTGTATATTATTATTTTTAAAGTTCCTCAAGCTCTGTCAAGTTGGTTGTTGTTCATTGCTAGACAGCAATTTTCAAGTCTTGCCATAGATTTTCAAGCAGATTTAAGTCAAAAGTGTAACTAGGCCATTCGGGAACATTCAATGTTTTCTTTGTAACCAATTTATATTTGGCCTTGTGTTTTAGGCTATTGTCCTGCTGAAAGGTCAATTTGTCTCCTTAGGGTCTGTTGGAAAGCAGACTAAACCAGGTTTTCCTCTAGGATTTTGCCTGTGCTTAACTCTATTTTGTTTTTATCCCCCCAAAATCCTAGTCCTTGCCAATAACAAGTATATCTATAATATGATGAAGCCACCACCATGCTTGAAAATATGAAGTAGTACTCAGCAATGTTGTGTTGGATTTACCCCAAACGTAACACTTTGTATTTAAGACATAAAACTTAATTTCTTTGCCAAACATTTTCAGTTTTACTTTGTTGCCTTATTGCAAACGGGATGCATGTTTACGAATATGTTTTATTATTTACAGGCTTCTTTTTTTTCACTCTGTCATTTAGGTTAGTATTGTGAAGTAACAACAATGTTGTTGATCCATCATCAGTTTTCTCATATGACAGCCATTAAACTCTAACTGTTTTATCTATTGGCCTCATGGTGAAATCCCTGAGCGGTTTCCTTCCTCTCCGGCAACTGAGTTAAGAAGGACACTTGTATCTTTGTATTGAGTTGGTGTATTGATACACTCTCAAAAGTGTAATTAATAACTTCACCATGCTCAAAGGGATATTCAATGTCTGTTTTTTTTTTTTTTTTTACTCATCTACCAATAGGTGCCCTTTTTTGTGAGGCATTTGAACCTTTTGTGGTTGAATCTTTTAAGATTCACTGATCGACTTAGGGACCTTACAATTCTCTGTATGTGTGGGGTACAGAGATGAGGTAGTTATTCAAAAATCATGTTAAACACTATTGCACACTTTTGAGACTTAAGAACATTTTTACTCCTGAACGTATTTAGGCTTGCCATAACAAAGGGGTTGAATACTTATTAATTAGCAAACAGTTCTAAAGACATATCCATTTTAAATGCAGGCTGTAACACAACAAAAAGTTGAGGGGTGTGAATACTTTCTGATGGCACTGTATTGCTGAGGATGTTAAAGGCAATACGTTAGCGCTCAAGTTGCCTGGAAACCCGACGTTGAATTGCAGAAGAACTACGTCGGGCAGAAATTAGCATTTTGAATCAGGAAAGTTTTCTCTCGGCATCTACAAGCCAGAATGTTGAATAAAATGATATTTTCACATACTTTACCAGTTGTCCGTGCGGTTGGTCCTTTTGGCTGTAGGAGTGTGAGACTATATCCACAGGAAAATATAATTGCATAAACTTTTCAAAGCGCTGGTGGTGTGTTCAGATTTCACCGGAAGCAATTATCCTTTCCTGTGGATATATTGTCTCATTCCTACTGCCAAAATGATCAACTTGTACTTTTTTTTTGCATATGTACATTCCAGTATCATCTAGAGTTGCATAACAAGTCCCCAAACTCAAACACTTTGTTTGTTCTCTGTGTGTTTACTATCAGGAGGTGGAGCCCATGTCTAAAGAAAGTGACCATATCCACATCATCGCCTTGGCCCAGGCCCTGAACGTGTCCATCCTAGTGGAGTATATGGACCGGGGTGAGGGGGGCACAGTCAACCACCACGTCTTTCCTGAAGGCAGCGAGCCTCGTGTCTTTCTCCTCTATAGACCCGGCCACTACGACATCTTGTACAAATAACTACCTGCTGTTTAGAAAATCCACCCCAATGTCCTTTCCTACTACTGTGGTGGCAGTGGCGAAATACTTCACCTGCCACACTGATGCATACATGTGTGTTTGAAGACTACACTGTTTTTTTTCTCAAATCCCAATCACATTATACAGCCCCCTTCTCCCTCCCCGTCACTCAATATATTCTCTTCATCACAGAACAGTGAATTAAAAAAACAAATATTTACCAAACAAATAGCAGTGGCTCCAGATGTTTAGAGTTGTACAGTTTTTATTTTTATTTTGTGGTTGTAAATGTTATCAACTTGCTTTTTTTTGTTGGATTATTTTCCTTTGTTACACTGCGTTTTATTAAAGGTATTTACATCTTATTTGATTTGTATGTAAATGTCTCGTTTGTGCCGTTCTTCTGGTATCTACATTTCAACTGGCATAACAGCAATATGCAATGCAGTATTTACATGCTTGTGTGAATGTCATGTTCTTGTTGTCTGTACATGTCTTGAATTTGGGTTGCTCATATTTCATACAAAGGAAACCCATGAAATGCTTCTACTGTCATTCCGCATACTTGTTTCCATGGTCGATGCATGCTCAGTTGCCCTCCACTGCGCACACAGCAGGTAGCTTGCTGCTCAGCAGTGCGTGAGGGAGGATTTCTAGGAGAGATACGAATCATGGCGCTGATTTTAAACATCCTGTCGCCAAGGAGGTTGGGGACGTTAATTGCAAACACACGTGTAAGGCACCACTCCAGTCTGACAAGTATGTCTCAATTTATTGGTGTCTTGTAAAATGAGTTGATGCAAACTAACGAACGCATGGCTTTTTAATGCTAGCTAACAGTTGACCTCTATGGTGGCTGCACGCTAGCTAGCTAGCTATCTTACTTGCTATATACAGCTAGACAGTGGCTTGCTCTCTTGATTCATTGATTTTGGGTGGCAGATAGGCTAGTGCGTTGGACAAGTAACTGAAAGGTTGCTGGGTCGAATCCCCGAGCTGACAATGTAAAAATCTGTCGTTCTGCCCCTGAACAAGGCAGTTAACCCACTGCTCCCCGGTAACTTAGGCCGTTATTGAAAAAAATGTTCGTAACTGATTTGCCTAGTTAAATACAGGTTAAATTCAAAGGCATTTATTTTTGTATGCAAATACCCCCGTTCACTGATGAAATGTAATTTGAGCACAGGTTGGTCAAGTTAGCTTGTTTGTGCTAATCTCCACAGCTCAGTTGTAGTTAGCTACCATAGCTAGATACTCATTGTTAGTATCGAGCTAACGTTAGCAATATTTTAGGCGCTCTCATTTGTTCTATGAAATGTTATTTTAAGGAAACTCATGAACTGACAAAAATATAATACCGCTAGTATGCTTTTTTAAAATCTTCCTGACATTCACCCTCGTTTGTCCCTACTTCTGTAGCTGAACTTATCAACAACATGGACAAGAAAGCAACATGGGACCGGTTCTACACAGAAAACAGCAAGGCAACCAACTTCAAGAATTTTGAGTGGTTCTTTGGTTTCGACGCAATCCGGGACTTCATCTTGCCTATGCTGCATTCACAGCACAACTCTGATGCCCTACATGTTCTGGACATGGGTTGTGGTACCTCTGCCCTGGGACCTTGCATATACAGACACTCTCCCTGGCCAGTGCAGGTGACCTGCGCTGACATCTCTGCTATTGCTGTGCGCCTTATGCAGGAACACACAGAAACCAAAGCCCTGCAACCTCAGAACACTTCCTCTAAGCTGGACTTCTTAGAACTGGACTGCACTCATCTCCACAAACACTTTGGTTCTGAGAGCCTAGACCTCATTCTAGACAAGGGCACCATAGATGCCTTGCTAAGGTCGAGGGAAGGTGGGGCCAAGGCCAGTCAAGTGCTTAAGCAGTGTCTAAGGGTGTTGAGGGACTCTGGGTCTCTCCTTCAGTTCTCAGATGAGGACCCTGATGCCAGAATGTTGTGGCTGGAGAAAGAGGGCCAGGAGCCGGGGATGATGGTTGCCGATGTGGGGGTGCAGGAGGTGGGAGAGTTAAGGGGAGTAACTTATTACTGCTACCAAGTTACAGCTCATCCTGTAGCACAGTAGATAGTTGTTTGTGTATGTCTGCGTTGTCAGGGAGTGAACATCTTTGATGTGACTAATAAATAATTCATTTCTTGATACAACTGACCAACTTTTATCTAGACAAAAGATATACACACATTTCTTTCTTTGTCTACACAATATGAACAGAGGTCTTGTGAAGAGCTGTCCAACTATACTATAAAACAATTACTGTAGACTTGACATTTTATTCGGAAGGACAGTTCACAGTGAAAGTTTACATTTCCAAGGCCTATATGTAGTAAGGAAAGCAATTAACATTTGTCAAAGGTAAAATGTTACATGGTCAGTACTGGATTCTTTTTTTCTAATTCATGGTTTAACCCTTTTCTTATACATTAATGAGTTATCCCTTTTTATAATTATTCATAAGTTCATTAAAACATTTATCACAAGTTAAAAATAAGCAATAGTTGTGTGAAAATCTCATAAGAAAAGAAAATGAAGGACCTGGTCCATTTTAGTTTATGTTTTTAAAAATGCTGTAGAAGTTGGCTGCATCTGCAGTCGCATCCAGTTTAACGCCCTGACAGAACTTAGGAGGGAAGAACTGCTGGGGGTCATCGATCCCAACAACAATGTTGAAGAAGCTGTAAGTGAAAAGAAAAACAGAATTATCACATAGCATAATGGATATCTTATCTGTAGATTTAACGAAAGTCAAATCCATGCTTCGGGATAATTATGAAAGTACTAATCATTAATAATTCATTCAACTTTTATATAGAAATTATGGATTTTGATGTTTCCAGAAGTGCCAAACTAGCTAATGAAGACATTCTTTTGAATGTTTTGGAGCACAAAATGGACTGAGGAACCTCCTCAGAATGAGGATATGTAACAAACACTACATAGGCCTACAAGACTATATATTGATGTCAAATATTACTATTATAGCGTTGTCAGTAGAGGAAAAAAATCCAGCCATTTAAAAATAAAAACCAGTCATTTTACACACTGCCCAATAATATACACACTTACGTTGTAAGCACCCAGCCAGTCTTGTCCGTGTAGTACGTAGTGCTGACAGGTATGCAGCCAAACTCAGTGAAGGTGCTCAACCACTTGTCTTTACCTGAAGATTAAATTGATCAATCAGATAAACAAAATCAGGGAGCAGAAATTTGATTTGAGAACACAAAACTTAATTGCCATAAAAAAAAAGTTGCTAGGAATGATTCTCTCCCTGACCGAGTCTGAAATACCTACATGTTTCAAGCAGACCACCATAGTGCCTGTGCCCTAGAACACCAATGTAACCTGCCTAAATGTGGGCAAAGCTGTCAAGAGTGGCTACTTTGAATAATCTCAAATATATATTTTAATTTGTTTAACACTTTTTTGGTTACTACTTTCATAGTTTTGATGTCTTATATTATTATACAATGTAGAAAAGAGTAAAAATAAAGAAAAACCCTTGAATGAATTGGTGCATCCAAACTTTTGACTGGTGCTGTACATATTACCTCAATTACCTCGACTAACCCATACCCCTGCACATTGACTCAGTACCGGTACCCTTTGTATATAGCCTCTATTGTTATTTTATTGTGTTACTATTTTGCCTTTAGTTCATTTAGCAATTTTTTCTTACTTTAAAAAAACCTAATTTCACAGTAAAGGTGTAGTATTTCACCTGTTGTATTTTGCGCATGTGACAAATTCCATTTGATTTTGGCATTCCTCAGTAAGAGGAAGCTCACAAATGAAAGGCAACATTTAAACCAACTGCATGCCATGCCCCTTACCACCAGTTGGGGTTGCACGTTCTCCATACCAGGTGTTGACCAGCAGACCCTGTCCTGGACCAGAGGAGCTCCCTAGGATCACCTGCCCCAGCAGAGCAGCATCTGCAGGGATCTCCATGGGGTGGAAGTCCTCCTTATTCAGCCTCTCCTTCTTACATGTGCGGTTCTTGTGGTTAATCGTATACATGACGCCCTGGAAAACGTTGGGGAAAGATAAGCATCTGTTTCATGGCAGGCGTATTGTTTTTTTTTTGTAGGAAACCATTATTTTTCTAACAATGTAGCTCTGTTTTTATATGAATAAATTGAATGTGCATGACTGTGAGTTGTGTACCAGTATGTTGTATTAAATACACGGTTGTTGCTGTGAATAAGTGTTTGTTACCTCTCTGAAGAGCAGAAGGGCATCTAGGCCGAATGTCTTGTTCTCATAAGTTCCCATCTCCTTGAAGCGGATACGCTCGCCTAACGCGTCATAGTCGTATTTTGCATATGCATTAACCTTCTCATTTGCCTGAAAAGACAGGAATGTGAGATATATAGCATATACTATTTGCATATATATATATTTTCTAAACCAAATTTGTATTTTCTGTTTTTTTCTTCATATACTGTATATACAGTGCATTTATAAAATATTTAGACCTCTTGACTTTTTCCTAATTTTCTTTTAAGTTAGTCTTACAGTGGTGGAAAAAGTACCCAACTGTTATACTGGAGTAAAAGCAAGAATACCTTAATAGAAAATGACTCAAGTAAATGTCACCCAGTGAAATTCTATGAGTAAAAGTCTAAAAGCGTTTAGTTTAAAATATACTTGAGTATCAAAAGTATAAATAATTTCAAATTCCTTATAGTAAGCAAACCAGATGGCACTATTTTCTTGTTTTTTTTAGTTGCGGAATGCCAACGGCACTCCAACATTCAAACATCATTTGTAAACGAAGCATGCATGATCAGTGAGTCCGCCAGATCAGAGGCAGTAGGGAAAACCAGGGATGTTTGGTTGATAAGTGTGTGAATTCGACAATTTTCCTGTCCTGCTAAGCATTCAAAATGTAACGAGTACTTTGAGTAAAAAGTACAATATTTTCTTAAGGAATGTAGTTTAGTAAAAGTAAACGTAGTCAAAAATATAAATAGTTAAGTAAAGTAGTTACCCCCAAAAACAACTTAAGTACTTTACACCACTGCAGCCTTATTCTAAAATGGATTAAATAGTTTCCCCCCTCAATCTACACACAATAACCCATAATGACAAAGCAGAAACAGGTTTTTAGAATTTCTTGTAAAAAAAATAAATAAATATAAAATTTACATAAGTATTCAGACCCTTTACTCAGTACTTTGTTGAAGCACCTTTGGCAGCGATTACAGCCTCGAGTCTTCTTGAGTATGACCCTACAAGCTTGGCGCACCTCTTTTGGCTCTTTCTGCAGATCCTCAAGCTCCGTCAGGTTGGATGGGGAGCGTCGATGGCACATTTTCAGGTCTCTCCAGAGATGTTCGGTCAGATTCAAGTCCGCGCTCTAGCTGGGCAACTCAACAACATTCAGAGACTTGTCCCGAAACCACTCCTGCATTGTCTTGGCTGTGTGCTTAGGGTTGTTGTTCTGCTGGAAGGTGAACCTTCGCCCCAGTCTGTGGTCCTGAGCGCTCTGGAGCAGGTTTTCATCAAGGATCTCTGTACTTTACTCTTTTCATCTTTCCCTCGATCCTGACTAGTCTCCCAGTCCCTGCTGCTGAAAAACATCCCCACAGCATGATAATGCCACCCCCATACTTCATCGTAGGGATGGTGCCAGGATTCCTCCCGACTTGAAGCTTGGCATTCAGGCCAAAGAGTTCAATCTTGGTTTCATCAGACCAGAGTTTGAGAGTCCTTTAGGTGCCTTTTGGCAAACTCCAAGTGGGTTGTCATGTGCCTTTTACTGAGGAGTGGCTTCCTTCTGGCCATTTCCATTTAAGAATGATGGGGCCACTGTGTTCCTGGGGACCTTAAATGCTGCAGAAACGTTTTGGTACCCTTCCCCAGATCTGTGCCTCGACACAATCCTGTATCGGAGCTCTAAGGACAATTCCTTCGACCTCATGGCTTGGTTTTTGCTCTGACATGCATTGTCAATTGGGGGACCTTAAATAGACAGGTGTGTGCCTTTCCAAATCATGTCCAATCAATAGAATTTACCACAGGTGGACTCCAATCAAGTTGTAGAAACATCTCAAGGATGATCAATGGAAACAGGATGCACCTGAGCTCAATTTCGAGTCTCACAGCAGAGAGTCTGAATACTTATGTAAATAAGTTATTTCTGATTCTTATTTTTCATAAATAAGCAGAAAGGTCTAAAAAAATTAGTTTTTGCTTTGTCATTGTGTGTAGTTTGACGAGGGGAAAAAAACAATTGAATCCATTTCAGAATAAGGCTGTATCGTAACAAAACGTATCAAAGGTAAGAGGTCTGAATACTTTCAGAATGCACGGTATATATCACACACTGAACAAAGATATAAGCGCAACATGCAACAATTTCAGTTCATATTAGGAAATAAGTCAATTGAAAAAAAGGATTTGGCCCTAATCTATGTATTTCAGATGACTGGGAATACAGATCTGCATCTGTTGGTCACAGACAGATACCTCAAAAAAAAGGTAGAGGCGTGGATCAGAAAACCAGTCTGTATTGGGTGTGACCACCATTTGCCTCATGCAGCACAACACATCTCCTTTGCATAGAGTTGATCCGGCTGTTGATTGTGGCCTGTGGAATGTTATCCCATTCCTCCTCAATGGCTATGCGAAGTTGCTGGATATTGGCGGCAACTGGAATACGCTGTCCTACACGTCGATCCAGAGCATCCCAAACATGCTCAATGGGTGACATGTCTGGTGAGTACAGATATGTACAGATCCTTGCGACGTCGGGCAGTGCATTATCATGCTGAAACATGAAGTGATGAATGGCACGGCAATGGGACTCATTGTCTTGGCTGTGTGCTTAGGGTTGTTGTCCTGTTGGAACAGTATCTCTGTGCATTGAAATTGCCATCAATAAAATACAATTTATGTTCATTGTCTGTAGCTTACGCATGCCCATACCATAGTCCCACCATGGGGCTTTCTGTTCACAACGTTGACATCAGCAAACCGCTTGCCCACACAACGCCAAACACGTGGTCTGCGGTTGTGATGCCGTACGGACGTAAATTCTCTAAAACGACGTTGGTAGAGAAATTAACATAAAATACTCTGGTAACAGCTCTGCGGGACATTCCTGCAGTCAGCATGCCAATTGCACGCTCCCTCAAAACCTGAGACACTTCTGACATTGTGTTCTGTGACAAAACTGCACATTTTAGAGTGGCCTTTTATTGTCCCTGGCACAAGGTGCACCTGTGTAATGGTCATTCTGTTTAATCAGCATTAACCTGTCAGGTTGATGGATTATCTTGGGGTGGCAGGGTAGCCTAGTGGTTAGAGCGGTGGACTAGCAACCGGAATGTTGCAAGTTCAAACCCGTGAGCTGACAAGGTATAAATCTGTCATTCTGCCCCTGAACAGGCAGTTAACCCACTGTTCCTAGGCTGTCATTGAAAATAAGAATTTGTTCTTCACTGACTTGCCTAGTTAAATAAAAGATAAAATACATCTTAGCAAAGGAGAAATGGTTACTAACAGGGAAACAAATTTGTGCACACAGTCTGAGAGAAATAAGCTTTTTGTGCATACAGAACATTTCAGATCTTTTATTTAAGCTCATGAAAACATGGGACCAACACTTTACATGTTGCGTTTATATTTTTGTTCAGTATATAAGGCAGGATATCAAGATTTTCTAAATATTTATAGTAGTTGTCAAAATGTTCCATCTGATGTTATTGCAGTTTACAATTGACTCATTAATCCCCCTCCTCTCCCCTGTAACTATTCCCCAGGTCGTTGCTGCAAATGAGAACGTGTTCTCAGTCAACTTACCTGGTAAAATAACAGATAAATAAAATGAATTGCTATGGGAACTCCCATATTACCACCTAGTATGGAGAAACAGACTTACCACTGACATGGCTCCAGTCAGAAGAGGGGGAGACCCTGAGCAAGGGAAATGTGATTTATTGGTAACAAGTGAAACATTTATCCATTGTTTTGCTAAACGGCCAATTTAGCCGTAAAAGTGGACTCTACATTATAAACATAGAAGAAAACATCCACCTTAATTGCCATCACATGACTTTTACAGCTCTGCCTCCAGTACAATGCACAGGTGTTAAATCAGGACTATGCTGTAAGCAGGAGCTAATCTTTGACTGGGGGGGGGGGTCAGGCATTCATAACACACTCTTAGGTTAACAAATCAATTTACAATACAATTGCTCTGTCTTTTACTTACTGCACGGATGAGGTGCCTGAGCCAGGCAGCCCACTGCAAGGCACATCAACAACACGAAGGTCCTCATGCTTCCAAATGTCACACACTCTCACGCCAACAAACAGACGGACTGCTGTAGGAGTGCAAAGTCACTTCCTTATAAACAGTACGACACCGAGGCTCCAAATCCTAGATGAGCACAGGTGCCAGGTTTTCATTCTCACCAGAGGCCCAGAAACCCCTGTCCTATGAGACTAAGGAATGTTTCCATTGGCCAGGCTAAGATAACAGCCTTCACAGTGCATTATATTATCTTGATAAGAGCCATATAATAATGTGTTATGTGACAGTACCTGAGCAATATAACTTCAGGATATAGCCGTCTGATCTGAATGAATATGTGGATAAAGATGGCATTTTGTATGGATAGTTTTTTGCTGTCATAGGTATATTTCTATATTGCTTTAACTGTACTTGATCGGTACCTCAACCCCTCGCCCCCACTGTAAGTACTGTATTCTGTTTCCTGTGTATAGCCGTTCAGGGGAGAGGACAAGATTGTGTAAATAACCATTGTTCAAGGAGGAAGCTAGTAAAACATGTGATGAAATAAAACAGGTCTCAAGCACTATTAGCACCATCTGTGACACCACGGTCATATGATCCAGGGGGCGGGCAAGTCACCTGATGCAAAGAACTCGAGCGCCTGAACTTACGCCTAGTGAATATTGTGTAAGTCATTCCGATTTGTATCCATTAGGGCACACAACTGTAAATGTTTTAAAACAAAATGAGTATTTCTTATTGGACAAATCTAAGTAGCCCCTCCCTGTTTCAGTTTTCTTCCATTTGGTGCCTAATGAATACATCCCTGGTTCACTCAGCGAGATGTGATCAAGTAACATTGAATTAACAAATAATTTGGCGCGTCATTTGTTTGTGGTGAGTGTCAGGTGCTATCCTGGCTAATCTAACCAGACCAATGGATGTTACTTCCTTGTTTGGTCGAATCAGTCGAGCAACAATCCATCCAGTGTTTGGTCTCGAGACAGGTGAACGGATACACAGTAGCAGGTTCATTTTTCATTTCTGTGATACGATGTAATCAATTCAAAAGCTATTAAAACAGATCAATGTCAATTTAATAAAACTTTGTGGGCTACAACAGAGTGCAGGCCTTAGGTAATAAATACATAAACGAGAGTGGTATCAAGGGTCACAAAAGCATTTACAGTACTTTGAAAATACAGTACGGCCCGATTTTAACAGAACTGGTTGTGGTTGGTAAACGGGGCAGGCAATTCTCACTTCTAGAAATGAAAATCACATGCTACCGAATGTGCTTCACTACACTGCTGTTTTCACCACAGGATCAGCCCATGTCTAATAGGTCAGAATGTGCATTGTGCATTGTAGTAGGGGATCGCAATGCACATATTTTAGGCCAAAACAATATGTTGTTCGAGAGTTGTCAAGGAGCCCCAAGCAAACACACACATCTCTATCTGGAGTAGACGTCACTGTTTTCAAGACCTATGTTACTGCAGTTTGCCCAGTGACAGTAGGTCACAGATACTGTTGCATTCTGGTCCATGCTGGTCCTTTAGGAAATAACTGACCCCCCTCTCAGCGAAGTTGGTGGCACCTTTAGGGGTCCTGAGAGAGTGGATCTGAGGGTCTGTGAGGTACGTCAGCCCCTTCCCATTGGCGGTCACCCACCCTGGGGAAAAAAAGAAAAACATTGTGTGACATATAGAAAATGTAATGTAAAATGCTGAATTATAAGATTCAACAAAATGAACGTTATAGTCACCTGAGGCATAGACGGACACACGCACACTGCACACGCACACTGCACAAGCACACACACGCATGTACACGCGCACACCTTGTAGGTCGACAACAACCTCTTGGCATCCAGAGAACTGGTAGGTGAAATGTCCGAAAGCGATTCCATATTCTGACGCCTTGAACCGCTTGTCCACTTTAGTAGTGTTGTTGGTGAGCTTCACAAAGTCCCCCAGCATGTAGGGCTCCACTGTCACACAGTCCACCACCTCATCTCCCTCCAAGATCTGAAACAAAACAAGCAGCTGTCTAAACAGGAGGAAGGTTCACTTCTTTTGAAGATGTGTAAACATGACATTTTACAATACGTTTTGGTAATTTAGTCGACAATCTTATTCAGAGCGACTTAGTCAATGCACTCAACTAAGGCAGATAAAACAACCACATATCAGTCATAGCAATTAAAAACAGTCCTTCATAATAAGCAGCTATCAGAAAATAAAAATACCATCTTTCAATATGACCACGGTGAAGTTTGTTTGTTTGGATTGGTTTCTTTCTTCTTAGGGTAAAGCACACTGACTGTGTATGAAATGTGCTCTATTTAATTTGATTTGGTGAAGTGTAGCTTTGGCACAACAGGTCCCAATGCTAATTAAAAAAACAAATCAAATGATAAAACATATTAGTTGTGTGTGTGTGTGTGTGTGTGTGCGTGTGTGTGTGGTGGTGTCTGGAAAAGTATGGCAATATTTCATTTTGAACGGTGTTATTAAAATGTCAATCACCTCATTGCATAATACATCAGGAAGCTAAGCCACGGAGTACTAGCCTGGGCCTAGACCTGTTTGTGCTGTATAGCCAAGTTCTATGGAGTTGCTCAAACAGATCTGAGCCCAGGCTATCAGAGCACTTACAATCACCAATGAATCAATGATTAGCTGGACGTTACTTAATGCCTTACCAGTAGCACTTCTGAAGGGATGAAGAAGATCTGAGCGGTCACTTTCTCCTTGTAGAGTCTCTTGTTAAACTCTGTCACGTAGTACTGGGCCGTCATCTGCCTCTCCACGTCACTCAGGTGGAACTGAATGCCCTTAGGTTCTAGGTACTCCTTCCCCACATAGCTGAAGGGGGAAATAAAAACGCAGAGAACATGTTCACGTTAGGGCCCAATCCTAACACGAGACGTGCACACAATGTTTACTTTTGCAAAACATAAAACCATGCATCGATGTCGATGGGAGACTGCGAAAATGTGAGTATCTCTGAAGTTAGGATTCAGATGTTTCTGTGTTTCAAAGTTGGATTCAAGTAAATCTTGATTTATCCCTACTGACCTACTCAGCCTCTCCTCTTGGTGTAGAAACTGTACCCATAATGCTATTCTCTGCTGGCCTTGCTTCCCTATTGGCTCTCCGATGTACACATAGGTCTCTCTGGACGTCCACAATCCAGAGGCCCTGGAGTACTTCAGAAGGAGAGCACCTGGAGAAAATAACACATTTTTCATTTTTTAGAGGTTATTACTACGCAAAATACAATTTTTTTACCATGTAATATAAATAACTTGTCATTTCTGTTTTGTAAACTTCAGTGCAACCGGTGTCAAGTTCACTATGAACCACTGTGTATGCTGGAAATAGTGTATATGTTCAGAACCGAGTCATTTCCATCACAGTCTAAGGATAGTCGAGTACAAGTTCAAGAAATTGAGCATCTTATGTAACATAGAGGTTATTTAACATTAAGACTATCTGAAGTGGCCGTTGGTGCATTAACCCTTTTGAAAGCATTGAACTGCATGTAAACATTACATTTGTACATTTCATCTTATTAGTACTTAATAATTATTTCAAGTATTTCAAGTTGCCTTTTACCTTGAAAAACACAAAACAACCATGAATTGACATTTTCTACAACACTACGAGGCAAAAGGAACTCACTGTAGGCACTTTTCTGTTTCCCAAGCTTGAATTTCATGTCACTCTGCAGTCTCTTTAACATACAGCCATGACATATCCCAGCCAGGAGGGCGATGTAGTCCTCCTCTGTCAAAACGTACTGGTTCTCAGGCACTAGACCACCCATGATGCCGTGTTTTAGACAGGTATAGCATGAGGAGTTTGGGTGAGAGGGAATCTCCAGCCCAGGGAGATGCTTCTCTCCAGCACAGGGTTCAGTGTTGTGGACTATGTGTCCTATCTCTTTCTCCACCATCTCATAGGAGCTGTCTATCTCTGTAGAGAGACACTGCTCTGGGATGAGGCCCTCAGATCCTAGTTGTGGAGGTCTTCTGTGATACGCTGCAGCACTGTTAGGCCCAAAGGGGTGAGGGGATCCAGTGTCTTCCTCCGTTTCTGCTTCTTGATCCACATTGAAGTTTGGAACTATCTGCGAGGAGGCGGGACCTCGGTGTTCATTTACAGCTGCTGGGGCTGCAGAACCTATTTGTGGTACTGCAGCTGCCTCCCGGGATGTGTCAGATAGGGATAGTTTCTGCCATGATGACTGGGAGCCGAGGCTGTCGCCAATGGAGCTAAAAGAGGAAGTCCTCGACTTGTCTTGGTACCCTGGATGAGTCACTACTCCGTCTCCTGTAGGTCTCACCGACACTGACGCACCACACCTGCGACACTCCTCCTCGGTCTCCACAGTCTCTATTAGACTCTGTTCGTCGATCATTTCAAACTGCTCAACATCATTTCCGGTGTGGGTGGATGATGAGGAAGTGACCCGGGTGGAAGAGTTGGATCCTGCCTGAGCACTGAGACTTGCTCTGATATCTCTTTTCCTGGTCTTGCTTTTAGATTCTGACCCATTTTCCAACTCATCTTCACTAACCTCGGTGAGACAGTTTGGATCGCACAGATACTCCATGTTTACCTTGTCCGGAACACTGCCATCTTTGTTGCCACTACAGATGAGGGGAGAACCAGTGCTGTTCAAAGATACTTTTTCAAATGAGGACCCAAAGCTGCTACTGAGTGATTTGAGGGACATTTTATTATAGCTATTGCTTGGTAGCTCTTCAGTGCTACCTAGAGTTGTACAGAGCTCCTGTTCCTGAGGTAACCTTGGAGCTAAACAAAAGGGTGCTTTGTCTCTGTGTAACTCTTCTTTATGTGTGGCTTTTTGGGGCTTGTGGTTCTCAGTGGCACACTCTGTGTTAGGGGCCGTTGCCGTGGTCCCCAGTGCTGTTATACAGAGTCCAGCCTGGTGACCATGTTTCCTCCTACAGCTTGCCTCAGAGGCCTCACACACTGAGGTGTGGTACTGCCTGAACCTCCCCATCACCTGGGAGAAACCATCCAGAGTGAACCGCACTGCTCGCTCTTCCACCACGTCTCTATAGCTATCTGGGATAAACGACCCCTTGTCTGAGTTCAAGAATGGATTGACCCGCAATAGAATCTTCACTTGGGTTATCAGATTCATAACTCCAGTGCAAAGAGCATCTCTCTGTTGGCTGTCTGCATGGCAGTAGGCATAGAACTTCTCCAAAGCCTCCCGGCATACCAATCTGGCCTGGTCCACTGTCTTCTGAGGGGTGCCCAGCCACTTGTGACTGACAGTCAGAGAGTAGGCTGCCTTGAGGAATGTATGGAGCTCCTGTTTGCTGGTGACCATGTCCCCCCCTGTTTTGGTAAGTAGACCGATCTCAAAGGCTTCCTTGGCCTGGAGGAGGAAGGAGTGTTTGTCCGAGGGGGGGCATTCTACTGAGAAACTGTAGGACAACAGACAGGTGCCTTGGGTGACCTGGAGAAAGAAAGAAAGAGAATGACATAGCATAATATATAGTATTATGTTAATAGGCAGTTGTGCCACAGTGCTCACCTAGCAGTAAGCTCCAGCCTCTCTAGAAGACTTCTCGCTTATCCACCACAACCGCCCCTCCCCCACCCCCAAGACAAACACAAAAGAGAGAAAGAGAGGACTCACCACATTGGTTAACACGTACAGTGAGGCATACTGGCTGTACACCACCGCCATTTTAGCTGCCTCAGCTGCTGAGAGGAGACGGTGGCCATCGTTCTCAAGGAAACACTACTCCAGACATAAAGGCATACACTGAGGTCATGTAGCGGTCAGAGTCATTAGAAAAGTGTCATAAATCATACAACTTACGCAGACGTCAACGTGTATCTTTAGAACACAAGTGATTTCATTGGTTAAAGACTGAGTGCTCACCAAGTCAATGCCCGGATTGGTCTTAAATGCATGGAAGTCGCCATCATTCATAGACACCAATATGTTGGCCAGAATCCCAAGGGACGTTCCAATGCCCTACAAATCAAAATGCATACAGAGTTAAAACGCATACTAAACACATATTAAACCTTCATAAAGTAGTTTTTAACACCACTGGAGGAGAAATATGAGCAGTTCACAGATTGCGTGATTTAGTATTCAGTTATTCATTGGGGTGCACTGGATGTTTAGGCTCCACCTTTTTATCAGGTTGAGGAAGAGCGTAATAGCCGACCAGGGAGGTCCAGATCAGCTCAGCAGCCTCCAGCCACAGTCCTGAGGCGAAACATACAATTCAGAGATGGGGGGGGGGGGGGGGGAAGGATGCGTAGACATAATGCTATACATCCTCTTTCTCTCTCTTTCTTCCCTTACCTAGTTTCTGCAGAACCTGTCCACGCACTTGCACACTGACCGCCTGGATAAGAGTCCTATCGCTGTCAGACTGATATATCCAGCAACCTGCAGATTTCAAACATGCATGTTGACAGAGACCCTCATGGGGGAACATTAAATGGTAAGATAATTGTATTTTGTAAGCCTACCTGTTGCTCCACTAGTGTTGATAAGACTGCTCAGTATGTACTCTGCCTTCTGGAGTTTACCTGTGGGCGAGACAACATGCATGACAAATGATACAAAGCAATATACTTAAAGGAAAATTCCACCCCAAAACTATTTTTTTGGTATTTGTTTCATTAGTCCATTGTTGGCAAACTCGCAACATGTTTTGCTTGTCAGCAATCATGTTTTCAAGATATACTTTTGGGGTGGAATTATACTTAAAGGTTAAGGAGCTTTATCTTGATAGTATGGTAAATAAATTAAAAACAATAACTAGTATTCCAATACACAGCATGGAGACACCGCATGATAAAGAGCTGGACTCTAATTTCGTCAGTAAACAACAAATAACCAATCTGTGAGAAATATAGTCTGAAGTCGCAGAATGATGATCTCACTCACCGTCATTGAGATAGACCCTGGCCTGTCGTATGACCAGCTGGGGGGCGATGGGGGTTCCTGGGTAGTGTCTGTGGAGGAGCTTGGTGATCTTCAGCAGCCGGCTGGACTCATCTGTCCAATACAGGAACCGATCCATCAGGAAGACCACACTTGCCGCCCACTGGGGTTCCCTGGCCAAGATGGACGCCTTCAGCAGAGCCTGACACATTAAAATAAATCAAAAGTAAAAAAAAAAAAAATACTTTGAAGACAGTCTTTTTGTGATAAATGGCTGTTTTTTTTTTATTGGTCATCTTGAATCAGTGCATTCTTAGTCAAAATAATATTTTTAGATATATAAATTAAACACAGTTCTAAAAATATATTTTTGCCTGCGTCCCACATGTCACCCTAGTCTACCATTGACACATTTAGAAAACACATGCCTTCATCAGGGAGTGCTTTGTTTGATTTTGCTTTGATATGAGTGGCAGCCGTGTAGGGTCATATTACCAGTAGCTGTGGTAGATGCAGACTAATGACGTCTTTCAAGTTGACTTTGTCCTGGGAAGTGACGGACTGCTTGTACTGCCACTTCTCTGGTACAAATGGCCACCTCATTGCCACTGCCTCCTGCAGTAGCATGCTCAGTTCAACTGACAGGGACTCTGGAAATTAGGGGACAGAATATGGGTGAAGAGAAAAACAATACAGAAAAGTAAAGAAAAAAAAAGTTTACTTAAATATCATGCTTTGAGAATACCTAAAAGCTACTCTAAAGTTAAAATGGGCCTATTTGAGATCTATGAGTTCATTATACAGTAAGTGATAAGGTCATTCACAATAAATGATCGTTAGTTTTAATCCACTTTTCCGTGATTACGATCTCGTCTCATCACTGCAACTCCCCAACGGGATCGGGAGAGGCGAAGGTCGAGTCATGCGTCCTCCGAAACATGACCCGCCAAGCCGCGCTTCTTGACACCCGCTCGCATAGTCACAATTTTTTATACAAAATTTACATCCCTACATCAAACATGTCCAACAAAACACAGGTATAAACAAGAAAATACTAAATACAATCCAAAAAGGACATTAAAGCTTGTTGGTGAAACCTAGCCAATTTCGCAGCTAATCTTTCAGGAATATAAATACATTTCAATAAAAATGGAAGACCTCCCAAATTATTAAACACATTGTTTGGAATGAAATACCAAATGGATTCTGTATTGTCAACACATCTTTTCAACCAAATGATATTGAAAGTGTTATGTCAACAAAATGCAACATTTCTCGACCTTCAGATATTTTATTTGAGAGGAATTACTTGTTTAGTTTGTGAGACCTATTTTTACAGATGAAGTCAAGAAAGGTCTTGTTGATCTCTTTACAGGGCGAGGGATTTACAAATAAAGATAATGAGGGGTACACAAAGCGAGACAGCCCCTCTGCCTTGGACAGAAGCGCTCTTCCAAGTATAGATTGTCTGTGATCGAACTGAAATGGTCCACCCACACAGACATCATTGTGAAGAAGGAGAAACAGCGCCTCTTCAACCTCAGGAGGCTGAAGAAATTTGTCTTGTCACCGAAAACACTGCCAAACTTTTACAGATGCACAATCGAGAGCATCCTGTCAGGCTATATCAAAGCCTGGTACGGTAACTGCACCGCCCTCAACCGCAAGGCCCTCCAGAGGGTAGTGCGGTCTGCACAAAGCATCACCGGAGTCAAACTACCTGCCCTCCAGGACACCTACAGCACCCGATGTCACAGGAAGGCCAAAAAGATCATCAAGGACAACAACCACCCGAGCCATTGCCTGTTCACCCCGCTATAACCCAAAAGGTGAGGTCAGTACAGGTGCATCAAGCTGGGACCAAGAGACTGAAAAACAGCTTCTATCAGACTGTTAAACAGCCATCACTAACATTGAGTGGCTGCTGCCAACATACTGACTCAAATCTCTAGCCACTTTTACAATGAATCATTGGATGTAATACATGCATGACTAGTCACTTTAAACAATGCCACTTTATATAATGATTACATACCCTACATTACTCATCTCATATATACTGTACTCTATACCATCGACTGCAATATGTCGCACGGCCATCACTCATCCATATATTTTATGTACATATTCTTATTCATCCCTTTACACTTGTGTGTATAAGGTAGTCGTTGTGAATTTGTTAGATTACTTGTTAGATATTACTGCACTGTCACAACTAGAAGCACAAGCATTTCGCTACACATGCATTAACATCTGCTAATCATGTGTATGTGTGTCACGCCCCAACCTTAGATTCTCTGTTTTTCTATATATTTTGGTTAGGTCAGGGTGTGACTAGGGTAGGTACTCTAGTTGCTGAATGTCTAGGGTTTTTGCATGTCTATGTTGGCCTGATATGGTTCCCAATCAGAGACAGCTGTTTATCGTTGTCTCTGATTGGGGATCATATTTAGGTAGCCATTTTCCCCATTGTTAGTTGTGGGATCTTGTATACATGTAGTTGACTGAGGGCACACCAGTAGCATCACATTTCATTTGTTCATTATTGTTTTGGTAAGTTTTAGTTTTATTAAAATATATGGAACTCTATTCATGCTGCGCCTTGGTCTAATCATTACGACGAGCGTGACAATGTGACCAATAAAATTTGATCCCTTTGTAGCCAATTTTTAAATATATTAATTTACATTTTTACAATTTTTTTTAGGAGAGAAATTCATAAATATACTGACAAAGTAGTTTTTGGATAGATGTATTCCTAAATATTTAAGTCATTTACAGGAATATTTTATATTTCTCTATCATCAGAGTCATATAAACATAAGATTTCACATTCAGTTTAAATCCAGATGCAACAGAGAATGCCGTGATAGCATTAAGGGCATGGTCTTGGTCTTAATTTTTTTTTTTTTTTTAAAGGAGTAGTATTGTCAGCCAGTTGGGAAATGTGGATTTCTCTGTTAAAAATGGATAAGCCATGCAGGTTTGCATTATTCAGAATATCTAGAGATAGAAGTTCCACTACCAAAATGAATAAAAAGGGTGAAATTGGGCATCCCTGTCATACACCTGCGTTGACACTGAATCTTTTGGATATATTAAGGTATGACAGAACTATTTATATATTTGTAAAATATGTGAATGAATTTCATAAAAATGTTCACCTTAACCAATAAGTTTCAGAGACCGAAAGAGAAATTCATATTCAACGTCTTTACAAAAGTCCCAAAATAAAACAGCATCTGAGTCAATTGCATCTGAATAATCTAAAAGGTTCAGGACTAAATGAATGTTGGAACTTGACTGTCTTTCATAAATCCTGCTTGAGTCTAATTTATAAATGGTATCAATTGCTTTCTTTAATCATTTGGCATAAACCAGAGCAATCAATATTTCATAAATTAATTGGTCTCCAATTGTCAATGAGAGAAGGGTCTTTACCAGGCTTCGGAAACAGTGAAATAAGGTCCTGTTTCATAGTAGAGACCATTTCACCATTTTCAATGCAATTTTGAAACGTATTAAAAATAGGGTCTTCTAGTAACTTCCAAAACTGCATGTGGAATTCAACTGACAGGCCATCAGGGCCTTTCATTGAATTCAGAGCCTCTCCAATTTCTTCAACTGACACAGGTGAATCGCAAAACTGAGTGGAAATCCTCTTCAATTACAGGGACATAATTCTGAATGTGGCAAATGTAGCTTTCACAACCATCTCCCTGAAATTGTGAGTTGTAAAGGTTTTCATAAAAAGGAATTGATAATTAAAAAGAACTGGTGTTTCTTTCCCCCTCTTCAATCCATTTAGTTCTTGGTCTGACAAATGCACCCTTTGCCAAATCTGTGTAAAGCTGTTCTAATTGTAAAGATTTAAATAGTCTTCTTATTGAGAAAGATCATATTCCTTCAGAAATGCTCAAATTCGCTCATCAAATCTTTTTTTCTAAGGTACTTCAGGTGCTTCAGCTCGTTGGCACATTTAATGGCTACAACTCTGACTTCATAGTTGAAGAATTCAAATCACATACATATTTAGCAGATGTTATTGCGGGTGTAGTGAAATGCTTGTGTTCCTAGCGCCAACAGTGCAGTAGTATCTAACAATTCACACCACTACATAAATCTAAAAGTAAAATAATGGAATTAAGAAATTCCATACATACATACATACATACATACATACATACATACATACATACAGTGGGGCAAAAAAGTATTTAGTCAGCCACCAATTGTGCAAGTTCTCCCACTTAAAAAGATGAGATCCCTGTAATTTTCATCACAGGTACACTTCAACTATGACAGACAAAATGAGAAGAAAAAAAATCCAGAAAATCACATTGTAGGATTTTTAATGAATTTATTTGCAAATGATGGTGGAAAACAAGTATTTGGTCACCTACAAACAAGCAAGATTTCTGGCTCTCACAGACCTGTAACTTCTTTAAGAGGCTCCTCTGTCCTTCACTCGTTATCAGTATAAAAGACACCTGTCCACAACCTCAAACAGTCACACTCCAAACTCCACTATGGCCAAGACCAAAGAGCTGTCAAAGGACACCAGAAACAAAATTGTAGACCTGCACCAGGCTGGGAAGACTGAATCTGCAATAGGTAAGCAGCTTGGTTTGAAGAAATCAACGGTGGGAGCAATTATTAGGAAATGGAAGACATACAGGACCACTGATAATCTCCCTCGATCTGGGGCTCCATGCAAGATCTCACCCCGTGGGGTCAAAATGATCACAAGAACGGTGAGCAAAAATCCCAGAACCACACGGGGGGACCTAGTGAATGACCTGCAGAGAGCTGGGACCAAAGTAACAAAGCCTACCATCAGTAACACACTACGCTGCCAAGGACTCAAATCCTGCAGTGCCGGACGTGTCCCCCTGCTTAAGCCAGTACATGTCCAGGCCTGTCTGAAGTTTGCTAGAGAGCATTTCGATGATCCAGAAGAAGATTGGGAGAATGTCATATGGTCAGATGAAACCAAAATATAACTTTTTGGTAAAAACTCAACTCGTCGTGTTTGGAGGACAAAGAATGCTGAGTTGCATCCAAAGAACACCATACCTACTGTGAAGCATGGGGGTGGAAACATCATGCTTTGGGGCTGTTTTTCTGCAAAGGGATCAAGACGACTGATCCGTGTAAAGGAAAGAATGAATGGGGCCATGTATCGTGAGATTTTGAGTGAAAACCTCCTTCCATCAGCAAGGGCATTGTGAAGATGAAACGTGGTTGGATCTTTCAGCATGACAATGATCCCAAACACACTGCCCGGGCAACGAAGGAGTGGCTTCGTAAGAAGCATTAAGGTCCTGGAGTGGCCTAGCCGGTCTCCAGATCTCAACTCCATAGAAAATCTTTGGGGGAGTTGAAAGTCTGTGTTGCCCAGTAACAGCCCCAAAACATCACTGCTCTAGAGGAGATCTGCATGGAGGAATGGGCCAAAATACCAGCAACAGTGTGTGAAAACCTTGTGAAGACTTACAGAAAACGTTTGACCTCTGTCATTGCCAACAAAGGGTATATAACAAAGTATTGAGAAACTTTTGTTATTGACCAACTACTTATTTAACACCATAATTTGCAAATAAATTCATAAAAAAATCCTACAATGTGATTTTCTGGATTTTTTTTTGAAGTTGAAGTGTACCTATGATAAATTACAGGCCTCATCTTTTTATGTGGGAGAACTTGCACAATTGGTGGCAGACTAAATACTTTTTTGAGCCACTGTATAACCCTTTGCACCCGGATTGAAATAATGCCAGGCATCATCAACAGAGAGATCCTTGCATAATGTTCTGATGATATTGCTAGTTTGAGAGCTTTGCTGATCGTTTTCCACCTAGAACGAGTCAGAGTCATCAGGTGTTTCGTTAAAATCCACTGAGAGATTTAGAAAAGTCTCTGAATATTTGTGTAAATCCTATAATTTTCTGGCAATTTGTGAAAAAAAGGGGTCTTTTTGGAGCACCTTTGAGTTATGTCCATACACATTGCAGATGATGAAAATAGCAGTCCTCCTGAGTGGTGCAGCGGTGTAAGTCACATTACTATGGACCCGGGTTAGATTCCAGGCTGTGTCACAGCCGACCATGACCGGGAAGCCCATGATGCGGTGCACAATTGGCCCAGCGTCGTCCGGGTTAGGGGAGGGTTTGGCTGGCCAGTACTTCCTTGTCCCATCGCGCTCTAGCGACTCCTTATGGCGGGCCGGACGCCTGCAAGCTGACTAAGGTCACCAGCTGGATAGTGTTTCCTCTGACACAAGGGTACGGACGGCTTCCAGGTTAAGCGAGCAGTGTGTCAAGAAGCAGTGCAGCTTGGCAGGGTCGTGTTTCGGAGGACGCATGGCTCTCGACCATCACAAGTCCGTATAGGGGAGTTGTAGCGATGGGACAATACTGTAAATACCAATTGGATGTCATGAAATTGGGGAGAAAAAAAGTGTAAAAGTGCAAAACAAATGATCCATCATGAAGATGTAGATTCTGTTGCCTTTCAACTTGTGGATAAGTGTCAAAACACCAGCAGAATAGTTTGATCCATGACCGAGATAGGCCTATCTCCCTATTGTGACTGAAAAAAAGATAATTTTTCACACAAATGAGTTTCCTGAAGATGGACAAAATCTGCATTACTGGCGTTTATAATATAAAAACACGGCTTGTCTTTTTGTAAGATCTCTCAAACCCCTTTGTTATCAACTCACTCAGTATCGAGTGAATGCAAACTCCTGCATAAAGATGTGAACAATAAAACAAACAATAAACCTAGAGGGTTTACTCCGACCGAAAACTACACTCAGGTGAGGTAGCGGTGGTTCCAGCTACACCAACGTGTCGGAGGAAAAACTGATCAACTGAAGAGAGAAGTCAGCCTGCAGGCGCTCCGCCCACCACAAGTCGCTAGAGCGCAATGAGCCAAGTAAAGTCCCCCCTGGCCAAATCCTCCCCTAACCCGGACAACGCTGTGCCAATTGTGCACCATCCTATGGCACTACCAGTCACAGCCATTAGTGACTGGATCTAACCCCAGAATGTTGTGACGTTGCAACACTGCGATGCAGTGCCATAGACCGCTGCGCAACTCGGGAAGGCAAATTAAGTTATTTGATTTGTATTTAATCCTATTCTACGCTAGATTTAAACACCTGACAACACATTATGGCCCTGCAAAGCTACAAACTTTGTCCCAGCCATAATTTTAGAAATAGGCAAAGACCACCCTCTGCTGGAGTACCTCTGTATCTTTGGAAGTTGAGCTTGACTTCCTCTGTGGGCTCCACAACCACCAGACCTGCTGCAGACGCAGCCCTGTGACACTCCTCTAGCATGGCTCCCACCTCCTGGCTGTCCATGGTGCCTTTTAGTAACCTCTCTGTCAGTCCTCTGGAATGTATACAATGAATCGATGTGTATACAAGAGAAGATCAGTGTATGAAAATAAACAGGTGCCCATGTCCCAGGGCCCGCTCCACAACCTGTGAGAAGCTGAGTGTGTTGCAGTTTCCACTGAAGGAAACAACCCGCTTATTTAGCTTAGCCAATGGTCTGGTATGAGATGAGACAAAAATAAACAAACGGTTATTGACACTGAATAGACTACCTATATTTTCTATCACAGACTGTTGTATAGTAAGCTATAGACCGACATGCAGAGAATTGTAGGCTTCAGTAGGGTAAGTAATACAGTACTTATGATAAGTATAATATGACGTGTCCACTAAATGACCACACTGGTTAGCTGATCAACTATACCCGGACAGTGACTGTTGGTAAAGCATGCAGTCAACCAGAGAAAGGCAATAGTAAGCGTGAAAGTAACATGTATCGACTTCTATTTGCCCCATCTTATAAATTACTTATGGCAGAGAAAAATAAAAGTTAAGTGACATCAGTATATTTGTGCTGATGATATAGTGTTATTTTACAAAAGATAAGACGTGACGTTTCCATAAAGTTAAAACCTACCTCTAACACCGTCGTCTTTTTACTTCCTGGTTGGGCAGAACTTTGGAGGATGGGCATTTGTGAGTACTGCAATATCGTTGGTTTAAATTCTGAATTTAAGATTGATTGACATCACGTGGGCATCTCTAGTTTAAAAACACACGGGCATTGCGAGTCTCTCTCTGTGACTTAAGCCACCAGTGTCTTTATTGATACTAATAATTAGCCTACTGTTGTAAAATCGATTGATTAACTAGACCACATAAAACATTCTGAATCAGGAGGCTGCTCAATTCTTGGACAACGACATGCCACGAACGTTCTTCGTAGTCTCGCAATGTCAGAATGTTCAGAGGATATGCAGCCTAGATGTTTTGCATGTTGAACACAGATATGTCAAAAAGACAGTTTGCCTGTGTGGTAGGCTTATATTAACCTAAATTCTTCCCGAAAAAGCGGTAAAATGTAACCCATGTCTACATCTACCTATCAATGTGAAAGACTATTCAAACATATTGCGCAAGAACAAAATTACCAGGCCTTAATGCCCCAAATGTATAAATAAATACCGTCATCATACATGCACATTTATTGGCGGTGGGGTGCTATATACGATGATGCATCGCAAATAGGCTGAACTGTGCGACAGGAGATTGAGCTGAACCACTGCTGTGTTAACCTCACAGCACAGCATATTACTTATGTACGGCTCTAGCGATCTCGAGTAAAGAGAGTAAAACCGCAACAGGCATCTATTTTAACTTGGCGCTAAGTGCTGGCAGCTGGCAGTAGTAGTGCGTTGCATAAGCGCATGGGCAGACGTGTATTTGAGACCTGTAGCTGTGGAGCATCAACTCCAACGGATCTCATATCTGGAACTTGTGACTTCATTTTCGCATGATTTACTGTTTTTTTTTGTTGCAATGACTTGCAAGTGCATGCATAGACTTTATCGTTTGGTCTAGTTGCTACCCAAAAAACGACACCCGTACAGTTCGATCAATGTGATCTAGACCATAGCCAGCCAACCTACATGGTCTGGTAATTTGTTTATGGAAGGCATCCTGGCGTAGAGGCTGACATTATTTTAGTTTCAGCGCATAACTAGGCAAACATTTCGTGTGATGGGACTCTCCAAACTCTGAAGGTAAGACATATCTGGCTACAACAGAGTGCATGGTTATGCACTTGTGATGTAATTCATGGTTTGCGATATTAATTTGATAAACCTTTTATGCAGGACTGATTTATCTCGGTTTGGACGGATCTTGGCTTTATTACCTCACTTTTGTCTTTATACCGAATAAGGCGAACTTGTGGAGGGTCATTTCAAGAGGCAAGCTGTGACACTAGTTATATTTTGATACTGTGTTATTTTCCAATGGCTCTTTACATGATCTCCAAGTTGCGCAATTACATATGATTTATCCGCATGTGGCGCAAGAGAGGACTAGCCTCATCATGTAAACACATACTGTGCTGCATACATCTTAACAAAATATTGCCCAGGGAGATCATTCAAGATTGACTTTGAAATTGGATGTGTATACATATCCCGAGGACATATGGGAAATGCCTTCAAAACCAGCCAAGCAACCTGGTCTCAGAGCATTTGGTATTATTCTGTACATAACGCGAACAAAGTCACACCAATGTAGTGAGTTCGAATCTCATCACTGACAATTTTAGATAATTATAAACTTTGCACAGTACTTAGCATGTTAGCTCCCCCTTTCCCTAATGTTAACCCTTTAATCTAACACCTAAACTTAACCCTAACCCCAATGGAACAATGCAGAGCAGAAGGAGCAATCCAGGTTGTCAAAAACAATTAGAAATTTGTTGTTTGGAGCAACTTCAAAATTAGACGTTTGGGAAATGTGGATAAATGTCTAATTCTGCAGTGAGACTGTGAGAGTTTGTTGCCATTGCCACATGTAAAGTGAGAAAATGAGTGAGCAGTGGCATGTTTCTTCACGCTCTAGCAAACCACGCCTCTGTGTTTGCCACAGTAATGCCAGGGTGCGAATATTCTCACATGCCTATTGAGTGAAACAGATGGGCTATATTTGTGTATGAGACAGACCGTGTTATCTTTATACTACTGGTGATGAAGTTGCCACTGCTGTTGAATATTTTGTCTGCTCGCTACCCTCTTTGTATCACATGCCAATTAGTGAGATGCATTACCGGCTATTGACATCATGAGATCATTGTTCAACACAAAGAAACACCCTGTATGGTTATTCGTGTGTTTGAATTTCATTGTTTAAAAAAAGAATAATTGTTATGACCTGGTAATATTGCCTACACTAATATCACTCATATGTCATATTCAAGTACAGTATTAGGTATACAGCCCACTTGCCTTAACCATTAGGTCTAATGTTATTCATAGGGACTTTAGAGATCTGCTCCCCGCAACTGATGATGGCAAATAAGTCCCTAAACACGTTGACATAAACAACAAGATCTCATGGTTTGACTTCAGATCCAGACTTTTCCCTAAACGTCAAATTTCGTTGTTGTCACAGTGATCAGTTGAGCCACCTGCTGTTGTCGCCGGCGCATCCCATGGTTAAATTTGGGCGTTAATTCCGAATTGTTAAAATAAGGGGTAAGGTTTGGACTAGATTAAAAAAATAAAAATAATAATTGTGTCTAGCATTGCAATTGAACACGCGACCCTGTGAGCCAGAGCTTGCGGCTTACGCCCATCCACAATCCCTATCCACAACACCCTAGTACAGAGTTCCCCAACTCGGTCCTCGTGACTCCAAGGAGTGCAACTTTAGTTTTTCCCCCCCTCACACGGGCGTCAAACTCATTCCATGGAAGGCCTAGTGTCTGCAGGTTTTTAGTTTTTCCGTTCATTTAAGACCTAGACAACCAGGTGAGGGAAGTTCTTTACTAAAGTGGCCTTAATTTATCAATCAAGGTAGGAGCGATAATCCATAGACACATGGCCGCCTGGGGAATGAGTTTGACACAGCTGATTCAGCTGATCAAAGCTTGATCATTTGATTATTTTAATCAACTGTGTAGTGTCAAATGTGCACCCCTTGGGGTCCCGAGGACAGAGTTTGGGAAACTTTGCCCTAGCAAAACCCAAGCCTACTTGATGGTAATAGCGCTGACCATTGCCCCTAGTGACGGGTTTTGAAGGAATCTCCCGACGACCTCGGGACATGGACGAACGTCCAATTTTGAAGTGACTCTTGGAAAAACCTTTGCTGGATATGAATCAGCTCTCAGTGTTGGGTTACTTTCCAGTCTGTGCACTATGCTTTGTGTGGCTCCGCAGGCGGCATGGGGCGATAAAACAAGTGAGAGGTCAAACCCTTGCTCACTTTGTTTGGGTATCGATCCGCTGGCATCATTAACTGGTGTCTGGAGCGCCGGCAGGGGTTGCGGGTGGCGCCGACTCCATCCGGCTCTGTCAGACGCTTTCTTCCAACCGCCCACAGAGCAGCGGGGATTAGGACCAGGCCGGGGTGTTCTGACCGTTGAGTTGGTCTGCAGTGGAGACTCGCTGATTTAACCACAGTTTCTATCCCTCCCTGCTAGAATGTTGCCTGTCAGATTTAGGGCTTTGACTTGTAAGTCTGTCTGGAGGTTTTCACTAAAGCTTTTGACATGGCTCAGTTGAGAAACATGGTGGGATGATGGGGGAATGGAGGGGATATACAGTACTAGTCAAAAGTTTGGACACACCTACTCATTCAAGGGTTTTTATTTTTTACTGTTTTCTACATTGTAGAATAATATTGAGGACATCAAAACTATGAAATGAAACGCATGGAATCATGTAGTAACCAGTATTAAACATATACATATTAAAAATCTATTTCAGATTCTTCAAGGTAGCCCCCTTTGCCTTGATGACAGCTTTGCATTTTCTTAACCAGCTTCTAGAGGTAGTCACCTGGAATGCATTTCAATTAACAGGTGTGCCTTGTTAAAAGTGAATTTGTGGAATTTCTTTCCTTCTTAATGTGTTTGAGCCAATCAGTCGTTGTGACAAGATAGGGGTGGTATCCAGAAGATAGCCCTATTTGGTACTATACCAAGTCCATATTATGGTAAGAACAGCTCAAATAAGCAAAGAGAAACAACAGTCCATCATTACTTTAAGACATGAAGGTCAGTCAATCTTGAAAAGTTCAAGAACTTTTAACGTTTCTTCAAGTGCAGTCGCCAACACCATCAAGCACTATGACGAAACTGGCTCTCATGAGGACAGCCACAGGAAAGGAAGACCCAGAGTTACATCTGCTGCAGAGGATAAGTTCATTAGAGTTACCATCTCCGATTGAATCCTAAATAAATGCTTCACAGAGTTGAAGTAACAGACACACTGTTCAGAGGAGACTGCATGAATCAGGCCTTCATGGTCGAATTGCCTCAAAGAAACCACTACTAAAGGACACAAATAATAAGAAGATGCTTGCTTGCTTGTGCCAAGAAACACGAGCAATGGACATTAGACCGGTGGAAATCTGTCGTTTGGTCTGAGTCCAAATTAGAGATTTTTGGTTCCATCCGCCATGTCTTTGTGAGACGCAGAGTAGATGAACAGATTATCTCTGCATGTGTAGTTCCCACCGTGAAGCATGGAGGAGGTGGTGTGATGATGTGGGGGATGCTTTGCTGGTGACACTGTCAGTGATTTATTTAGAATAAAGGGCACACTTAACCAGCATGGCTACCACAGCATTCTGCAGCGATACGCCAACCGCTCTGGTTTGCACTTCGTGGGACTATCATTTGTTTTTCAACAGGACAATGACTAAAAACACACCTCTGGGCTGTGTAGGGGCTATTTAACCAAGAACGAGAGTTATGGTGCTGCATCAGATGACCTGGCCTCCACAATCACCTGACCTTAACCCAATTGAGATGGTTTGGGATGAGTTGGACTGCAGAGTGGAGGAAAATCAGCCAACAAGTGCTCAACATATGTTGGAACTCCTTCACGATTGTTGAAAAAGCATTCCAGGTGAAGCTGGTTGAGAGAATGTCAAGAGTGTGCAAAGCTGTCAAGGCAAAGGGTGGTATTTTGATTTGTTGAACACTTTAAAAAAAATTGCTACATGATTCCATATGTGTTATTTTATAGTGTTGACATATTCACTATTATTCTACAATGTAGAAAATGGTTAAAATAAAGAAAAACCCTTGAATGAGTAGGCGTGTCCAAACGTTTGACTGGTACTGTATGTATGTGTAGGCCTACAGGTGTTCAGAGGTCAAACCTTTTATCTGCTTGTTTTGGTGTGGTTCTGTTCGTTGCATGAAGAGCTGAGCTGAATGTTGTTGATTAACTTCAGCAATTATTTGAATATTGGGTAACGTGCTGCTTACCGTGCTCTTGTTGCGTATCAGTTACTGATTGAGAGAAATGCACCATCCTGCAAATAATATTGTATCTAGGCATATCCTGTTCGACGCACCTTTAGCTACACATACTGTGCAACACGTAAAATACACGGTCCCTTCAGTAGGCCAAGCTGATCAATTAGTCAAAGCCCAACATATTTTAGCGAGTTGCTTAATCCATAGGGCAACCAGAAAGTCAATGACATAACTATTGCACTGTGCTGGTTCAAAGGCCTGCTGGGATGAGTGTCTGTGTCACTGTCTGGATTCGAACCAGGGTCTGCTACATGATTGTTAGCTCTCTGAGCTAAAGCAGGAGCATTAGCTCGGGAGTTACCCACTGCACGAGTGTGATTCACCGACGCACCTCTGTTACATTTGGAGTGAATGAGCCTGTTTTGGTGTTCTACACCTCCGCAGCATGAACAAAGGAAGTCAGCTGAGGTGGGTGTGATGCACAGGTAAAAATCTGATCTCTCTCCACACAGACAGCCTCCATGCTTTCCTCCATCCTTTCTCCTCAGACATATTACCCTAGTCCTCTCTTATGTGTACATGCTTGACATTTTCATTCATCTCCAGAAGGCTCCATGACCAGGGAGCGACCTCGCCGACCTGCGGCAAACACCGCCATGCCCCAGCGCCTTATTAGGCACGCTGAGCTTAATTAGATTCTTTGTAAATGGCTGATTTATGCCCAAGGACTGAGATATGGTTAGAGGAGGGTGAGCGAGATGGAAAAAGAGAAGGGTGGGGTGGGGAGAGATGTACGGAGGCTGATCAGTAGGAGGTGAGAAAAAAAGAAGCAAAATAAATCCCAGGAGCGCAAAATAAACCAACAAAGAAAGTAATTACAGGTAGCAGCTTCCCAGACTCATGTAGTCGCATCACTAGGGTACGGTTCACTGCTTCCTCTCCTCTCTACTTCACCCCCTTCTCGTTTTCTCCCTTCCTCGATCTCCTTTCTCTACCTCATGTCTCACTCACTCACACACATGTTCCTGAGAGGAGAAATAGAGGACCTGTACAATGTCATCTTGTCAGTGCTCCTTTCACCTTAAAGGGCAAAGATGGTGAAAGAGGGAGGGGTGAAAGAGGGAGGGGTGAAAGAGGGAGGGAGAAGGGTAAAAGCGTAACGGCTAGAGATCAAGCAGTCTTGAATTGAAGCAGCCAGGAGAGACAGTCAATGAGGTAGGTGGGAGAACATATTAAAATACAGTGGGTGACCCTGTGAAGTAGTCACAATTGTCTGCTTGTACTAGTGCACTGTGTAGAGCCAGTAGTTGCAACAGGTGTGAAGTATACACTTTTCTTGTTTTGAAAGAATTGACCATGCACCTGCAATAGAAAATGTGTTTGTACACAGTTGATGATTTGTGTTTTATCACTGGATTACCTCAGTTTATGTCTACGTGCCCACAAAAACATTCAGGCATTTCTGGACAATTTCATGCCAGCGGGAGCTGAAAACATTGTTGTTATCAGGTTGTTCTGGCAATTCTCACAAAGGAACTTCATTGGGAGGAGGGATGTTTAACATGCTTTTTACATTTGTATCACAAACCATTTTTGAGAAGTCATGATGAAATTGGCCATTTTAGGCCCTTTTTAGACCTATACATACCCCAGTTAGACTCTATGATCTGTGAACCGTACATGATACAGACATCTTGCTGTCCTTATACACCTTTATAGGTAAAATGCATATGAATTCAATCTGTTTTTGACAGCATTCCGTTTGATTTAAACAATGGCTTTCCATATGTGTTTGCCCATGGAAGAATGTGAATTTTTGGAGAAGTTCCTTTTTGGACCCGAATACCAAAAACATTCAGGAGATCAAGGTGCTTAGGTGTTTAACTAATTTGGCATACCCCGCAATGTCATTAGACATCCATGTGTTCATCAATGGAAAACATAAATGGTTTTGAGTTTGATACTTAAAAGCTTGCAAACAGTATTTTCAAACAATTTTATTTGAAATAAAATGTAAAAATCAATAAACCTTTTTTGGTTGATATTCACATAACATATGTGAATATCAAACAATATATAGATAATTGACAAAAAAAAAGGTTAAACCATATTTCAGTTCTGACATGTTGGTGTTGTGCCCGCCATCAGTTGAGACACACTATGCTCTTGAATACAGGGTCGGTGTCATTTCAATAATGGAAATAGAATGGACCTATCCCTTCAGAAAACTACAATTGAGCTGGTACACAATTGAAATGTAAAAAAAAATATATATATAAATATTTTTATTTTACTACCACAAAGATGACCGCTGGTCCACCCACCATCGATTGTCATCTTAAATGGTCAAGTCTATTCAATCCATCTTTATTTCAATAGGTTTCCAGTATAATTTTAAACAACAGATATTCCCATTCAAGTCAACATTCTCCATGTGGCCCCAACCACCTTTGTGGTACCATTTTGAAAGTTGAATTTAAATTGTATTTCCATTTTAGTACATTCATTAGCCAAAACATGACACCCACCCTGTATTCAAGAGCATGTTGTGTCTCAACTAGTGGCGGACACAGCACAAAACCCTTTGATTATTTAAAATGGGGTCAAAGCTACAACATATGCTAATATGAAGAAAAAAAATTGCAGTTTGTTTTTTTTGATAATTGATGTTCAATGTAAGTGTTTTATTTTTTTAAACTTTAATATTTTTTTTGGCAAACCTGTTTGTAAGCTTTTTAAATTATATCAAATCTCAACCATTTGTCTTTTCCAGTAATGAAGACATGACTGTCTCATGGTGGGGTAGGCAAAAGGGGTAAACTTTGAGCACCTGAGAATTTTGGCATTCAGGCCAGCCTTGTCCTTGTCCTCCAGCCTTGTCCTTGTCAACACTCACACCTGTGTTAACGAGAGAATCACTGACATGATGTCAGCTGGTCCTGTTGTGGCAGGGCTGAAATGCAGTGGAAATGTTTTGGGGGGGGATTCTGTTCATTTGCATGGCAAAGAGTGACATTGCAATCAATCTGATCACTCTTCATAACATTTTGGAGTATTTGCAAATTGCCATCATACAAACTGAGGTAGCAGACTTCGTGAAAATTAATATTTGTGTCATTCTCAAAACTTTTGGCCACGACTGTAAATATATATTTTAATTTTCAATGTAATTTTCAATTTTAAATGTTTTATTTGTTTTATATGTATTTTTCTATTTTTGTGAGCTTGGGGGTCCCTGATGATATATCCATCATAAAATGTGTTGCCCAACCCGATATTGGTTTGTTGTCTCAGGGCAACAATGTGCTACGAGGGTACTTAAACACCAAGGTTTTCTGTAGTACATATGAACAAGGAATATATGCATTAGAACAAGTTTTTATTTTATTTATTTATTTTTTTGACAAACATCAACCACAAATAGTTCCAACCAATCACAATTAGACGCTTTAACGTTAAAACATCAAATAACCAAACTACTACTAATTACAACTAACACCACCTCTTGTATAAATGTTTCTCACGTTTCATAGAAACATAAACCAACATCCAAATGACTGTGTTTCACTGTGTCTGAATGTGTGTTTGTGGGTTATTGTTTGAATCAGTGTTTATCTTTTTTGACAAAGCACACTCTGATTTCCAATTCTGTGTGGAACCTCCGGAAGCAGTTTCTGGTGGACATCACATTTCTGGCACTTGGCTTTTGGTGTACCTGTGCACCCTGGTACCTTGCATCTCCCCTTCTTTTCAGCCATAATCATCCAGTGGGCTGTGGCATCCAGGCGAATTGGAGCAGCGGGTCCTCTTCTCTTCTCATACTCGCCCTTAGTTGTGGAACTGGGATGACCTTTCTTGCACTCCAGACTTTCCACTTTTGCATAGGCCTTCAGCGACGTATGACCTGAAGGTATACCGATTAGTTTGTTACTTCTTTCTCATGCCAGTGCCTTAACAATCTCTTTGGTAGAGCAGCCAGGTGGTCACGACGATCATATCCAGGAAGTGGAACACCAGCTGGTGGTACCACTTCTTTGATCTGATTTTGTTCCGGTACAGTGCAATCAGTTAGTCAAGTAGATCCACCCCACCCATATTCTTGTTGTATTCTTTCACCACAGCAGGGCAGGGGACTTTGATCATCTTTCGCTTGCGATCCCACATGTCAACCCCAGGGATTTTTTTTTGATGACCTCCCATCTATTCAGTATCATGGTGTCAGCTACTTGGGACACTCAGCAGGCTTTGTTCCAAAACATGCAGGTGCCTGGTAAACCAAACAATGACATGTACATAAAATGTATCATACTTTCAGAATTAGCAGGGAGCCCACTCTGGATATTTGATGTATTTCTACAGTATATTGTTCCTAACAATATGTCTTAATATGAACAAATGTTAATTATGAGATTAAACGCCCAGTTCATTCAAAAACGTGATTTCCTTGTTTTTATACAGTGCCTTGCGAAAGTATTCGGCCCCCTTGAACTTTGCGACCTTTTGCCACATTTCAGGCTTCAAACATAAAGATATAAAACTGTATTTTTTTGTGAAGAATCAACAACAAGTGGGACACAATCATGAAGTGGAACGACATTTATTGGACATTTCAAACTTTTTTAACAAATCAAAAACGGAAAAATTGGGCGTGCGAAATTATTCAGCCCCCTTAAGTTAATACTTTGTAGCGCCACCTTTTGCTGCGATTACAGCTGTAAGTCGCTTGGGGTATGTCTCTATCAGTTTTGCACATCGAGAGACTGACATTTTTTCCCATTCCTCCTTGCAAAACAGCTCGAGCTCAGTGAGGTTGGATGGAGAGCATTTGAACAGCAGTTTTCAGTTCTTTCCACAGATTCTCGATTGGATTCAGGTCTGCACTTTGACTTGGCCATTCTAACACCTGGATATGTTTATTTTTGAACCATTCCATTGTAGATTTGGCTTTATGTTTTGGATCATTGTCTTGTTGGAAGACAAATCTCCGTCCCAGTCTCAGGTCTTTTGCAGACTCCATCAGGTTTTCTTCCAGAATGGTCCTGTATTTGGCTCCATCCATCTTCCCATCAATTTTAACCATCTTCCCTGTCCCTGCTGAAGAAAAGCAGGCCCAAACCATGATGCTGCCACCACCATGTTTGACAGTGGGTATGGTGTTGTCAGGGTGATGAGCTGTGTTGCTTTTACGCCAAACGTAACGTTTTGCATTGTTGCCAAAAAGTTAAATTTTGGTTTCATCTGACCAGAGCACCTTCTTCCACATGTTTGGTGTGTCTCCCAGGTGGCTTGTGGCAAACGTTAAACAACACTTTTTATGGATATCTTTAAGAAATGGCTTTCTTCTTGCCACTCTTCCATAAAGGCCAGATTTGTGCAATATACGACTGATTGTTGTCCTATGGACAGAGTCTCCCACCTCAGCTGTAGATCTCTGCAGTTCATCCAGAGTGATCATGGGCCTCTTGGCTGCATCTCTGATCAGTCTTCTCCTTGTATGAGCTGAAAGTTTAGAAGGACGGCCAGGTCTTGGTAGATTTGCAGTGGTCTGATACTCCTTCCACTTCAATATTATCGCTTGCAGAGTGCTCCTTGGGATGTTTAAAGCTTGGGAAATCTTTTTGTATCCAAATCCGGCATTAAACTTCTTCACAACAGTATCTCGGACCTGCCTGGTGTGTTCCTTGTTCTTCATGATTCTGTCTGCGCTTTTAACAGACCTCTGAGACTATCACAGTGCAGGTGCATTTATACGGAGACTTGATTACACACCGGTGGATTGTATTTATCATCATTAGTCATTTAGGTCAACATTGGATCATTCAGAGATCCTCACTGAACTTCTGAAGAGTTTGCTGCACTGAAAGTAAAGGGGCTGAATAATTTTGCACGCCCAATTTTTCAGTTTTTGATTTGTTAAAGTTTGAAATATCCAATAAATGTTGTTCCACTTCATGATTGTGTCCCACTTGTTGTTGATTCTTCACAAAAAAAAATACAGTTTTATATCTTTATGTTTGAAGCCTGAAATGTGGCAAAAGGTCGCAAAGTTCAAGGGGGCCGAATACTTTCGCAAGGCACTGTATATATTTCCAGGCCTGAGGACAAATACTTTCCTCTAGGCTTAGATTAAATATATGACGGATAGCAGTGGCTATAGTCAGCTACCATCCTCAGTAGCTTTCCATCTATGTTGTGAATGCCAGGAGCTTAGTAATTATTGATCATTAAATTTTTTTCCCACCTCTCCCACACTAACTTTATAAAATTCAAACTTGCAATGCTTTTCTTTGAGTATGTTTGAGATGCTCTGGATCCATGTGTATGACAGCGTGTTCTAGTTCCTGCCAATATCCAACAACAGACATCGATTAGGAGTGGGACAACAGGCTACAATCAACAGCTTGATCACCTCTATGCATAGGTGTGTCGTGCTGCACACCAGATACTGACAGGTTTTCTGATCCACACCCATACTTTTTTGTTGTTGGTATTTGTGACCAACAGATGCATATCTGTATTCCCAGTCATGTGAAAACCCATAGATTAGGGCCTAATTTATTTATTTCAATTGACTGATTTCCTTTTATATGAACTGAAACTCAGTAAATTGTTGCATTTATATTTTTGTTCCGTGTAGATACAACTGTAGTGTTTTCAGAGCCTATGTTATGCTTATGCCCAATGTCACAGTAGTGCACACAGACATGGCACTAAAACAGGAAGTGGGGGGTGGGGGCGGGGGGGGATTCCCCTCTGGTTGGAGCTGTTTTGGAGGGAACACTTAAACAGGAACTTAGTCTGTTACACTCTACATATAATTAATTGGCTGCTTTGTTGGTATGATACTTATTACTTGGGTTGGCTTTTAAACAAGACATTGCTCATAGTGACTACAGAAAAGGGAAGTATGGGTGAATTTGATACTGGACATGGTGATGAGAGAATGTCAATGGATCTCCACACCTTGTTCAAACAGCATTTGTCATCTTCCAAATAGTTCTGTGGGACTTAATTGAGCTTGCCTGGGCGTAAATGTAACCAACGGAGTAGTATTAAAAGGGCAAACTCCGCCTACATGGACTGGCACTCCAGCGGACTAAACCAAACAAACACTCAAAAGTACTTAAAAGAAAACAAATACTATTTTTAACCCAGATCTGGTACCTCACTACATAGTGACTGTGTTGAACACCCTGGTATGGTTTTTTGAATGAGGATGTTTTGAGGATGTCCTCCTGGGCTAGTCAAGCCTTATCTGTCTACAGTTGGTGTATGATACTGGCTAGGGCGGACCTGGTGGTGTCCTCTGCCCACAGGGTAAAGAGAGGCCATATTTGCATCATGGGAAGTTGAATGATGGCTGGCAGAGAGTCCCTTGTTAGCCTCAGGGACCATGACAGCCCATCAACAACAGGAAGTTAATTTTGAAACTCTCAATTCAGCACTGCAGGGAGATCTAGAGAGACGGCAGAGAGAAATTATAGAAAAACAAGTGTCTCGGCAGGTGGGTTGTGAGTTACCGTAACCAGGGCGAGACGTGTCATTCCTGAGTTGATCTGTCACTCTTGTCTCGGGGCACGTTTTCTTGTCTCACACATCTTTCAGCATGGATAGAGGAGAACACTACATTTGAGAGAATGTGTTAACCGTACTGTCTTTACTCACTAGGTGGTTTGAATGACGAGTATGGAGAGCAGTCATCAATGGAGAAGGACAAACATTTTAACTTATTGTTCACATAATCCTTTACCACACACACACACAGCTAGTTTTAACATCTGGTAAAGGACAGAAGTTGAACAGGAAGTATCTCTGTAGAAAGGCAATGAAAACTGTCAGGCTTTCATATCACAATGCCTGCCATAATATACCCTGAACAAAAATATAAACACATGTAAAGTAAAGTGTTGGTCCCGTGTTTCATGAGCTGAAATAAAAGATCCCAGAAATGTTCCATATGCACAAAAAATGTATTTCTCTAAAAAGGTTGTTTACATCCCTGTTAGTGAGCATCTCTCCTTTGCCAAGATAAAACACTTGCCAGGTGTTGTATGTGTAGAAGTTGATTAAACAGCATCATCATTACACAGGTGCACCTTATGTTGGGGACAATAAAAAGCCACTCTAAAATGTTCAGTTTTGTCACACAACACAATGCCACAGATGTCTCAAGTTTTGAGGGAGCGCGCAATTGGAATGCTGCCTTCAGGAATGTCCACCAGAGCTGTTGCCAGAGCATTTTATATACATTTTTCTTCCATAAGCTGCCTCCGTTTTAGAGAATTTGGCAGTACGTCGAACCGGCCTCGCAACCATAAACCATGTGTAACCAGCCCCGGACCTCCACATCTGTAAACAAATTTGTGCACAAAATTTGAGAAGCTTTTTGTGCATATTACATTTGGGATAAATATATAAAAATTAAACATCACTAATAGCACTATACATGTTGCATTTTTAAATATTTTTTTTCAGTGTAGTTTTCTGCTTCAACAGAACAACCATTGATTTCAAAATGAAACAAACCATAACTCTATGCACAAGGACTACTTTGAACAATTTACACAAATGTCAAACATTTGCTGGTAGAGCTGTGCAGATGCTAAGTTTGGTAACTGAATTAGAATTGTTTTCAAAGATGTCTGTAGAAAGAATAGGGTGTCAGCGATGATGACACCTTGAGTTTGAAAAAAACATACAAAAGTTGGTTATTGAACTACAGTAGGTGAAGTGTATTTACAGTTTAAGTCGGAAGTTTACATACACTTAGGTTGGAGTTATTAACTTGTTTTTCAACCACTCCACAGGTTTCTTGTTAACAAACTATAGTTTTGGCAAGTCGGTTAGAACATCTACTTTGTGCATGACACAAGTAATTGTTTACAGACAGATTATTTAACTTATTATTCACTGTATCACAATTCCAGTGGGTCAGAAGTTGACATACACTAAATTGACTGTGCCTTTAAACCACTTGGAAAATTCCAGAAAATGATGTCATGGCTTTAGAAGCTTCTGAAAGGCTAATTGACATCATTTGAGTCAATTGGAGGTGCACCTGTGAATGTATTTCAAGGCCTGCCTTCAAACTCAGTGCCTCTTTGCTTGACATCATGGGAAAATCAAAAGACATCAGCCAAGACCTCAGAAAAAGATTTGTGGACCTCCAGGTCTGGTTCATACTTGGGAGCAATTTGTAAACGCTTTAAGGTACCACATTCATCTGTACAAACAATAGTATGCAAGTATAAACACCATGGGACCACGCAGCCATAATACCACTCAGGAAGGAGACTCGTTCTGTTTCCTAGAGATGAATGTCCTTTGGTGCAAATCAATTCCAGAATCACAGCAAAAGACCTTGTGAAGATGCTGGAGGAAACCGGTACAAAAGATTCTATATCCACAATAAAACAAATCCTATATCGACAACCTGAAAGGCAGCTCAGCATAGAAGAAGCCAGTGCTCCAAAACCGCCATTAAAAAAAAGCAGACTATGGTTTGCAACTGCACATGGGGACAAAGAATGTACTTTTTTGGGAAATGTCCTCTGGTCTGATGAAACCAAAATACAACTGTTTGGCCATAATGACCATCGTTATGTTTGGAGGAAAAAGGCGGAGGCTTGCAAGTTGAGGAACACCATCCCAACCGTGAAGCACGGTGGCGGCAGCATCATGTTGTGGGGGTGCTGGCACACTTCACAAAATAGATGGCATCATGAGGGAGGAACATTGTGGATAGATTGAAGCAACATCTCAAGACATCAGTCAAAGTTCACGCTTGGTCTTTCAAATGGACAATGACCCCAAGCATACTTCCAAAGTTGTGGCAAAATTTCTTAAGGGCAACAATGTCAAGGTATTGGCGTGGCCATAAACAAAGCCCTAACCTCAATCATATCGAAAATTTGTGGACCGAACTGAAAAAGCGTGGGCGAGTAAGTAGGCCTAAAAAGCTGACTTAGTTACACCAGCTCTGTCAGGAGGAAGGGGCCAAAATTCTCCCAACTTATTGTGGGAAGCTTGTGGAAGGCTACCGGAAACATTTGACCAAAGTTAAACAATTTAAAGGCAACGCTACCAAATACTAATATAGTGTATGTGAACTTCTGACCCACTGGGCATAACATTTTTTTACTATTATTCTGACATTTCACATTCTTAAAATGAAATGGTGATACTGACTTAAGATGGAATTTTTACTAAGATTAAATGTCAGGAATTGTTAAACTGAGTTAAAAAAAAATTATTTGGCTAAGGTGTAAGTAAACTTCCGACTTCAACTATCTATCTACTTCAACTGTACATTCGGGTAAAGGATTTACGGTAACGGAATTACATCATGGGTCCCACATCTGCACACACTTCAATGGGGCAGAAGTCCATGAGTAGTTGTGATTTCTGGATGGCCAATAGCTACCAACAATGACAATAAACTGCCACGTGGGTAATTGTAAGTGACTCATTTCAGCTAGTTCCATCTTGTTCTTGATACCATGTCTTGTTTTGACTGATTCATGTCAATGCTAAAATTCGCTAGCTAGCTAACCAACAAATGTAACAATGTATTTGAGAGACAAGTACTCATTGTGCAAATGTATTTATGCTCTCAATAAACACTGGAGAAGGAATATGGTTTTATGTTGTCAACGATCATAGCCAACCCTGTTTGTTTTGCCCCATAGTTGCGCATTTGGTTTTGTTGCTAAATAACCAACCCCTCTATACAGAAATGCTTAGTTATAAATATCATTCTCTTCATGGGGACGGATCCTCCACCTCCAAATCGATCTCGCTCCAGAGTACAGGACTCGGTGTCAAGCTTATTCCTTCGACGATAAACACAAATACGACCATCATCCCTGGTGAGACACAACCGTGACTCGTCAGTGAAGAGCACTTTTTGCCACTCCTGTCTGGTCCAGTGATGGTGGGTTTGTGCCCATAAGTCGGTGATGTCTGTTGAGGACCTGCCTTACAACAGGCCTACAAGCCTTTGGCTGCAATAGGCTGAGAGAAGATGGACTGTCTGAGCACTGATGGAGGGAATGTGTGTTCCTGGTGTAACTCGGGCAGTTGTTGTTGCCATCCTGTACCTGTCCCGCAGGTGTGATGTTCGGATGTACCGAACCTGTGCAGGTGTTGTTACACGTGTCTGCCACTGCGAGGACGATCAGCTGTCCGTCCTGTCTCCCTGTAGCGCTGTCTTGGGTGTCTCACAGTACGGACATTGCAATTTATTGCCCTGGCCACATCTGCAGTTCTCATGCCTCCTTGCAGCATGCCTAATGCACGTTCACGCAGATGAGCAGGGACCCTGGGCATCTTTCTTTTGGTGTTTTTCAGAGTCGGTAGAAAGGCCTCTTAGTGTCCTAAATTTTCATAACTGTGACCTTAATTGCCTACCGCCTGTAAGCTGTTCGTGTCTTAACAACCATTCCTCATGTGGATGTTCATTAATTGTTAGCGTTCTTTGAACAAGCATGGGAAACAGTGTTTAAACCCTTTTACAATAAAGATCTGGGAAGTTATTTGGATGTTTACAAATTCTTTGAAAGACAGGGTCCTGAATAAGGGACAATTATTGTTTTGCTGAGTTTATAACAAAAACAAATATACAAATTTAAAAAACTGCATCTCTGCTCAACCCGTGCAAGAGTGGCTTAAAGGGTGTTTAGCATCCCCAGTGGCTCTGCAAATGCGGCGAGGATATTCTCCACTGCTGGCCTGCTCTCCAGTCACCAACACATGAGCGTGAAGCCACGGAGTCTGACCAAACTTGTGTTTCTAAAAATTTATTCAAAAGGCACTGTAGACTGAGTCTAAAGGTATTTTTCATTTAATTGTAAGTTATAGCCTATATGCACAGTTTAGACTATAATGATTTAATACAATGAAATGCTTAAATGTGCGCTTTATGTCCCTACCAGCCTATTGTGTTGCACTCGCAAATGCTTCATAATGGATTTTGTTGTAGGCTATAGCCTTGAAATAATATAGTCTAAATATTACATTTTTGTTCCTTCTTAGGCTCCCTGTCTGGCTACTGACCTGTTTAGTGTTTTTATGCAGTTTAATATGACATGTAGCCTATGTTTTAAGTGATGAGAGCTTCTTACATTTATTTTTCACGTTAAGTAATAAGTATTTTAATACGGACAGAACCTGTGTCTAGGGTAGGATTCTAGGCTAACCTGTACTAGCTTCTCTGTCCAAGATCGTCGGGAACATTCGGAGGTGAAGGGGGGCTTTGGAGCCATTATCCTGGTAGCGCTTGTGGAAGGGTGGGTAGGCAGAATCATCGCTGCTGGGTTTGGAAGTGACCTCCTGGTTTGCTGGTGCTCGTCGCTCTCCGTCTCTTTTTTTGGTTTTGTTTGGGTACTTTGGTGAAGCCAATTTTTTTGATATCCATCGTGGCAGTAGAAAATTAGCTGGTTCAAGCTAGCTAAATAGTCTAAGGCTAACACTAAGCTTCTTAGCGAGCTGTAAAAAGCATAACTAAACTCTAGTGGTGGCGCGTGAGGCAGACCTGAGTGAAGCAGCTTCAATGGTAAACTTGACCTAGCGTGTCACGTTATTCAGTTAACCTACCACAGGTGGTGTTTTTTCCCCTGTTTATTAAACACAAAGGAGTCGTACCCAACCACCATAGTGGCTTACCATAGCCCCCCTACACACATGGGGCACCCTCTGTCCATGGTGCTGAGACGGCGCAGTGGCGTTACATTTTGCGCAAACTTGTCACTCAATCATTTCAGCTTTTTGTTGTTGCTATTTTTTTTATACAAGCGCATAAAACTGAGGCTGCAACAGTTTCAACTGAGGGGCTAAGCCCCCTTTTGCCCTCTTGTGGAACCAGGCCCGAGATCACAGAACTTGTAATGGCCCTTGTCTACAGCGATTGTGAGCACCGTTTCTCAGGCGAATGTTGACAGGAGTGATTTATACATGCAGTTAAGAGTGGGACAGATTCTTGTCATTGACTGGGATGGGTGTGCGTTGCAAGGGTTGATTTTCAGTGCCAGCATGTAGGAGGATGTTGACGCAGCCCCCCGAGGTGGCCAGATTGAGAGGCGTGTAGTCTGAAATGTTATGGTGCTCCTTGTTGGCCCCGCACAGCAGTGACTGCTTTACCAGTTGGAAGGAATGGACCAGAGGTTAGTCAATCCACACAACACCGTTGGGGAATTTCCACTATGGACATATCCCGGTGTTTTACCAAAAAGGCAACAAGTCACTGATGTGGGGTTGAGAGAAGAATGTGTTTTAATGAAAAGCAGCCCCTCTTGTCTTACTACAGAGCAGGCCAGGGAGAGGTGTGCTTTTGGTTCTCTCGGACTGGGATTCGATGTTCCCTCCTTTATCCAGCAGGATCTCCACCACGCCAATATGACCCAACGTAGCAGCTGGATCAGCTGGGGACAGACAGTTAGATTACCCTCCAACACCAACATACACAGACTCCCACTTCTACACACATTAGCAAGTTCCCTGAAAAATGTACATAAAAATATAGCTGCTGTACGTGGTGTGACGTATGTGCATCGATGTCCACTAGGCTTGGGCTGTATACCGGGATATTTGACGGTGCCATCGATCTGGTTTTTCAATACTGTTAGAACTGTTTGTACTCTCTTATATTCTAAACAGTTTTTTTTATGTGCGCTGTTTGTTGTGATGTTATTTAGCAATGTGAACAAAGTGAGGTGATCAAATGACACTTCTCTTGACAGGAGGAAGGGAAAGGGGGTGGTTCGTATAGCTTGCAAACTTTTGCAGCGATAACCTGTGACCTCTTCCATCTTTTTAGTTAGAGAAGAGAGACGGGTGAAAATTGCCGATCTGGTGTCGGGGAAAAAAAAATGGCACTCCCCCTATTTGGAGACATTTCGGCTTTAGCTTCAACGATAAAGGGGAAACCCAAGGATTTAATTGAGGTAATATCCAAGATTTGATTGAGGGCTAGAACAGCAAAGGAAGGCAATACACAAAGTCGGCGCTCCCACCTCAGGGTACACCACCCTTTGACCTATGCACGCCTCAGGACCATAAGCAATGGGGCTGTGCCCTCCTGCTAAACCAGTAGTGTTGTTGTTTATATATTTGTATTATTTATTTTTTTGTTATATTTTGATTATGTTTTTAAGACTGGTGGATGTGCTTTAAAAAATATATGTTGATCTATTTTGAAAGGCAGCTACTGGTAATTCCTAAGGCTGTTTTTATATTTTGTGCCGTATTCGATTGGTCTTATTGTTGTAGTTTGTTTTACAATACGGGGTCAAGTATTTGTTTCTCCCCTTTTAGGTTGAGGGCAGGCATTTGCAATTTGGTAGTGCTGAGAAATTTGTTATTTTTGAGGTCTATTCGATTCTTTAAAAAAAACAACCTTATATATTTTGTAATGCATTATGAAATAATGACAATGATTGTAGTGCCTAAAAAAAAATGGAAATTCCAAATCCCAAAATAGTTTACATTCAATTGCCAAAACATTCAATTCTCGCTGTCCGGTCCACCATAGGGTAGATGTCAATAGGAAATTACTATGACATAATCAAAGATTTCAGTTGTGTACATTACTTTGTTTATATTTTGATTCTTAAAAAAAAAACTGCAAAAAATGCATCACATTGCTGCACCGGTAGTAGCCGTCAGCCTACTTTCTTGAACTGTCTCTGTCCCTTCTTGTGTATATTTTAAATGGGCTTTTATCAGATCCCCCCCCCCCCCCTAAAAAAAATTCAGATTTATGACATACTGACTTTGCATTGTGGAATCAGTGTAGTAAAATAGTTGCACATCAGTAAAGAATACCTCGCTATGTAAACAATTACTTAATAAGTGTTCAATAGATTCCATTTCCAGTTTACAAACACTGTTCACTGGTACATCAGGTATATATTTAGAAATCAAGCAATTACACTGGTAGAATATATGGATGATCTTAAAAGAGATCTCATTTTCTTTATTTCTCACCAGAAATCTGTGTGGAGTGAGCCAAGCACAGTGCCAGTTCACATCAAATAATGAAGGCCAACAAAATATAGCAAAAGGGATAGAATTCCTGTCTCAAATATCCCTTAAGCGATTAAGGAAAATTGTGCCAGAGGGGAGGGCTGCCGTTTTTTAACGGCTCATAATAACTTCTTAGGGCTGAGATCCCGCTAACGGGATCGATATGACAACAGCCAGTGAAATTGCAGGGCGCCAAATTCAAAACAACAGAAATCCCATAATTAAAATTCCTCAAACATATACAAATATTTCACACCATTTTAAAGATACACTTCTTGTTAATTCCACCACCGTATCCGATTTCAAATAAGCTTTACGGCTTTACACCACAAATGTTTGTTAGGTCAGAGCCAAGTCACAGAAAAACACAGCCATTTTCCAGCCAAAGAGAGGAGTCACAAAAATTAGACATGGAGAGAGAATTAATCACTAACCTTTGATCTTCATCAGATGACACTCATAGGACTTCATGTTACACAATACATGTATGTTTTGTTCGATAAAGTTCATATTCATATCAAAAAATCTCGGTATACATTGCCGCGTTATGTTCAGTAGTTCCAAAACATCCGGTGATTTTGCAGAGAGATACATCAATTTACAGAAATTCTCATAATAAATGTTGATGAAAATACAAGTGTTATGCATGGAACTTTAGATACAGCAGTTGCATTAAGGAGAAGTGTGTCAGATTTCAAAAAAGCTTTCGGAAAAAGCAAACCATGCAATAATCTGAGTACGGCGCTCAGAGACCAAACCAGCCAAAGAAATATCCGCCATGTTGTGCAGTCAACATAAGTCAGAAATATCATTATAAATATTTACTTACCTTTGATCTTCATCAGAATGCACTCCCAGGAATCCCAGTTCCACAATAAATGTTTGTTTTGTTCGATAATGTCCATTTATGTTCAAATAGCTACTTTTGTTAGCGCGTTTTGTAAACAAATCCAACCTCACGAAGCGCATTCACTAGGAGCAGACTAAATGTCAAAACGTTTCGTTAGTCTGTAAAAACATGTTAAATAATGTACAGAATCAATCTTTAGGATGTTTTTAACATAAATCTTCAATAATGTTCCAACCGGAGAATTCGATTGTCCGTAGAAAAGCAATGGAACGCGTGCTACCTCTCACTTGAACGAGCGTCACGAGTTTGTGGCACTCTGCCAGATCACTGACTCAAAGAGCCCTTATGAGCCCCTCCTTTACAGTAGAAGCCTCAAACAAGTTTCTAAAGACTGTTGACATCTAGTGGAAGCCTTAGGAAGTGAAACATGACCAATATCCCACTGTATCTTCAATAGGGAATGAGTTGAAAAATGACAAACCTCAGATTTCCCACTTCCTGGTTGGATTTTTTTTCTCAGGTTTTTGCCTGCCATACGAGTTCTGTTATACTCACAGACATCATTCAAACAGTTTTAGAAACTATAGTGTTTTCTATCCAAATATACTAATAATATGCATATATTAGCAACTGGGACTGAGAAGCAGGCAGTTTACTCTGGGCACCTTAATCAGCCAAGCCACTCAATACTGCCCCCAGCCATAATTAACCAACCATGCTATTTTTTTATTTTTTGCATTGTTCGTGACTTGTTTTATACATAATGTTTCTGCTACCGTCTTTTATGACCTAAAAGAGCTTCTGGACATCAGAACTGTGATTACTCACCTCAAATTGGACGAAGAGTTCCTCAATGAGTCGGACGGGGGAATATATAACTACAGACACCAGGCCCAGATGGAAAATGAAACAGAGATTTCCCGGAAGGAGATCAGGGTGCCTTGTGAGGATCAGGTGGCTAATCTGCCGTTGCCTTCCATCCTGCTAGCTAACGTTCAATCGCTGGAAAATAAATGGGACGAACTGAATGCACGTATAACCTACCAACAGGACATTAAACTAATCTTATGTTTCCCCGAGTCGTGGCTGAACGCCGACATTAAGGACATACAACTGGCGGGTTATACACTCTATCGGCAGGACAGAACAGCAAATCAAATAAAATTTTATTTGTCACATACACATGGTTAGCAGATGTTAATGCGAGTGTAGCGAAATGCTTGTGCTTCCAGTTCCGACAATGCAGTAATAACCAACAAGTAATCTAACTAACAATTCCAAAACTAATATCTTATACACAGTGTAAGGGGATAAAGAATATGTACATAAAGATATGAATGAGTGATGGTGCAGAGCAGCATAGGCAAGATACAGTAGATGGCATCGAGTACAGAATATACATATGAGATTATGTAAACAAAGTGGCATAGTTAAAGTGGCTAGTGATACATGTATTACATAAGGATGCAGTAGATGATAGAGTACAGTATATATGTATACATATGAGATGAATAATGTAGGGTATGTAAACATTATATTAGGTAGCATTGTTTAAAGTGGCTAGTGGTATATTTTACATCCTTTCCTATCAATTCCCATTATTGAAGTGGCTGGAGTTGAGTCAGTGTGTTGGCAGCAGCCACTCAATGTTAGTGGTTGCTGTTTAACAGTCTGATGGCCTTGAGATAGAAGCTGTTTTTCAGTCTCTCGGTCCCAGCTTTGATGCACCTGTACTGACCTCGCCTTCTGGATGATAGCGGGGTGAACAGGCAGTGGCTCGGGTGGGTGTTGTCCTTAATGATTTTTATGGCCTTCCTGTAACATCGGGTGGTGTAGGTGTCCTGGAGGGCAGGTAGTTTGCCCCCGGTGATACGTTGTGCAGACCTCACTACCCTCTGGAGAGCCTTATAGTTGTGGGCGGAGCAGTTGCCGTACCAGGCGGTGATACAGCCCGCCAGGATGCTCTCGATTGTGCATCTGTAGAAGTTTGTGAGTGTTTTTGGTGACAAGCCGAATTTCTTCAGCCTCCTGAGGTTGAAGAGGCGCTGCTGCGCCTTCTTCACGATGCTGTCTGTGTGAGTGGACCAATTTAGTTTGTCTGTGATGTGTATGCCGAGGAACTTAAAACATACTACCCTCTCCACTACTGTTCCATCGATGTGGATAGGGGGGTGTTCCCTCTGCTGTTTCCTGAAGTCCACAATCATCTCCTTAGTTTTGTTGACGTTGAGTGTGAGGTTATTGTCCTGACACCACACTCCGAGGGCCCTCAACTCCTCCCTGTGGGCCGGCTCGTCGTTGTTGGTAATCAAGCCTACCACTGTTGTGTCGTCCGCAAACTTAATGATTGAGTTGGAGGCGTGCGTTGCCGCGCAGTCGTGGGTGAACAGGGAGTACAGGAGAGGGCTCAGAACGCACCCTTGTGGGGCCCCAGTGTTGAGGATCAGCGGGGTGGAGATGTTGTTGCCTACCCTCACCACCTGGGGGCGGCCCGTCAGGAAGTCCAGTACCCAGTTGCATAGGGCGGGGTCAAGACCCAGGGTCTCGAGCTTGATGACGAGCTTGGAGGGTACTATGGTGTTAAATGCCGAGCTGTAGTCGATGAACAGCATTCTCACATAGGTATTCCTCTTGTCCAGATGGGTTAGGGCAGTGTGCAGTGTGGTTGAGATTGCGTCGTCTGTGGACCTATTTGGGCGGTAAGCAAATTGGAGTGGGTCTAGGGTGTCAGGTAGGGTGGAGGTGATATGATCCTTGACTAGTCTCTCAAAGCACTTCATGATGACGGAAGTGAGTGCTACGGGGCGGTAGTCGTTTAGCTAAGTTACCTTAGCTTTCTTGGGAACAGGAACAATGGTGGCCCTCTTGAAGCATGTGGGAACAGCAGACTGGTATAGGGATTGATTGAATATGTCTGTAAACACACCAGCCAGCTGGTCTGCGCATGCTCTGAGGGAGCGGCTGGGGATGCCGTCTGGGCCTGCAGCCTTGCGAGGGTTAACACGTTTAAATGTTTTACTCACCTCGGCTGCAGTGAAGGAGAGAGTGCATGTTTCCGTTGCAGGCAGTGTCAGTGGCACTGTATTGTCCTCAAAGCGGGCAAAAAAGTTATTTAGTCTGCTTGGGAGCAAGACATCCTGGTCCGTGACTGGGCTGGATTTCTTCCTGTAGTCCGTGATTGACTGTAGACCCTGCCACATACCTCTTGTGTCTGAGCCGTTGAATTGAGATTCTACTTTGTCTCTATACTGACGCTTAGCTTTGTCTCTATACTGACGCTTAGCCTCTATACTGACGCTTAGCTTTGTCTCTATACTGACGCTTAGCCTCCTTACGGAGGGAATAGCTGCACTGTTTGTATTCAGTCATGTTTCCAGTCACCTTGCTCTGATTAAAAGCAGTGGTTCGCGCTTTGTTTCACTCAAATGCTGCCATCAATCCACGGTTTCTGGTTAGGGAATGTTTTAATCGTTGCTATGGGAACGACATCTTCAACGCACGTTCTAATGAACTCACACACCGAATCAGCGTATTCGTCAATGTCGTTGCCTGACGCAATACGAAACATGTCCCAGTCCACGTGATGGAAGCAGTCTTGGAGTGTGGAATCAGCTTGGTCGGACCAGCGTTGGACAGACCTCAGCGTGGGAGTTTCTTGTTTTAGTTTTTGTCTGTAGGCAGGGATCAGCAAAATAGAGTCGTAGTCAGCTTTTCTGAAAGGGGGGTGGGGCAGGGCCTTATATGTGTCGCGGAAGTTAGAATAACAGTGATCCAAGGTTTTGCCAGCCCTGGTGGCGCAATCGATATGCTGATACATTTTAGGGAGTCTTGTTTTCAGATTAGCCTTGTTAAAATCCCCAGCAACAATGAATGCAGCCTCAGGATGTGTGGATTCCAGTTTGTAAAGAGTCAAATAAAGTTCGTTCAGAGCCATCGATGTGTCTGCTTGGGGGGGAATATATACGGCTGTGATTATAATCAAAGAGAATTCTCTTGGTAGATAATGCGGTCTACATTTGATTGTGAGGAATTCTAAATCAGGTGAGCAGAAGGATTTGAGTTCCTGTATGTTTCTGTGATCACACCACGTCTCGTTAGCCATGAGGCATACGCCCCCACCACTCTTCTTACCAGAAAGGTGTTTGTTTCTGTCGGCGCGATGTGTGGAGAAACCCGCTGGCTGCACCACATCCGAGAGCGTCTCTCAAGTGAGCCATGTTTCCGTGAAGCAAAGAACGTTACAGTCTCTGATGTCCCTCTGGAATGCTACCCTTGCTCGGATTTCATCAACCTTGTTGTCAAGAGACTGGACATTGGCGAGAAGAATGCTAGTAAGTGGGGCACGATGTGCCCGTCTCCGTAGTCTGACCAGAAAACCGCCTCGTTTCCCTCTTTTACGAAGTAGTTTTTTTCGGTCGCCGGCTGGGATCCATTCTGTTGTCCTGGTTGAAAGGCAGAACACAGGATCCGCTTCGCGAAAGTCATATTCTTGGTCGTACTGATGGTGAGTTGACGCTGATCTTATATTCAGTAGTTTTTCTCGACTGTATGTAATGAAACCTAAGATGACCTGGGGTACTAATGTAAGAAATAACACCTAAAAAAACAAAAAACTGCATAGTTTCCTAGGAACGCGAAGCGAGTCGGCCATCTCTGTCGGCGCCGGAAGTAATGTCCTCTGGTAAGAGACAGGGCAGGGGCCTATCCATAGTGCACCAGCCGTTTACATATATCTAAGGAAGTCTTGAGGTTTTGCTCGCCTGAGGTAGAGTATCTCATGATAAGCTGTAGACCACGTAATCTACCTAGAGTTTTCATCTGTATTTTTCGTAGGTGTCTACATAGTGCCACCCTCAGTCTGTGGTGCTAAAACCGTACTCAAGGAGCTGTATACTTCCATAAGCAAACTGGAAAACTTTAATCCAGAGGCGGCACTCCTCGTGGCCGGGGACAATGTTGGGAAACTTAAATCAGTTTTACCTCATTTCTATCAGCATGAGCAACCAGAGGATAAATTCTAGACCACCTTCACTCCACACACAGAGACGCGTAGAAAGCTCTCCCTCGCACTCCATTTGGCAAATCTGACTATAACGTAAGCAGGAATCCTCCTGATTCCTGCTTACAAGCAAAAATGAAAGTAGGAAGCACCAGTGCCTATCATAAGGCCCCTGGGCCTATTAAAAAAAGGGTTCAGATGAAGAAGATGCTAAACTACAGGACTGTTTTGCTATCACAGACTGGAATATGTTCCAGGATTCTTCCGATGGCATTGAGGAGCACACCACATCAGTCACTGGCTTTATCAATAAGAGCATTGACGACGTCGTCTCCACAGTGACTGTACGTACATACCCAAACCAGAAGTCATGGATTACAGGCAACATTCACACTGAGCTAAAGGATAGAGCTGCCAATTTCAATGAGTGGGATTCTAACCCGGATGCTTACAAGAAATCCTGCTATGGCCTCCGATGAACCATCAAACAGGCAAAGCACCAATGCAGGACTAAGATCGAATCGTACTACACTGGCTCCAATGCTTGTCTTATGTGGCAGGGCTTGCAAACTATTACAGACCTCAAAGGGAATCACAGCTGAGAGCTGCCCAGTGACACGAGCCGACCAGACGAGCTAAATAACTTCTATGCTTGCTTTGAGGCAATTAACAAACATGCTTGAGAGCATCAGCTGTTCCGGACGACTGCGTGATCATGATTTCCGCAGCCAATGTGAGTAAGACCTTTTTAAACAGGTCATCATTCATAAGGCCCCTGGGCCAGACGGACTCCCAGGACGTGTACTCCAAGCATGCGCTGCCCAACAAGCAAGTGTCTTCACTGACATTTTGAATCTCTCCCTGTCTGAGTCTGTAAAACCAACATGTGTCAAGCAGACCGCCATAGTCCCTGTGCCCAAGAACACTAAGGTAACCTGCCTAAATGACTACCGAACCTTAGCACTCACGTCTGTAGCCATGAAAGGCTTTGAAAGGCTGGTCATGGCTCACATCAACACCATTATCCCAGAAACCTTAGTCCCACTCCAATTTGCATACCGCACCAACAGATCCACAGATTATGCGATCTCTGTTTCACTCCACACTGCCCTTTCCCACCTGGACAAAAGGAACACCTATGTGCGAATGCTATGCATTGACTACAGCTCAGCGTTCAACACCATAGTGCCCTCAAAGCTCATCACTAAGCTAAGGACCCTGGGACTTAACTTCTCCCTCTGCAACTGGATCCTGGATTTCCTGATGGGCCACCCCCATGTGGTAAAGGTAACAACATATCCGCCACGCTGATCCTCAGGCTTCTAAATGGCTTCTACCTCCAAGCCGTAAGACTTCTGAACAGCTGATCAAATGGCTACCCAGACTATTTGCATTGACCCCCCCCCCTTTTCTATGCTGCTTCTACTCTGTTATTGTCTACTCTACCGTACAAAAGTTTGGGGCCACTTTGAAATGTCCTTGGTTTTTAAATAAAAGCAACAAAATTTGGTCCATTTAAGATGAACATAAAATTGGTCAGAAATTCAATGTAAACATTGTTAATGTTGTAAATAACTATTGTAGCCGGAAACAGCTTTAAAAAAATAATAATACCTATACCATTTAAAAAATATATATCTACATAGGTGTACAGAGGCCCATTATCAGCAATCATCACTCCCGTGTTCCAAATGCACGTCGTTAGCTAATCCAATTTTATCATTTTTAAAAGGTTAATTGATCATTAGAAAATTGCAAAAGGTTTATGTTAGCACAGCTGAAAACTATTGCTCTGATTTAATAAATCAATGAAACTGTCTTTCTTTAGACTAGTTGAGTATCTGGAGCGTCAGCATTTGTGGGTTCGATTACAGGCTCAATATGGCCAGAAACAAAGGCCTTCTGAAACTGGTCAGTCAGTTCTTGTTCTGAGAAATGAAGGCTATTCCATGTGAGAAATTACCAAGAAATTGAAGATCTGGTACAATGCTGTGTACTACTCCCTTCACAGAACAGTGCAAACTGGCCCTAACCAGAATAGAAAGAGGAGTGGGAGGCTCTGGTGTACAACTGAGCAAGAGGACAAGTACAATAGTGTGTTTAGTTTGAGAAACAGACGCCTCACAAGTCCTCAACTGGCACCTTCATCATAGTATTCGCAAAACACCCGTCTCAACGTTTAACAGTGAAGAGGCGACTCCGGGATGCTGGCCTTCTAGGCAGAGTTGCAAAGAAAAAGCCATATATCAAATCAAATATATTTATATAGCCCTTCGTACATCAGCTGATATCTCAAAGTGCTGTACAGAGACCCAGCCTAAAACCCCAAACGGCAAGCAATGCAGGTGTAGAAGCACGGTTGCTAGGAAACTCTCTAGAAAGGCCAAAACCTAGGAAGAAACCTAGAGAGGAACCAGGCTGTGGGGTGGCCAGTCCTCTTCTGGCTGTGCCGGGTGGAGATTATAACAGAACATGGCCAAGATGTTCAAATGTTCATAAATGACCAGCATGGCCCACTAATATTAAGGCAGAACAGTTGAAACTGGAGCAGCAGCACGGCCAGGTGGACTGGGGACAGCAAGGAGTCATCATGTCAGGTAGTCCTGAGGCATGGTCCTAGGGCTCAGGTCCTCCGAGAGAGAGAAAGAAAGAGAATTAGAGAGAGCACACTTAAATTCACACAGGACACCGAATAGGACAGGATAAGTACTCCAGATATAACAAACTGACCCTAGCCCCCTGACACACAAACTACTGCAGCATAAATACTGGAGGCTGAGACAGGAGGGGTCAGGAGACACTGCGGCCCCATCCGAGGACACCCCCGGACAGGGCCAAACAGGAAGGATATAACCCCACCCACTTTGCCAAATCACAGCCCCCACACCACTAGAGGGATATCTTCAACCACCAACTTACCATCCTGAGACAAGGCTGAGTATAGCCCACAAAGATCTCCGCCACGGCACAACCCAAGGGGGGAGGCAACCCAAGACAGGATGATCACATCAGTGACTCAACCCACTCAGGTGACTCACCCCTCCCAGGGACGGTATGAGAGAGCCCCAGTAAGCCAGTGACTCAGCCCCTGTAATAGGGTTAGAGGCAGCAAGGGCAGTTCGTTGCTCCAGAGCCTTTCCGTTCACCTTCCCACTCCTGGGCCAGACTACACTCAATCATATGACCCACTGAAGAGATGAGCCTTAAAGGTTGAGACCGAGTTTGCGTCTCTGACATGGGTAGGCAGACCGTTTCATAAAAATGGAGCTCTATAGGAGAAAGCCCTGCCTCCAGCTGTTTGTTTAGAAATTCTAGGGACAATTAGGAGGCCTCCGTCTTGTGACCGTAGCGTACGTGTAGGTATGTAGGGCAGGACCACATCAGAGAGATAGGTAGGAGCAAGCCCATGTAATGCTTTGTAGGTTAGCAGTAAAACCTTGAAATCAGCCCTTGCTTTGACAGGAAGCCAGTGTAGGGAGGCTAGCACTGGAGTAATATGATCCATTTTTTTGGTTCTAGTCAGGATTCTAGCAGCCGTATTTAGCACTAACTGAAGTATATTTAGTGCTTTATCCGGGTAGCCGGAAAGTAGAGCATTGCAGTAGTCTAACCTAGAAGTGACAAAAGCATGGATTAATTTTTCTGCATCATTTTTGGACAAAGTTTCTGATTTTTGAAATGTTACGTAGATGGAAAAAAGCTGTCCTTGAAATGGTCTTGATATGTTCTTCAAAAGAGAGATCAGGGTCCAGAGTAATGCCGAGGTCCTTCAGTTTTATTTGAGACGACTGTACAACCATTAAGATTGTCAGATTCAACAGAAGATCTCCTTGTTTCTTGGGACCTAGAACAAGCATCTCTGTTTTGTCCCAGTTTAAAAGTAGAAAGTTTGCAGCCATCCACTTTCTTATGTCTGAAACACATGCTTCTAGCGAGGGCAATTTTGGGGCTTCACCATGTTTCATTGAAATGTACAGCTGTGTGTCATCCGCATAGCCGTGAAAGTTAACATTATGTTTTCGAATGACATCCCCAAGAGGTAAAATATATAGTGAAAACAATAGTGGTCCTAAAATGGAACCTTGAGGAGCACCGAAATTTACAGTTGATTTGTCAAAGGACAAACCATTCACAGAGACAAACTGATATCTTTCCGACAGATGACGACAACTAAACCAGGCCAGAACTTGTCCTTGTAGACCAATTTGGGTTTCCATTCTCTCCAAAAGAATGTGGTGATCGATGGTATCAAAAGCAGCACAAAGGTCTAGGAGCACGAGGAAAAATGCAGAGCCTCGGTCTGATGCCATTAAAAGGTCATTTACCACCTTCGCAAGTGCAGTCTCAGTGCTATGATGGGGTCTAAAAGCAGACTGAAACATTTCGTATACATTGTTTGTCTTCAGGAAGGCAGTGAGTTGCTGCGCAACAGCCTTTTCTAAACTTTTTGAGAGGAATGGAAGATTCGATATAGGCCGATAGTTTAAAAAAAATATTTTCTGGGTCAAGGTTTGGCTTTTTCAAGAGAGGCTTTATTACTGCCACTTTTAGTCAGACTGGCCAATAAAAATAAAAGATTAAGATGGGCAAAAGAACACAGGCACTGGACAGAGGAATTCTGCTTAGAAGGCCAGCATCTCAGAGTTGCCTCTTCACAGTTGTATTTGTCGCATGTGACAAATACAATTTGATTTGATTGTTGGATTTCTTATCTAGTAAACCTATGCCATTCACCTGGATATTGCTTACAATAGATGTTCCAGAATATGCATTATTCTGTAGTAAAGCTTTTATCACACTAGGTATAGGTTTTATAAAAGTGCCATTCCTTGCTTGAAACCTTAGTTGTTCCATAAATTCTCTCCACGTAAATAGATTCTCACTAATACTATCTAATTGGCTGACAAGAACCAATGTTTTTCTAGGGCCAATTATGGTAAATTAACATCTTGTTTCTACGTATTATTAACCCATTATTCCATATAAAACATTTGACGTGAAGTTGTTTATACAGCAAAGCTGCCAATTTCACAGGAAGTTTACACACAATACAAGGGCATTGTCGTAAAAAATGAAAACCTCAGTTAAAAAAAAACATAAGGTACAATATTCCAAAAAGTGAGATTTTTTTTAAAGTACCCTTTTAACCCAGTTGACTTTTGAAATCTTATTTAAAGAGAGTGAAGTCTAAGATATTTAGACCACCATCACAAACGCTGTTGGTGATTAACATCTCTCTTTTTATCTTATGTGGCTTGTTTTTCCATATGAAGTTGTACAATAGCCTATGATAGATTCAATTACAGGATTCAAATTAAAATTATTCACAGGCTTAAGATATTTGCTGATTTTTACACCAAGGTAGGTTACAATATTTTTCTGTTTTTTTTGACAGGTCCTTTAAGAACAAACATCTCACATTTGGAAAAGTGTAATACCAAATCTTGTGACACACTTAAAAAAGTGAGATGTTATCTTGAGCTCTCTGGCCTGGAATGTAAATGCCTTCAAATGGACTTTGTTAAACAAATGAGCATAAGGTTTGAGATACTAACAAATATAACAAAGGTGAGATTGGACAACCTTGTCGTATTCCTTTTTGTAAATGTTGAACCTTGAGGATGTTCCATGACAGTTTGATACAGCTATTGCCACCATTATACAGAGTTGTAATAGCATCATGAAAAACATGACCAAACTTCAAATGCTTAAGACAATCAAAGATAAAATTGTGACATGGTATCAAATGCTTTCTGAAAATCCAAAAATAAGATTACAGGGAAGTCATTCAATAGATCACAATACTCAACCAAGTCGAACACCAGCCTCCGATTATTAGATATATGACGCCCTTTCATAAACCCTGATAGACATTCATCAATTAGATCATTCAAGCCAGACTTTAACCTTTTTTCAACGATTGAGGCTATCATTTTGTAGTTGTTATTGAGCGTAATTGAACGCCAATTATCAATAATTAAGAGATCTTTATATGGTTTAGGCGTAAGAGTAATAACCCCTTGCTTCAGAGGCAGGTGGTTCTCCCTTTATAGCCTCAAAAGTTTCTAGTAAAAATGTTGCTTTTTCTTCAGACAAGGTTTTGTAAAATTCAGATGTTAATTCATCACAGCCTGGAGATTTGTTCTATTTTCAAATTGAGCAATCCCATATTGGATGTCCATAATGGATACATCTTAACAAGACCAAATAATAATAATAATAATAATAATTATTTACTATTTATTTATTGAATAATTTACTAATTGGGCTAACGTTCTTTATAGAATCAAGGAGATCCTTAGTCACTCAAACGGTTATTTAAGGAGTAAAACTTAGTGGTAACCCCATTAATCTTACATTAATCTTACAGTGTGAGTTCCCCTCTCCCCTTGTCCAAATTTAATAAAGTATCTACTGTTCTTCATATTTTTTATGCCATTGTTTTCTGGACCTTTTGAAGGCTCCTCTAGCCTTTTCCTTATAAAATGAATATAGTTGATTCTGTAAATCATTAAATTTAGCTTTCTCATTAAGATCAAGATGCTCAATCTCTGATATCAACAATTTTCTTAGAGACCTCAGCTATGTCACATCTCCTTAAAGCAAGCCACTTCCCATATGTAATACAGGCTGATTTTAAAATGTATATATTATTTAAGCAGTTCCAAATATTTCCCATATTCTGCTTTTAGAGGTAGCTCAATTCCAGTAAAGAGATTTGATTCGTAATCACATTTTTTAAATAATCATGCAATAAATGAGTCATTCCATTACCCATAACGACCAGAGTATTTCTTATCATCATTACTGCACATTCTTAGTCAGCCATTTTATGATCCGTCAGGACTGCAGGCAGTATTTTACCTCTACAGTGTTGGGCTCAAGGCTAGAAGTTATCACCCACAAGCCAATTCTGGATTGTGTACTGTTTCTTTCCAGGGTTTCTAACGCTCCATAAGTGAATTAAGTCGAGGCTTTGGCAGAAATTCACCAATTTGTTCGCACCAATGTTAGGCCTATGGGGCAATCATCAGTCTCCTTATAATAAACTGTATTCAAATTACATTTACATTTAAGTCATTTAGCAGACGCTCTTATCCAGAGCGACTTACAAATTGGTGAATTCACCTTCTGACATCCAGTGGAACAGCCACTTTACAATAGTGCATCTAAATCATTAAGGGGGGGGGGGTGAGAAGGATTGCTTATCCTATCCTAGGTATTCCTTGAAGAGGTGGGGTTTCAGGTGTCTCCGGAAGGTGGTGATTGACTCCGCTGTCCTGGCGTCGTTAAAGGAGTTTGTTCCACCATTGGGGGCCAGAGCAGCGATACAGTTTTGACTGGGCTGAGCGGGAACTGTACTTCCTCAGTGGTAGGGAGGCGAGCAGGCCAGAGGTGGATGAACGCAGTGCCCTTGTTTGGGTGTAGGGCCTGATCAGAGCCTGGAGGTACTGCGGTCGTTATCGCAGCTCATTAGGCAAGCACCATGGTCTTGTCAGCGGATGTAGCTTTTACTGAAGCCAGTGGAGAGAGCGGAGGAGCGGGGTGAGGAGAGAACTTGGGAAGGTTGAACACCAGACGGGCTGCGGCGTTCTGGATGAGTTGTAGGGGTTTGATGGCACAGGCAGGGAGCCCAGCCAACAGCGAGTTGCAGTAATCCAGACGGGAGATGACAAGTGCCTGGATTAGGACCTGTGCCGCTTCCTGTGTGAGGCAGGCGTACTCTGCGGATGTTGTAGAGCATGAACCTACAGGAACGGGCCACCGTGATGTTAGTTGAGAACGACAGGGTGTTGTCCAGGATCACGCCAAGGTTCTTAGCGCTCTGGGAGGAGGAAACAATGGAGTTGTCAACCGTGATGGCGAGATCATGGAACGGGCAGTCCTTCCCCGGGAGGAAGAGCAGCTCCGTCTTGCCGAGGTTCAGCTTGAGGTGGTGATCCGTCATCCACACTGATATGTCTGCCAGACATGCATCCCCACCAACTACAATCTGACTGGATGGATATTTTCTCAGATTTAAGAATTTCCTTTAGAAGAAGTCATTTGGAGGACTAGAACAGTATCCATATACATTACACAAATAATCTGTCCATGTGGTTGATGACCGCTACTAGCCAATCTTTGAAATTGTGTGCTAAAATTGCAACCCCAGCTGAATGATTTTGTCCCGTAGGCCAAGAAAATATCACTACTCCCACTGATTTTCCCCAATACTATAGTCCTCTTTGCATGAATGTGTCTCTTGAACGAATAGAAAATCTGTGTTGCAGTCCGAAGCAAGGTTAATTTTCAACAGGTTTCGTATCCCCCTGGCATTGATTGACATAAACTTAAAGTCCATATATACACAATCGAAAGGAAAAGCCTGTGCAATCCCAACTCTACCCTCTCTATGAAAAGGTGCTTCATAAATGTAGTAACAGAAGTCTTGACTTGTAAACCATAACACCACAATCCAAAACTAGAACGCTCAGTTTGTTGTGGGGGAGGGGCTACCTTGCAAGCCTACCAGCGGAACAAATTATTCTCGTATGGGCCTCCCGGGTGGTTAAGGGCGCTGTACTGCTGTGCCACCAGAGACTCTGGGTTCGCGCTCAGGCTCTGTCGTAAGCGGCCGCGACCGGGAAGTCCGTGGGGCGACGCTCAATTGGCCTAACGTTGTCCGGGTTAGGGAGGGTTTGGCCGGTAGGGAAATCCGTCTCATCGCGCACCAGTGACTCCTGTGGCGGGCCGGGTCGCTGTGCGCGCTAATCAAGGTTGCCAGGTACACGGTGTTTCCTCCGACACATTGGTGCGGCTGGCTTCCGGGTTGGATGGCGCTGTGTTAAGAAGCAGTGCGGCTTGGTTGGGTTGTGTATCGGAGGACGCATGACTTTCAACCTTCGTCTCTCCCAAGCCCGTACGGGAGTTGTAGCGATGAGACAAGATAGTAGCTACTAAACAATTGGATACCACGAAAAAGGGGTAAAATTCAAAAAGATAATTACAAATAAATATTTAAATAAAATAAAAATATATACATATTCTCGTATGCATGATTGAGAGTTCAAACGATAAAAAATCAAATGTTTTTGCACATTTTCTCCAGAACGTTGGCCCTTTTTTTTGTTTCTTTGCAGTGACTGCATTGATTATGTTGACCTTCGCACAAAGACAATTATTTTTGTGTATTTTGGGTGCAGGGCTATTGACCGGAGTTTCTGACTCAATTCCTCCATTTCTTCTCATGAGGAGTCAAGTGGCGGCTTCTCAAGTGGTGTATGACTGGACAGCTAGCAACTGCCTTCTCCTAACTTTTGCGCTTTCGCAATTTTCTTTCTTCCATTTAGCCAAGTTTACGATCAAATTAAGCTGTCTACTGAGCGTACTTCTCTGTGTTCACTATAAACCAATGTTTTTTTGGGGGGTGGGTTAACTTTTATTCCTCTTTACTCGGAGCAAGATAAATTCCCGTCTGCACCTCCAAGTATTTGAAGTGCACCATATTGCTGAATGCCACCCTTTCATGGTGAGTGGACTCATGCAAAGGCTCATGGTCGATGTAGTTTTCATCCTGCCTTAGGGAGACCACCAGGAGCCTCCTCATAGCCTGGTCAGTGGAAGTACGTGGTTCTATGTGACGATAATGTAGTAGGCAGAATGGACTTTTTCACGCTCCAGACTGGACGCAAGGGGCCTGATCTAACCTAACGTAGAGGGCATAAAAGTTTATCCATCCAGAGATCTATATATAACGATGAGATGCTCATGTCTCTGACCCTAACAATTGGAGTCGTTCCCAAAGGCGGGAAGGCAGGCAATAAGCTTAGGTCAAAAATAAGCCCATTTGAAAAGCATTGGGTTTATTTTAGACAGATTTTGCAGAGTGAAACGTCTCTCTTCGCCTCTTCCTCCCTGATCCGTCGCTGTCTTGAGACGGAAAAAACTGCCGCAATGGATTATGGTCATTGCGGGAATCCTATTTGTGTCAGAAAAGGATATTCATATAATAGGTAAGCTATATAAAACCTTGCAGAGAGCCTGTCCAACTGACAACCTCTTACAAAAAAAGATTAACTATTGGAACCAGGACTTAATAAGAACTGATATTGGCAGAAGATGGAAGAATGTTGGAACATAACTAATTAGATTACAGTTAATGGAAATGTGTGCTTAATCCAGTATAAATTAATGTATCGAATTTGTTATACAAGAAACATAATTCACAAATTCTACAGCACAACGGCAGAGCGATGTCTGAAGTGTAAAATAAATAATGACTCAATAATCCATGCCTTCTGGGAATGTTATAACGTACAAAAGTTAAATACCTTTTTAATTGGTCTGTCTGCATATTTCAAGACATGGGTTGGATGATACTTTTTCTCGTCAATCATCTTTAAAAAAGTATACTTGAACTGTAAATCAACCAATCCTCCGTCGTTAATGTAATGGAAATGTCAAATGCTTTATCAAAAACATTTTAAGTGTGTGGGCTACAGAAAGAAACAAAATGGTGCAGTTTGAGGCCATGTCAAAATGAGTTATTTTTCCCATAAAAGGGCTTTTTACAGACACAAATACTCCTCCTCAGTTTCATCAGCTGTCTGTGTAGCAGGTCTCATGATTCCACAGGTGAAGAAGTCTGATGGCGAGGTCCTGGAATGGCATGGTTCCACGTGGTCTGTGGTTGTGAGGCCGGTTGGACATACTTCCAAATGTTCTAAACCAACATTGGAGGTGGCTTAATGCCGCTTAATTACTCGACGCTACAGTTCGGACAAAGTGTGTGTGTGTGTGTGTGTGTGTTTTTATTTATTTTTTAGACCGAGTCATATTGGGGAAAGGGTTATCTGGTCCTAGATCTGTGATTTAAGGCCAAGTTCTACTACAAGCTAGGAGGGGGGTGTATGGGGTCTGGTGCATATAGAATACTCATTAGTCTGAAGGACTGCTTCCTTACTAGGGTTCCTTTACAGCCGAGGCCCATGGATATTGACCACTAACGACATTAATCAGGCTGGGGAGAATCTATTCCCGACCAATCAATGGCAATATGTACAGATGTAGGATCTTAATTTGAGCCACTTTGCTACAGAAGGAAAATTATCCTGCAGCAACAGGAAATGTGAATTACGTGGATTATAATGAATAAAAATAATTGTAGGTGCTGATTACATTTTTCTTAAAGGGAAAATCAACATTGAAATTTCTTTGTGAAAATGTAAAAAATGTCAACTTTCATATGGTACCACAAAGATTGTTGGAGGTCCACACCAGAAAATGTTGACGTGAATCTGTTTTCTTTTTATCATAATGTCAATCCTCCATAGGAAACCTCGAAGTCATAGAAATGTAGATAATAGACTTCACATTTTATTTGTCACATGCTTCGTAAACAACAGGTGTAAATTAACAGTGAAATGCTTACTTACGGGTCCTTTTTCCAACAATGCAGAATTAAATATAAAGCTCAAATTGTAATAAATTCAAATTGTGACACGGAATAAATACACAGTGAATAATAACAATTGCGAGAAAATAACATGGCTATACACAAGGAGTACCAGTACTGAGTTGATGTGCAGTGGTACAAGGTTCTTGAAGTAGCTATGTACATATAGGTAGGGGTAAAGTGACTCGGCTACAGGTTAGATAATGGACAGTAGCCGCAGCGTGTGTGTGGCATTAGTGTGTGTTGAGGTGTAAGTGTGTGTGTGTGTGGGTAGAGTCCAGTGTGTGCATGGAGTCATGCAAGAGAGTTAGTGCAAAAAAGGGTCAATGCAGGTAGTCCGGGTAGCCTTTTGCTTGCCCCGTCGTTTCGTGTAGTCCTCGATCAGCTCCTTTGTCTTGCTGACGTTGAGACACCACACTGTTGTCCTGGCACCACACTGCCAGGTCTCTGACCTCCTGCATATGGCCTTCCCTATCCTTATTTGGTGCTCAGTCCTAGCACCATGTTGATGGTCAGGGTAGCAGACCGGGTCAGGGATAAGTTGAAAATGTGCTGATTATGTATCCTGGCATTCCGTCTGGCCCCACGGGCTTGTGCATGTTAACCTGTCTTACATTGTCTACGGAGAGCGAGATCACACAGTCATCTGAAACAGCTGGTGCTTTCATGCATTTTCAGTGTTGCTTTCCTCGAAGTGAGCATAGAATGTATTTAGCTCGTCTGATAGGCTTGCATCGCTGGGCAGCTTGTGGCTGGGTTTCCTTTTGTAATCCGTGATGGTTTGCAAGCCCTGTCACATCCGTCGAGCGTCCGAGCCGGCATAGAAGGATTCAATCTTCGTCCTGTATTGATTCTTTTCCTGTTTGATGGCTCGTCGACGGTCGTTCCCAGATTAGTGTCCTGCATCTTGAAATTACCATTTAAATTCACATTTGATGGTGGGTGGACTGGCGGACATCTTTGTGGTAGTAATTAAAGTGAGAATGTAAATGTTCATTCTATGAATTCTTTCTTTGCTTGAAATGACACCCACCATGTATTCAAAATGATGCCAGGTACAACACAAAAGCCTCACATGACGTAAAATAGGGTCTAAGCTACAACCTATGTGAATATGAAAAAATCTGGGTTGAAGTGTTTTTTTAGACAATTGATGTTGAAGGCAAAAAAAAACCTAGAATTTATATTTTAAAATGTTATATATAATTTCATCAAATCAGGCCTGCAGCAATCATCAGCAGCCACTACAGTAAACAATCGGCATCATTCACCACTCGATACCAAGCGCCATGTTGTCACCTCCCCCTGTTAGTATGCGTCTCCATAACAGTTCACCAGTCAGTAATGGGAAAGCCAGTAAAACACTGCAGCCAATTCTCCCGGTGTTAGTGTCTCATCGCTGTAACGTTAGCGGAGCGTAAAAATGTCCTTGAGACCACTGTGTGATGTATTGTTTTGACAATTTAATTTCAGCCTCCCATTTATGTATTGTTTTCGCTCTCCACGGGTTATTGTTGCCTGGAGACACGGACATGAATCCGAGATGGGCTAGGGTTTAGTGCAGATAAGTGAGGGTTTGTGTAATTGCTCCACAACAGCAGCTCTTAGTTCGTCACTAGCTAGGTTTCCATCCAATTGGCGACAGATTTTCATGTGAATATTCTAAATTCCACATAAAGAAAATATGTGCATTTTCCCACCATTGGTGTGTTTCCACCAAATTGACTTGTTGGGGATAAAAATCACTGCGTGATGATGTAGTGCACACTTATTTAAATCTATTTTTTTAAAGTTATGTACCAAATAAAAATCGAAAGTTCAATGTGTTTCCATCCCATTTTCAACTCAGTTTTGTCACATACTGTTGCGTTAAATAGCAAACGTGCACGTGTGCTCTAGCCAACAATTTGCAAATACTGTGCAGGTAGGCTAGTCTGCATGATGAGATTATTATGGATTGTCAAACAGCTGTCAAGGATCGATCATGGCACCAGAATAAAACACTCAATATTTATTGGAAAAGAGCCTCAAGCTCTTCACCGTGTACTGTCACCTACCTGTGAAGTGAATTTGTAAATGATTTAATCTGTAGCCTAATAAACTGCATGGATCCCAAGTCCTAACAGGAGAACCACACACCATATCACGACTCCAGGTTTACTTCGATATGATGGTTGTGATATCAATATTTGTGTGGTGTTTCCACTGTCAATTCTCGCAAAATGTATTTTAACAACACAAAACGACCCCACCATGTCAAAAGAACAAATTCTGTCGCCATTTATAAAATTGTACCGAAATGTCCTGTTTCCATCAGTTTCTCATTTAAAACAAATACGGTATGACTTTACTCGCATAAAAGATGTGGATGGAAATGTGGTTACTGAGGGAATATAGTAGAGGTATCAGACTGCCAGGTTGGACCCCCCCCTCGCATCGCACCCCGATTAATCCGCCCAGTCAATAGTCCTTGCCCCTGTCACCAGGCAACGGGCAGATGACTCCAAAGCCATTGCGGTCGGGAGCGTCACCTGAAACACTTCTTCCACCCAGAGCTAGAGCACTGCAGAATGCCAAAGAGAAGGAGAGAGTGACCACATGCCAAAGAGAGGGAGATTGTTAAGAATAAAAACTCCATAGATTCTCCATAGACAATGGGGTGTGTGAGTGAACGAAAGGGGATGATGGAGGAACTGTCACCTGGGTGATGAATGAATGGTGGGACGTCACCCATTTGTCAGGGTGACACCAGTCTGCCACCAACCAGCAGGCACACTTTGTGCCACGGGGCCAGACCAATGGGCAGGGCAAACAATGGTAGGCACAGTGGCACTGTGATGAGTTGTGTGTGTGTGTTTATTTCAGTGATAAGGGAGAATGGACCCATCGTCTCTATATTGTGTGGTTGAAGGACCAGTGGAACAGTGAGGTCAGAGTAAAGAGCTATTCAGAAGAGGACCGGTCCTTCTCTCTATGAAGAGGCTGGTTGGTGGAGAACTTGGTGGCATTCCAAGTTGTCATCTTTGCATTCATGCTGTGCAGATACAGTTGAAGTCGGAAGTTCACATACACCTTAGCCAAATACATTTAAACTCAGTTTTTCACAATTCCTGACATTTAATCCTAGTAACAATTTAGGTCAGTTAGGATCACCACTTTATTTTTTCACACTTTTTTTTTGTGTCTACAAATGTTCTATATGATTGAGGTCAGGGCTTTGTTATGGCCACTCCAATACATTGACATTGTTGTCCTTAAGCCATTTTGCCACAACTTTGGAAGTATGATTGGGGTCATTGTCCATTTGGAAGACCCATTTGCGAACAAGCTTTAACTTCCTGACTGATGTCTTGAGATGTTGCTTCAATATATCCACATAATATTCCTCCCCCATGATGCCATCTATTTTGTGAAGTGCACCAGTCCCTCCTGCAGCAAAGCACCTCTACAACATGATGCTGCGACCCCCGTGCTTCACGGTTGGGATGGTGTTCTTCGGCTTGCAAGCCTCCCCCTTTTTCCTCCAAACATAACGATGGTCATTATGGCCAAACAGTTATATTTTTGTTTCATCAGACCATTTGTTTCATCAGACATTTTTCCAAAAAGTACAATCTTTGTCCCCATGCGCAGTTGCAAACCATAATCTGGCTTTTTTATGGTGGTTTTGGAGCAGCGGCTGCACTTTTCGCACCAAAGTACGTTAAACTCTAGGAGCCAGAACGCGTCTCCTTCCTGAGCGGTATGACGGCTGCGTGGTCCCATGGTGTTTATACTTGCGTACTATTGTTTGTACAGATGAATGTGGTACCTTCAGGCATTTGGAAATTGCTCCCAAGAATGAACCAGACTTGTGGAGGTCTAAAAATGTTTTTCTGAGGTCTTGGCTGATGTCTTTTGATTTTCCACTGATGTCAAAAAGAGGCACTGAGTTTGAAGGTAGGCCTTGAAATACATCCACAGGTACACCTCCAATTGACTCAAATAATGTCAATTAGCCTATCAGAAGCTTCTAAAGCCATGACATCATTTTCTGGAATTTTCCAAGCTGTTTAAAGGCACAGTGAACTTAGTGTATGTCAACTTCTGACCCACTGGAATTGTGAAATAATTTGTCTGAAAACAATTGTTGGAAAAAATTGCTTGTGTCATGCACAAAGTAGACGTCCTAACCGACTTAGCAAAACTATAGATTGTTAACAAGAAATTTGTGGAGTGGTAGAAATACTAGTTTTATTGACTCCAACCTAAGTGTATGTAAACTTCTGACTTCAACTGTATCAGATGTCACAATGTTTGGAAAACTCTTGGTAGATCCAAATCCTGGTTATTGGTTTGTTGAGAAATTAATTATGTTGTAGCAATGTTCTAAGATGTGTGACTGCAAGTGTGATCCACTAAGTGTGACTGCAAAATAGACAACAGGGAACGTTGATCTCCTCACAAGATCAGACTGTGTTGAAAAGAAAAAGGCTCCAAACATGGAAGAACAGGGAAGTGACACGTGTGGTACCACACAATTGGAGACCACTTCTGTTCTTTTTACACTATTTGTAAATAAAGCCCACTCTGGCATATTTCTGTGGTATATTCTAACTTCCTCAATTTAGCACACTTTTTGACGGTTTATTTTCAACTACTCAAGGACAGCTGCACTGAAACGTGATTTACTTAACTCAGACTAGGGAAGTTTGTGATCGGATGCAGTATTTGTTAGCTGTAAAACAGATTTGAGAGAACAACACATGACCGTATTGAATGACGTGGTGAAACTTTGAGGATGTCTTCGGGTTACAGATTCATGTTTGTCAGTAGCTAGGTTTCCATCCAGTCGGTGACATTTTCATTCGAATATTCAAAAAATCAGAATATAAACAATATTTGCATTTTCCCACGAGATATTTACATCAAATTGACTTGTTACAGATACAAGGCTGTGCGTGATGACGTAGTGCACATAAAAAAAAAACATTTTACGGTTATTAAATTCCCATGTACATGGACACGACCCAGTCGTTGGTTCTAAATGTTCCATTGCCATACTGAGAGGCAACGTTCTCACCCTTTGCTTGCTAGCTAGCCAACTACGGCAAACTTAGTCATGTCCAAAAAGTGCAGCCAGAATAACAGCAAAGTAGTGACATTTTATTTGGGTACATCCATAGCAATGAGCTAATGAGGTGCGATTTTTGCCTGGCGTAGAAAATGTGCTTACTCTTGTTCAGAGGACCACAGCTACAGTAACACAATCACGTCAAACTGGATCTAGGATTAGACACACCCGTTGTATACTGTATCTGTGCACTGACATTTCTCGCACAATTAATTTGACCAACACTAAAAGATCCTACCTTGTCTCGTGGATTTTGATTTGTCAACATTTTTGTAAAGTTTATCAAAAAACTTCTGTTTTCATCAGGCCTGTCATTACATTTTTTAAATTTTTTTTATCTGACATGTACAGTACTTTACTCAGATAACAAGGTTGGATGGAAACCTGGTTTATGACAGAGTATATTGTCTGGTCTTATTGTGTTCATATGGAGATGGTACTGGGCTTACTGTATGGCAGCTGGGCTCTTTCATACTGATCTTACTGACTGATGGTGAGTGGCTTTAGAGGTCCTCTTCCTCTTTTTTTCCCTTTTTCTCCCCATCGATCTCTCCTTTTTCTCATTCCTCTCTCGCTCTTCCTCAGTCTCTCTCTCTCTCTCGCTTCCCCGTGTGTGTGTGTGTGTTTCAGACTGCTGGTGAAGCCTGTAATTGAGCGTGTCCACCCACCGCTCTGCAGCAGAATCAGCCAGGGGAAGAAAGCTTCTTTCTTTTGTGACACGCACACTTTTGCTGCAGTGCCTCTCTCTCCATTCCCACGCAACCAACCACCAAAGACCACCCTTCTGGCTGGTGCAGCCTAGAGTCCTAACACACACATGCACCCCATTCCTCTATCTCTACTCCTCTAATGCAGTAGAGACCTAATGCACATACTTGTATACCTACAACATCTAAAAACAATCCAACCTGGGGGCTAATGTGAATTTTGTGGCAGTTTCACGGTCACCTAATAGTAAGTGGAGGAGGAGCATATGCTGTAACCTCGGAGTTCTCCACTGTTCTCAATGACGGTTTAGTTGCTAATGGCATGTTTTATCTCCTGACTGGTGACAAACCATAATCTACATCGCAAGTTGTAATTCACTGTGCCATAAACATGACAACAGTGTTATTTTGCATACAACCTTCCCACATCTTTCTGGGGATGGTTGCAGGATAGTTGCTTGACTTTGGAACATTTTTTAGCACGTTTAAAGGCACTTGACAAAAATATGTTATTTTCTTGGTTTCTCATTACTTTAACCGAGCGTTTCCTAAAAGTTCTAACGTGGTTACGTTTCATTTCAACTTTGGTAAATGTTCTGTGAATGTTCTCCAACTGGTTAGACATTTGGAATGTTCTCATAGTTCAGAGGTCATTAAGGAACAATGTTCTTCTGTGGGAATTTCAGTGCTTCAGCATAATGTTTGAAACAACAGGTTTCCTCATGGTTCTATTTAAAGTCATGTTCTCATTGTTCAGAGAACGTGAAACAACATTCTTCTGTGGAAATTTCAGTACTTCCACAGAACATTCCATACAACTATATTCTGGGAATGTTCCAAAAAAGGTGTGACTTAAACGATGTTCTCAGAATCTGGTTCTCTTATATCAGTTCTTGACAATATTCTGGGAGTATTCAGTTCTCAGAACTTAACATAAAAAAACACAACTTTAACATTCAAAGAATGTTATTTAAAAACCTATACAGTGCATTCGGAAAGTATTCAGACCCCTTGACTTTTTCCACATTGTTATGTTACTGCCTTATTCTAAAATGAATTAAATAGTTTCCCCACCCTCATCAATCTACACACAATACCCAATAATGACAAAGCAAAAACATGTTTTTGAAAATGTTTGCAAATATATAAAAAAACAACTGATCACATTTACATAAGTATTCAGACCCTTTACTCAGTACTTTGTTGAAGCACCTTTGGCAACGATACAGCCTCAAGTCTAAGGTATGACGCTACAAGCTTGGCACACCTGTATTCGGGGAGTTTCTCCCATTCTTCTATGCAGATCCTCTCAAGCTCTGTCAGGTTGGATGGGGAGTGTCGCTGCACAGCTATTTTCAGGTCTCTCCAGAGATGTTAGATCAGGTGCAAATCTGGACTATGGCTGGGCCACTCAAGGACATTCAGAGACTTGCCCCGAAGCCACTTCTGTGTTGTCTTGGCTGTGTGCTTAGGGTCATTGTCCTGTTGGAAGGTAAACCTTCGCCCCAGTCTGTGGTCCTGAGCGCTCTGGAGCAGGTTTTCATCAAGGAGCTCTCTGTACGTTGCGCCATTCATCTTTCCCTCGATCCTGACTACTCTCCCAGTCGCTGCAGAGATGGGGGGGAAAACGTCCAGAAGGACAACCATCTCCACAGAGGAACTCTGGAGCTCTGTCTAAGTTACCATCGTGTTCTTGGTCACCTCCCTGACCAAGGCCCTTATCCCCCGATATCTCAGTATGGATGGGCTGCCAGCTCTAGGAAGAGTCTTGATGGTTCCAAACTTCTTCCATTTAAGAATGATGGAGGCCACTGTATTTTTTTGGGGGGACCGTCAATGCTGCAGAAATGTTTTGGTACCCTTCCCCAGATCTGTGCCTCCAGTCTCTGAGATCTACGGACAATTCCATCAACCTCATGGCTTGGTTTTTGCTCTGACATGCACTGTCAACTGTGGAACCTTACATAGACAGGTGTGTGCCTTTCCAAATAATGTCAAATCAATTGAAATGACCACAGGTGGACTCCAATCAAGTTGTAGAAAACATCTCAAGGATGATCAATGTAAACGGGATGCACCGGAGCTCAATTCTGAGTCTTATAGCAAAGGGTCTGAATACTTATGTAAATACGCTATTTCTGTTCTTTATTTTCAATACATTCGCAAAAATGTCTAAAAGCCTGTTTTCACTTAGTCATTATGGGGTATTGTGTGTAGATAAAGTTAACTTAACAATAAGTAAAGGGGTCTACTTTCCTAATGCACTGTGTGTGTGTGTGTGTGTGTGTGTGTGTGTGGTGTGTGTGTGTGTTTAAAAATAAATAACATTTTTTTGTTTTAATCTATTTTCATATAAGTGTTACACAAAGAAAGATATATATTTGAGATTCTTCAAAGTAGCCAACCTTTGCCTTGATGACAGTTTTGCCCACTCCTGGAATTCTCTCAACCAGCTTCATGAGGTAGTCACCTGGAATACTTTTCCAACAGTCTTGAAGGAGTTCCCACAAATGCTGAACACTTGTTGGCTGCTTTTCCTTCACTCTGCGGTCCAACTCATCCCAAACCATCTCAATTGGGTTTAGGTTGGGTGATTGTGGAGGCCAGGTAATCTGATGCAACACTCCATCACACAGCCTGGAGGTGTGTGTTGGGTCATTGTCCTGTTGAAAAACAAATGATAGTCCCCCCTGATGGGATGTCATATTGTTGCAGAATGCCTGTGTTAGCCATGCTGGTTAAGTGCCTTAAATTCAAAATAAATCACAAACAGGCTCACCAGCAAAGCACCATCACACCTTCTCCTCCATGCTTCACGGTGAGAACCACACATGTAGAGATCATCCGTTCACCTTCTCTACGTCACAAAGGTTGGAACCAAGAATCTCAAATTAGGAGTCTTCAGACGAAAGGACCGATTTTTCACAAGTCTAATGTCCATTGCTCGTGTTTCTTGGCCCAAGCAAATGTTTTCTTATTGTTGTTCTTTAGTAGTGGTTTCTTTGCAGAAATTCAACCATGAAGTCTTGACTCACGCAGTCTCCTCTGAACAGTTGATGTTGAGAAGTCTGTTACTTGAACTCTGAAGTATTTATTTGGGCTGCATTCTGAGGTGCATTTAATTGCTGCTTTCTGAGGCTGGTAACTCTAATGAACTTATCCTCTGCAGCAGGGGCAACTCGGGGCCTTCCTTTCCTGTGGCGGTCCTCATGAGAGCCGGTTTCATCATAGCGCAATGCTGCAAGGAAAATGCAGTGCTCCATTGGAAATGGGTGTACTTCTGGTGTACCAAAATCCAACTCGCTGTCGGTGTGATCGAGGCATTTAGGTTAGATATACACAGACCGCATGAGAGGGGAATGTACATAAAACAATGATGGGAGGGACTGAGGCAGTTCGTGAAATGATGCCTTATCTACTTTGAAGAACTCGTGAAATGTTTTTGTCAGACGGCTCTGCAGCGTACTTAGGCAGGCTAGCTAAATAGAATGACCAAAGACAGTAAATTATGGGGAGCAGATACTGTTACACAATGAGACGATGACTTTAAAGAATTTAAAAATAATGAAGTAATCAAATAAAAAAATAACGTAATTATATACACAACTGAAATATTTGTATTTCATAGTAAATTTTTTTTTAAATTGATGTCTACCCATTGGGGACCTGACAGACAATGGACTATATTAATTGTTTTGGTAATTGAATGTTCACCATTTTTGGCTTTGTAGAGTTAAAAAAAATGGAAATCCCAATCATTGTAATGCCATTATCATAATGTATTAATTTGATTTATTATCGAAAATGTGGCAATTTTTTGATAGTCGAACTGTAACGGAACCGACCTTTAAAAAGCGCTAATCGCTCAGCACTACTGTGGTGCCACGAGTGTGTGTTTAGCATGCATGTGTGTGTGTTTAGCATGCATGTGTGTGTGTGTATAGGGAGGGTGGGCATGAGGATGTGTTGCCATGGCACCCCGCTGAGCAGTACCTCACTAAAATAGCATACTAAGAAAAAAAACAGGATGACAGTCTATTTTGAATGTGGAACCACAGGGTGAGACTATTGACATACCTTGTATTATTTCCCGTGGAAGAAAAACTGCGTTGCATGGCTGTTTTTTTTCAGGAAGTGAAAAGTTGAGGTTTCTGGGCGAAAGGGGGTTATTGAGAGACTGACTGTAGTGTCAGCTGTGTCTGGTGGGTTTCTCATTCATTTTCTATCATGTCGTGTCCCTAAAAAAACTCCAATGAGGTTCCTTGTACGTACTATACAAGACACATGATGTACAGTTGAAGTCGAAGTTTACATACACAGGTTGGAATCATTAAAACTCGTTTTTCAACCACTCCACAAATTTCTTGTTAACAAACTACAGTTTTGGCCAGTCGGTTAGGACATCTACTTTGTGCATGAGTAAACAAGTAAATTTTCCAACAATTGGTTACAGACCGATTTTATTTCACTTATAATTCACTGTATCACAATTCCAGTGGGTGAGGCAACATCTCAAGACATCAGTCAGGAAGTTAAAGCTTGGTCGCATATTGGTCTTCCGAATGTACAATGACCCCAAGCATACTTCCAAAGTTGTGGCAAAATGGCTTCAGGGCAACAAAGTCCAGGCATTGGAGTGGCCATCAAAAAAGCCCTGACCTCAATCCAATAAAACATTTGTGGGCAGAACTGAATAAGTGTGTGCGAGCAAGGAGGCCTACAAACCTGACTTAGTTACACCAGCTCTGTCAGGAGGAATGGGCCAAAATTCACCCAATTTAATGTGGGAAGCTTGTGGAAGGCTACCTGAAACGTTTTACACAGGTTATACTAATTGAGTGTATGTAAACTTCTGACCCACTGGGAATGTGATGAAAGAACTAAAAGCTGAAATAAATAATTTTATACTATTATTCTGACGTGTCACATTCTTAAAATAAAGTGGTGATCCTAACTGACCTAAAACAGGGAATCTTTACTTGGATTAAATGTCAGGAATTGTGAAAAACTGAGTTTAAATGTATTTGGCTGAGGTGTATGTAAACTTCTGACTTCAACTGTATATCTGGGTATTGGGTCACATATACAGCACTTGCTACGAAAGCTGGTCTTATCAGATTAGTGACATTAACCATTGTAGTTATGTCACCTGATCTGACACATTAGTTACATATCACTTGCGGAAGTTGGTTTGCTGCAGTATGCTGTTTTGAAATGTAACCCAACTGCAATCCACCAGTATCCAGACATGTTATTGTTCTAATTCCATTGTTTGATTTTTGTCAACATTTCCTTTATACTTCCTAGATATCTTGCATCACAGGATCCAAGCAACATAACAGACTATTACTGGCAACCATTCAAACCATGCAGCAATGCTTTCTCTTTCTTACTAGGCCACGCTCTCATCTTTATATACAGGAGTAGAATTCCTTGGGTGAATTTTTTTGTTTCTGTGCAACTCCTTTTTCCTTCTCTTTTTGTGCTCAGGAGTGTCACTGAAGTGGGAAGACTGGGAAAACGAGAGGACTAGAGGAGAAAGATGGAGCCCATATCTTTAGATGGGGCTGCAACGGTGGAGGAGCTGGTGGAAGCGTGCATCCAAGCCTTCGGTCAGTCTCTTTATTTACCTACGAGCACTCAAATATACCTGCTACTCAATGTCGAAATTAGGGCTCTCGAACCCTGTTCCTGGAGAGCTCCTTTTAGGTTTTTGCTCCAACCCTAATCTAGCACACCCGACTCTAATATATATTTTTTATTTTACTTTTATTTGACCAAGCAAGTCAGTTAAGAACAAATTCTTCTTTTCAATGACGGCCTAGGAACAGTGGGTTAACTGCCTGAACGACAGATTTGTACCTTGTCAGCTCGGGGGTTTGAACTTGCAACCTTCCGGTTACTAGTCCAACGCTCTAACCACTAGGCTACCCTGCCGCCCCAAATAATCAGTTGGTTGGTAAGATTAACCATATTAGTTCAAACTGAGGTTGGTGTGACAACCTACATGAGGCTCTCTAGCAACAGGGTTTTGAGGGGCCTGGTCTGAGTAAACAACTCAATCCTTTTTGCGTTCACAATAACATTTTATCTCCAGGAACGGATTGCAAGGAGAAGAACGTTTCTAGGAATAGATAGCAATTTCCCATATGTCCATGCGCCACCATAAATGGCCAAAGTTGTCAGTCTCAAATCAACAGGAATTGGTTGTCTTATTTGCAGAAACACTTTGGTCGTTTTTTGGCTGACTGCTCTTTCTGTGTAAAGAGACACCAAAAAGGGCCGTTGTGTGACGAGAGTGCGTCTGTCCTCTTTCAGATGAGAAGGGCACTTTGAAGGACCCCTCCATAGTGCGCATGTTCCTCATGATGCACCCATGGTACCTCCCGTCCACCGACATGGCTAAGAAACTACTGCTCAAGTATCCTTCGCCATCAGGCACCTGCTTATGGCTTTATCAGGTGTTGACAGCTACCGTAAGAACAACACATATATACTCTTTAACCCTAAAAGCACCCACAAGCACAGTGTACACCAAACATTAAGAACACCTTCTTAATATTGAGTTGCACCGGCTCCCTTTGGACAGAACAGCCTGAATTTGTCGGGGCGTGGACTCTACGAGGTGTCGAAATGCGTTCCACAGGACGCTGGCCCATGTTGACTCCAATGCTTCCCACAGTTGTCTGGATGTCCTATGGATGGTGGACCATTTTTGGTACACACAGGAAACTGTTGAGCGTGGAAACCCAACAGCTATGCAGTTCTTGACATAAACCAATGCTCCTGGCACCTACTACCATACTCTGTTCAAAGACATCAATAAGAGATCATAGCTTTCACCTGGATTCACCTGGTCAGTCTATGTCATAGAAAGAGCAAGTGTTCATAATGCCTTGTGTGCTCAGTGTATTTTTTTGTTTAAATGCACCAAGTGTCATTTTTGGTAAAGAATTGCAAACAGGAACATTTTGTATTTGTTAACCTTTTATAACACAAGAAAATGGTTTGAATCTTCCAAAATCAGCATATATTTTCAAATGTTCACACGTTATAGTGAAATTGTAGGTTTCAAAATAAATGATTTTGTATGTTTTTTTCATCCTTAGCCTCTTGTTATGGATATTTATCCGTTATTCATTCAAGTGTTGTGTTTCTGTGATTCTCGGAGGCTGAGAAATTGTCAATAGAGCTAATCTGAGCGAATAAGATGGCCACCAATATGGCCGTTCTTATATGCAAAATGTGCAACTGTGCCATCAGACATTTGGCTCTAAATTTGGAATGCTTTGGGCTATTGACTCAGTTTCAATTGCTTCTGAAAGATGAGACTCTCAACTTGGTATAAAGACATTGACTGATTGACTGACATTTTTAGATACTTTTTTTAGTTATAGTGTCTGTCCCCCCCAACATCTGGGGTGGTTCCATATCTATCTTTTCAGGGTACATACATCTACCTCTGTGCCATATTTGGTGCTTTTATCACAAAGTTTACAATTGAGTCCACATATACCACTAGTACACAAAAGAGAGATTTTATTTTTCATTCTTCTATTTGCATAACAATTGTGGTCAATTGTTTGTTTTTTTGTTTGTCTGTACCTAGTTGCTTGACAAAGTCCTACAATTTCTGAAGGATCTTTATAACCCCTTGGAGTCAAAATGGACCCCCGTTGGTGCTTTTAGGGCTAAGGTGTGTGGAATGGAATGGAAAGGTGTAAGTTGGATGGAATATTCCCAGCATGCAAAACTGGTTGCAATTAAGTGTTTTGTGACGCCACGTCTGATTGTTAGAGGATGCTTCTGAAATGTCCGTGTAGATGTTTTATGTACCTTAACATTCGATCAGATCGCAGGATGAGAGCTGTTCTGCTGAACGCAGGACAAGAATCTGCCACCTGGTGAAGTAAGACACATTTGTAATTTACTTTTGTTATTTACTTGTGGATGTCTCTTTATTGCTTTATCACGCACTTTGTCTCGGTTTCTCTTTATTTCCCTCACTACCTCTTTCTCTCTCTCCTTCTCCTTCCGCTCTAACTCTTTCTCCCCTCTAATCGAGGTACTGGATTTCGGAGTTCCCGGCAGAGTTCAATCTGAACCCAGAACTAGCAGAGCAGATTAAAGACCTCAAGGACCTATTGACCACTGAGGGGAACGAGCGCCAGAGTCAGCTCATCGACATCGACAGTGTGTAAGTGTCCCTCTTCAACAGTGATTTCTCCCTCCAACAGCCTCCACTGGTGTGACTGTCCCTATTCTACACTACAGTGTGTAGTCGGTGTGTCCTTGGTTGCATTGTGTATGTGTTTATTTGCCGTACAAATTGGTCACATACACATGACTAGCAGATGTTATTGCGGATGTAGTGAAATGTTTGTGCTTCTAGCTCCGACAATGCAGTAATATCTAACAAATTACACAACATATACCCAATACACACATCTCAGTAGGAATGAATTAAGACTATATACATGGATGAGCAATGTCCGAGCGGAACGGAATAAGATGCAGTAGAATGGTATAGAAAACAGTATATACATATGAGATGAGTAATGCCAGATATGTAAACATTATTAAAGTTACTAGTGTTCCATTCCTTAAAGTGGCCAGTGATTTCTAGTCTATGCCTATAGGAAGCAGCCTCTGCGCTAGTGATGGCTGTTTAACAGTCTGATGGCCTTGAGATAGAAGCTGTTTTTCAGTCTCTCGGTCCCAGCTTTGATGCACCTGTACTGACCTCACCTTCTGGATGATAGTGGGGTGAACAGGCAGTGGTTCGGGTGGTTGATGTCTTTGATCTTTTTGGCCTTCCTGTGACATCGGGTGCTGTAGGTGTCCTGGAGGGCAGGGAGTTTGCCCATGGTAATGTGATGTGCAGACCGCACCACCCTCCGAAGAGCCTTGCGGGCGGTGCAGTTGTCGTACCAGGCGGTGATACAGCCCGACAGGACGCTTTCAATTGTGCATCTGTAAACTTGAGGGGTTTAAGTGACAAACCAAATGTCTTTAGCTTCCTGAGGTTGACGAGGCTCTGTTGTGCTTTCTTCACCACACTGTCTGTGTGGGTGGTCCATTTCAGTTTTTCAGTGATGTGTAAGCAAGCCTACTACTGTTGTGTCGTCTGCAAACTTGATGATTGAGTTGGAGGCGTGCTTGGCCACACAGTCATGGGTGATCAGGGAGTACAGGAAAGGGCTGAGAACGCACCTTTGTTGGGCCCCAGTGTTGAGGATCAGAGGACAGGAGGTGATGTTTCCTACCTTCACCACCTGGGGGCGGCCCGTCTGGAAGTCCAGGTCCCAGTTTCAGAGGGCGGGGCGGTAAGCAAATTGAGGGTGGTCTAGGGTGGCAAGTAAGGTAAAGGTGATATGGTCCTTGACTCGTCTCTCAAAGCACTTCATGATGACAATTGAATTCACCAATTTGTAAGTCGCTCTGGATAAGAGCGTCTGCTAAATGACTTAAATGTAATGTAATGAGTGCTATAGTCATTAAGTGATAGTCATTAAGTTCAGTTACTTTTGCCTTCTTGGGTACAGGAACAATGGTGGCCATCTTGAAGCATGTGGAGGCGGCACACTGGGATAGGGAGAGATCGAATATGCCCGTAAACAAACCGGCCAGCTGGTCTGCGCGTGCTCTGAGGACGCGGCGAGGGATGCCGTCTAGGCCGGCAGCCCTGTGAGGCATAACACGCTTAAATGTTTTACTCTCGTCGGCCACGGAGAAGGCCGCGTCTGTGGCACTGTGTTATCCTCAGCCTTTGTGTCTCCATGCTGCCTTACATGGCTCATTCTTAGGCCCGAGGCTGGGACCTTGTGTGACAGAGCTCCTAAATGACTCGTCCTATTTCCTTTGTCAGTCTGTCTGACCCTGGTCTCGCTAGTGGGTTGTTATTCAGAACTTTCTTGGGACAGTGGAGTTTCATAAATGTCTGTTTAAGAGTTTTCTATATTTTATTGCATCATCTATACGGTCTTCTTCCCTCCGTTCCACGTCCATCACAGTCGTAGTTTCAGGCCCCGATTGTAGAGCCTCAGGCAGCATGCTATATTTTGTTAGCCTGGAATGCAAACTGAATATCTCTCTTTCACATTTTACAAACATATTGAAGCAAAGCAATTTTCAGTTTGGATTCCAGGTTTCTGTTTTACAGTGCTTTGTAAAAGTATTCAGACCCTTTGGGTTTCTTTACATTGTTAGAAAGTAGTTTTTTGTCAACAATATACACAAAATATATATTTTTTAAGATTAATATAAAATTACAAATATATAGCCATTGTCTAAGTATTCAGCCCTTTTTTTAGTCAAGCCTAAATTAGTTCAGGAGTTAAATTTGGCTTAACAAATCACATAAAAAGTTACATGGACTCACTCCGTGTGAAATAAGTTTTTTTTAAATGACATGATTTTTAAATGACTAACCCTTCCTCTGTCCCCCATACATACAACATTTGTATGGTCCCTCAGTCAAGTATTGAATTTTAAGGACAGATTCAACTCCAAAGACTAGGGAGATTTTCAAAAGCCTCTTAAAAAAAGGGTAGTGATTGGTAGATGGGTAACCATAACACATCAGACATTGAATATCTCTTTAAGTATGGTTTAGTACATTGTATTGAACCACCCAGACACGTCAAAGATACAGCCGTCCTTCTGAACTGAGCCACAGGGCAAGAATGAAACTGCTCAGGAAGGCCCATTGTTGATTTTTAAACGGCTACATAGTTCAATGGCTGTGATGGGAGAGAACGACGGATGAATCAATATTGTAGTGACTGTACAGTGAAAGAACACAAATATACAAAATAGAAATGTTCCAAAACATGCATCTTGTATGTAACAATGCACTAAAGTAATACTGGGAAAAAAAACATGGCAAAATGCACTTTTTGGCCTATATTTGGAGCAAATCCAACTCAACGCATCAGAGTAACTGCATGGTGGTGGCTGCGTCATGGTATGGGTATGCTTGACATCGGCAAATACTGGGGAGTTTTTCAGGATAAAAAAAAAACCTGGCAAAAGCCGAGAACAAAACCTGGTTCAGTCTGCTTTACACCAGACACTGGAAGACGAATGCACCTTTCAGCAGGATAATAGCCTACAACACAAGGCCAAATCTACATTGGAGTTGCTGACCAAGAAGACTGTGAATGTTCCTGAGTGGCCAAGTTACGATGTTGTCTTAAATCTGCTTGCAAATCTATGGCAAGGCTTCAACATTGCTGTCTAGCCATGACCCCCAACATCTTGATAGAGCTTGAAGAATTTTGAAAATTTGTAACACAAAATGTGAAGAAATATGGGTTGCACCACCCCCCCACCTTTTTGCCCTCAAAACCTGCCTTAGTTCGTCGGGGCATGGACTTTACAAAATGTTGAAAGCGTTCCACAGGGATGCTGGCCCATGTTGACTCCAAAGCTCACCCAGTGTTGTCCTATGGGTGGTGGACCATTCTTGATGCACACGGGAAACTGTTGAGTGTGAAAATCCAGAAGCTTTGCAGTTCTAGACGCACTCCAACCGGTGCGCCTGGCACCTATTACCACACCCTGTTCAAAGGCACTTTAATGTTTTGTCTTGCCCATTCACCCTCTGAATGGCACACACACACACAATCATTGTCTCTAAGTGGATTTAACAAGTGACACCAATAAGGGACCATAGCTTTCACCTGGATTCACCTGGTCAGCCTGTCATGGAAAGAGCAGGTGTTCATAATGGTTTGTATACTCAGTGTATGTACTTGGGGCCCAGACATGATATTGTGTGCTTTTTGTCCCTCTTAGACCGTCGTACAAATGGAAGCGTCAGGTGACCCAGCGGCAACCCTCTATGTCCAAGAAGAGGAAGATGTCTCTGCTGTTTGACCACCTGGACTCCTGTGAGCTGGCCACACACCTCACCTACCTGGAGTACAAGTCATTCTGCAAGATACTGGTAGGTGGGGCTGTGGGGAAGCAGTGTGCGTGTCCACCAGATCTGGGTTCATAGTAATTGTTTACTTTCAAATACTTGCGCTTGATTGACCTTCCCTGGTACAGCATAACTAATGGAATACCTCGTCCACCTGTCCCTCAAGGCAGGCTTAATTAAACACCATATGCGTTTGAAAGAAAACTCATATGGTTTGAACCCAGGTCTGCTGTCCAAACTGCCTTTGCATTGCTCATTCAACATGGGACTTACAGTACCAGTCAAATGTTTCGACACACTTACACATGCCCTTGGATGAGTAATGTCACAGTTTTGATGTCTTCCCTATTATTCTACAATGTAGAACATAAAATAAAGTAAAACTTGAATGAGAAGGTGTGTCTAAACTATTGACTGGTGCTGTATGTTGACTTAAATGTGGGCGTAACTGCTTTTGTATGCCCACTTAATCCAAGACATTTCTCTGGCTCCTCCCCCTCCAGTTTCAGGACTACCACAGCTTTGTGATGCATGGCTGCACGGTGGACAACCCCATCCTGGAGCGCTTCATCACCCTGTTCAACAGTGTGTCTCAGTGGATCCAGCTGATGGTGCTCAGCAAGCCCACCGCCCCCCAGAGGGCTGCTGTCATCTCCCACTTCATCAGGGTGGCTCAGGTATGTCGGCTGGGGCAGATTGGTGTTGGAATTGTCCCAGTTATTTAATTTGTTCTCAGGGATGCTCTTAACCCGCGTGCCAGTCTGTTTGGGCTATCATGTCAACCCCTCGTCACTCGTTGTCATGTTTGGCTTGACGATAACAGCAGTGGAGTTGGCAAGAGCACAAGCAGATCTGGGACCAGGCCAGTAGGCTCTACCTCGAGGTCATAAACAAATGTCACCGGTTAATATTAGACAGTAAATGTCACTGGTTAACTTTAGGCAAATAATCCCAGTTGGTTATGGTTAGGTGAAAGGGGTTTGGATTGTTGTAAAGCCTTGTGTTAGCGGTTGAGATGAGACGGGGGAGTTTTGTCACGGAGAGGAAAGGGATGGAGATGCAGATATGGACAGATATTGGATACATGCCAAACTAACCTTAAGAAAAAAAACACACAGTTACACCTTCAGGTATTATGAACTGTGTTCATAGACAGTTACTGCCCGTTATTCCTTACAGAAAGTATACAAGTGTGTTTATCAGTAGTGCTATTCTCCCAGTACTACTACTATCAGTGGGTGTCCCTGATAACAGAAGAGAGACTATATTTGGATTTGTTTAAGAAGAATGTTTGGAGTGTGTCTCCCCATTCCCCAATGCCACTCTCCTCTCCAAAACAAACTCTTCATGATTTATTCACTGACAACCCGGCAGGCTCCAAACCCCCTCTCTCCCCACCCTTTTAACCCTCCTCTGCCAAATATGCCCGAGTTCAAATAGCCCAGCTGGGTGCTAGCTAGCTGGTTTAGCACCCCGTTTTCTAAATAACACGCTTCCCAAAATGTGTAGAATGAAGGATTTCTCTCTCTCTCGCTCTCAATTATTTTTGGATGGTGACAGGAGAAAATGACGGCCAAATATATATATATATATATATATATATATATATACCCGCCTAAAAGTTGAGTGGGTGTATTTTCCAAAGCTGTGATCCTGCTCCAATACATCCCAGGGAGGGGTCACCTCCCGCTCTCCTTCCTGCTCCCGCTCTCTCTTTCACCCCTCCCTTTCTTACTCCCTCTCTGCTCATCCCTTCCAAATATAATTTGCTCTTTCCCATTCACCTTCTGATTCGCTCAGTGTTTCACCTGAAGTAGGCCCTTTTTCTATGCAGTCTATCTCACCCTTCTTTTCTCTGCTGTCTCCCCCCTCCCCTATAACGTCTCTGCACAAATCCATTGTCTTTTTTACCCGTACGCCCCCTTTGATTTGTCATCATAATGCTTAACCGCATTTCCCATCACACATCAGATATTGTATACGTCAGTCATTATGTAGTTTCTTACAATGCCTTCACACACGCACACAGCAGTAATATAGTACATTACTCATCCCACACAGTGGAACGCTTCGGGCATATCGACAGGATACCCTGATTATTCCCTGTGTTATCGATACCTGTCACTGTTAGTCAGTGGGCTTTACACAGCAGTTTAGTAGAGCCTCCATCGTGCCACTCTGCCATAAAGCTTTGCCCATTGATCGGAGTGACCGGGCAGGTATTTGTGCTTAACCAAATGATGCCTGCTGGCAGTCATCCTTAAACAGAAGTATGTCTGCAACTGTGACACAATGATTAGAATGTGTGCTGTGCTGCCTAATGTTTGAATGGTATTATTAGACGAGACCCTGCAATATTCTAGTTTAGCGCAAACAGTGCAGCTTATTGCTTGAGGTTTGTGTGTGTGTGTGTGTGGGTTAGCTGGTGCGTGTGTGTGTGTGTGTGTGTGTGGGTTAGCTGGTGTGTGTGTATATGAGCGTGCGTGTGAGGGAGTGTGTATGTGTGACCTTCCCTGGATTTTAGGTACCGTCTGCCTTTGTGTGCCTCCAATTTCATCCAATCCCCTCAGTTTCCCTCAAAGAGAAAATAGTCTCTCTCTAAATCACTGTTTTATAACTTGCTTGCTCCTCTCCCCCTGGCTCCTTGTCAATCGTTCCGTCTCCCTCTTCTCCTCTGTCTCTCTTGAATCCTTGTTGGCACCGGCTCTTACACCCACACGTTGGCTTCTCTTCTTCCTCCATTTCTCTCACCCCTCGCTCGCTCTCAATATTTCTCTCACCCAGTGCCTCATGTCCCTCTCTGTGAATCTTTGATATTTCTTTCCCTCTCGCTGTCTCTCTCTCTCTCTCTCTTATAGCTCTTCTCTGTCTCAGCCCTAGGTTAGTTAATCACTTGGAGTTCAGGTAGGTTTCTGAGCTTAGCAAACAAAGGAAAGTAGGAGGGGTGCTTCAACAGCAAAGACCAGGATTGTATTTTCTCCTTATCCCCCTCTGCATCTTCTTCTTCTCTCTCCGATAGAAACTGCTCCAGCTTCAGAACTTCAACACTCTGATGGCGGTGGTGGGAGGGCTCAGTAACAGCTCTATATCTCGCCTCAAAGACACCCAGTCACACATCAGCAACGAGACCAACAAGGTGAAATGACTATGCTCATCTCGTACCTTATGTACACGCTATGTTGTCACTCTTCGAATAGCCTGGTGTCACCACCACAATTACTGACATTAGCTCACATCCTAAAATGGAAAGGATTAGTTTAGATAACAGCCCGGGAGAGATCAGGGCTATTTGTCAGTTATATGGAAGGGCTTGGAAGAGCAATTTCGACTGTCGCACAATGTTAATCCACACGTTTCCCGCCCCCTCTTAACCAACCCTTCCTCTCCTCCTTCAATCACACCCCCGGTCCCCTCCAGGTGTTCAACAGCCTGATCGAGTTAGTGACGTCTTGTGGGAACTACAGCCAGTACCGCCGCCGCTTCTCCGAGTGCACAGGCTTCCGCTTCCCCATCCTGGGCGTGCACCTCAAGGACCTGATTGCCGTGCATGTGGCACTGTCCGACTGGGCCGACCCGGGCAAGAGCAGGGTCAACCTGGCGAAGTGTCAACAGCTGTATGCCATCCTCCAGGAGCTGGCGCTGATCCAGACCACACCACCCACCATTGATTCCAACACTGACCTGCTCAATCTACTCACAGTTAGTGAAACATACAGTACCAGGCACAAAGTTTGGACACACCTACTCCTTCAAGGGTTTTTCTTTATTTTTTTATTTTTTACTATTTTCTACATTGTATAATAATACTGAATACATCAAAACTATGAAAGAACACATATGGAATCATGTAGTAAAACAAAACAAGTGTTAAATGAATCAAAATATATTTTCGTATATTAGATTCTTCAAAGTAGCCCCCCTTTGCCTTGATGACAGCGTTGCACATTCTCTCAACCAGCTTGGAATGCTGTAATGCTTTTTCAACAGTCTTGTTGGCTGCTTCTCCTTCACTCTGCAGTCCGACTCATCCCAAACATCTCAATTGGGCTGTAGTCAGGTGATTGTAGAGCCCAGGTCATGTGATGCAGCACTCCATCTCTCTCCTTCTTGGTCAAATAGCCCTTACAATAGCCCTTACACACTGGAGGTGTGTTGGGTCATTGTTCTGTTGAAAATCAAATGATAGTCCCACTAAGCGCAAACATGGGATGGCGTATCGCTGCATAATTCTGTTGGAGCCATGCTGGTTAAGTGTGCCTTGAATTCTAAATAAATCACTGACTGCGTCACCAGCGAAGCACCCCCACACCATCACACCTCCTCCTCCATGCTTCACGGTAGGAACTTCACATGCAGAGATCATCCGTTCTTGTACTCGGCGTCTCACAAAGACACGGCGGTTGGAACCAAAAATCTCACATTTGGAGTAAAGGACAGATTTCCATCTGGTCTAATGACCATTGCTCATGTTTCTTGGCCCAAGCATGTCTCTTCTTATTATTGGTGTCCTTTATTAGTGGTTTCTTTGCAGCAATTTGACCATGAAGGCCTGACTCACACAGTCTCCTCTGAACAGTTGATATGTCTGTTACTTGAACTCTCTGAAGCAATTATTTGGGCTGTAATTTCTGAGGCTGGCAACTCTAATGAACTTATCCTCAGCAGCAGAGGTAACTCTGGGTCTTCCTTTCCTGTGGCGGTCCTCATGAGAGTCATTTTCAAATCAAATTTTATTTGTCACATACACATGGTTAGCAGATGTTAATGCGAGTGTAGCGAAATGCTTGTGCTTCTAGTTCCGACAATGCAGTAATAACCTACAAATGAGTAATCTAACCTACAAATTCCACAACTAATACCTTATACACACAAGTGTAAAGGGATAAAGAATATGTACATAAAGATATATGAATGAGTGATGGTACAGAACGGCATAGGCAAGATGCAATAGATGGTATCGAGTACAGTATATACATATGAGATGAGTAATGTAGGGTATGTAAACATTATATTAACATTATAACATTATATTAATTATCATCATAGTGCTTGATGTTTTCCTGTCTACCTTCCTGTCTAAAAGTAAGGATGGACTGTCATTTCTATTTGCTTCTTTAAGCTGTTCTTGCCATTTATATGGACTTGGTATTTTACCAAATAGCGTTATCTTCTGTATACCACCCCTACCTTGTCCCAACACAACTGATTGTCTCAAATGCGTTAAGAAGGAAAGAAATTCCACATTAACAAGGCACACCTGTTAATTGAAATGCATTCCAGGTGACTACCTCATGAAGTTGGTTGAGAATGCCAAGAGTGTGCAAAGCTGTCATCAAGGCAAAGGGTGGCTCTTTTGAAGAAAAAATATATTTTGATTTCACACTTTATTTTTGTTACATGATTAATATGACAACATGCAACAATTTCAAAGACTTTACAGAGTTGCACTTCATATAAGGGAATCAGTCTATTGAAATGCATGAATTAAGATCTCACAGGACTGGGAATACAGATATGCATCTGTTGGTCACAGATGCCTTTAAAAAAAAAACTAGAGGCGTGGATATGAAAACCATTCAGTGTCTGGTGTGACCACAATTTGCCTCATGCAGCAATAAAAAAAATCTCCTTCGCAAAGAGTTGATCAAGATATTGATTGTGGCCTGTGGAATGTTGACCCACTAGTCTTCAATGGCTGTGCGAAGTTGCTGGATTTTGGCGGGAACTGGAACACGCTGTCGTACACGTTGCTCCAGAGCATCCCAAACATGCTCAATGGGTGACATGTCTGAGTATGCAGGCCATGGAAAAACTGGGACATTTTCAGCTTCCGTGAACTGTGTACATGAGGTGATGGCGGCGGATGAATGGTATAATGGCTCTCAGGATCTTGTCACGGTATCTCTGTGCATTCAAATTGCCATCGATAAAATGCAATTGTTTGTTGTCCGTAACTTATGCCTGCCCCTAATAACCGCACCGCCACCATGGGGGCACTCTGTTCACAACGTTGACATCAGCAAACCGCTCGCCCACACAAAGCCATACATGCTGTCTGCCATCTGCCGGTACAGTTGAAACTGGGATTCATCTGTGAAGAGCACCCTTCTCCAGGGTGCCAGTTGCCATCGAAGGTGAGCATTTTCCCACTGATGTCAGTTACAATGCCGAACTGCAGTCTGGTCAAGACCCTGGTGAGGACGATGAGCACGCGGATGAGCTTTCCTGAGACGGTTTCTGACAGTTTGTGCAAAAATGATTTGATTGTGCAAACCCACAGTTTCATCCGCTGCCCAGATGACGGGTCTCAGACTATCCCGCAGGTGAAGCTGGATGTGGAGGTCCTGGACTGACGTGGTTACACGGGGTCTGTGGTTGTGAGGCCGGTTGGACATACTGCCAAATTTGCTAAAATGATGTTATGCGTATGGTAGAGACATTCAACATTCAAGAACTCTGGTGGACATTCCTGAAGTCCGCATGCCAATTGCAATCTCCCTCACAATTTGAGACGTATGCGGCGCTGTGTGGCAAAACTACACATTTTAGTGGCCTTTTATTGTCCCCAACACACACACACACATACACACATACACACATACACACATACACACATACATACATACATACATACATACATACATACATACATACATACATACATACAGTGCCTTGCAAAAGTATTCGGCCCCCTTGAACTTTGCGACCTTTTGCCACATTTCAGGCTTCAAACATAAAGATATAAAACTGTAATTTTTTGTGAAGAATCAACAACAAGTGGGACACAATCATGAAGTGGAACGACATTTATTGGATATTTCAAACTTTTTTAACAAATCAAAAACTGAAAAATTGGGCGTGCAAAATTATTCAGCCCCTTTACTTTCAGTGCAGCAAACTCTCTCCAGAAGTAGCCAGGACTGTTCCCCTCTACCGTGAAATGATGAAGCTTCTTTGAAAAGGCATACACTGTTAGAATGTGATATTGCCATATAATTTCCTTTCCATTGAATGCCCTAGCATTATGAGTCATGCGCAGTGCTTAATTTGTAAATCGGGAGGTGCTGGAACAAAAAGTGAGCGGGAGAGGGTTGTGGTGAGCTCCGAGGTACCAGACCGAATGAGGGAGAGAAAAAAATCCCTTTTATAATAAAGCATTGCATGTATAACATCGCATTTGCGTAGTGGCATAGAGCAGCTGAGTAGAGGCGCTTACAGACGTTGCACACTTTGGGAACATTTGTAGTAGCCTAGGGTGCTGGAAAAATGTGGCCTTTTTCTAAACATATTTCATGCAATTCTGCATCATTTTACATGACACTTTTTTAACACCGTACAAATTATTGGAATGACAGGCCTCTTTGACACTGACTGCCTCCCGAGTGGCTCAGTGGTCTAAGACACTGCATTGCAGTTGCTAGCTTTGCCAATAGAGATCTTGGTCCGAGTCCAGTCTCTGTCACAGCTGGCCGCGGCCAGGAGACCCATGGCAGCGCACAATTGGCCCAGCGTCGTCCAGGTCAGGGGAGGGTAAGACCGGCAGCGATGTCCTTGTCCCATCGCACTCTAGCAACTCCTGTGGCGGGCCCGGGCGCATACATGCTGACACGGTCGTCAGGTGTACGGTGTTTCCTCCGACACATTGGTGCGGCTGGCCTCCGGGTTAAGCGGGCATTGTGTCAAGAAGCAGTGCGGCTTGGTTGGGTCGTGTTTCGAAGGTGGCACGGCTCTCGACCTTCACCTCCCCCGAGTCCGTACGGGAGTTGCAGCGATGAGACAAGACTGTAACTACCACTTGGATACCACAAAACTTGGGGAGAAAAATAATATATATATACACATACACATACACATACATACACACATACAGTGGGGCAAAAAAGTATTTAGTCAGCCACCAATTGTGCAAGTTCTCCCACTTAATAAGATGAGAGAGGCCTGTCATTTTCATCATAGGTACACTTCAACTATGACAGACAAAATGAGAAACAAAATCCAGAAAATCATGTTGTAGGATTTTTAAAATTAATTTATTTGCAAATTGTGGTGGAAAATAAGTATTTGGCCAATAACAAAAGTTTCTCAATACTTTGTTGTATACCCTTTGTTGGCAATGACAGAGGTCAAACATTTTCTGTAAGTCTTCACAAGGTTTCACATACTGTTGCTGGTATTTTGGCCCATTCCTCGATGCAGATCTCCCCTAGAGCAGTGACGTTTTGGGGCTGTTGCTGGGCAACACGGAATTTCAACTCCCTCCAAAGATTTTCTATGGGGTTGATCTGGAGACTGGCTAGGTCACTCCAGGACCTTGAAATGCTTCTTACGAAGCCACTCCTTCGTTCCCCGGGCGCTGTGTTTGGGATCATTGTCATGCTGAAAAACCCAGCCACGTTTCATTGTCAATGCCCTTGCTGATGGAAGGAGGTTTTCACTCAAAATCTCACGATACATGGCCCCATTCATTCTTTCCTTTACACGGATCAGTCGTCCTGGTCCCTTTGCAGAAAAAAAGCCCCAAAGCATGATGTTTCCACCCCCATGCTTCACAGTAGGTATGGTGTTTTTTGGATGCAACTCAGCATTCTTTGTCCTCCAAACACGACGTTGAGTTTTTACCAAAAAGTTATATTTTGGTTTCATCTGACCATATGACATTCTCCCAATCTTCTTCTGGATCATCCAAATGCTCTCTAGCAAACTTCAGACGGGCCTGGACATGTACTGGCTTAAGCAGGGGGACACGTCTGGCACTGCTGGATTTGAGTCCCTGGCGGCGTAGTGTGTTACTGATGGTAGGCTTTGTTACTTTGGTCCCAGCTCTCTGCAGGTCATTCACAAGGTCCCCCCGTGTGGTTCTGGGATTTTTGCTCACCGTTCTTGTGATCATTTTGACCCCACGTGGTGAGATCTTGCGTGGAGCCCCAGATCGAGGGAGATTATCAGTGGTCTTGTATGTCTTCCATTTCCTAATAATTGCTCCCACAGTTGATTTCTTCAAACCAAGCTGCTTACCTATTGCAGATTCAGTCTTGACCATAGTGGAGTTTGGAGCGTGACTGTTTGAGGTTGTGGACAGGTCTTTTATACTGATAACAAGTTCAAACAGGTGCCATTAATACAGGTAACGAGTGGAGGACAGAGGAGCCTCTTAAAGAAGAAGTTACAGGTCTGTGAGAGCCAGAATTCTTGCTTGTTTGTAGGTGACCAAATACTTGTTTTCCACCATAATTTGCAAATAAATTAATTAAAAATCCTACAATGTGATTTTCTGGATTTTCTTTCTTCTCATTTTGTCTGTCTTAGTTGAAGTGTACCTATGATGAAAATGACAGGCCTCATCTTTTTAAGTGGGAGAACTTGCACAATTGGTGGCTGACTAAATACTTATTTGCCCCACTGTATGTGTGTGTGTGTATATGTATATATGTGTATATATATGTGTATATGTATGTATATGTGTATAACAAAAGGAAAAAAAAACATTGAATCTGAGATCAATATTAATGACCTTAAATCCATCAATAGACTAAGCCTAGTTGTGTGGAGACACACATTGTAGGCTACAATGTGAGGAGGAAATGAGTCTGCTTTCCAGTTTCACTGACTCGCCCAATGATGCTCAGCTCACTCACAGGTGATGGCTGATGTGTTTGTGCCAAAAGCCTATATTTCTCTCTTGTTTTACTTTGTAAAACAATTACTTCATCATTACTTTGTAAAATCACTTTGCAAAATGTGTTCTGGTACCTCGGAGCTCCCCACCCCCCTCTCTCGCTCACTTTTTTTGGTCTGGCAACTCCCAATTTACAAATCAAGCACTGACTCATAGTGATAGGGAAATATTTGGAAGTTGATCAAATATTTTGGTAGCCTACAGCAGACAGACTAGTCTTCTCTTTTCAGCAGGAGCCGTTTGCTTTCCAACCTGTGTTTTTCCTTGCGATTTTGTATTTGAAATATTGAGAAAGGCCTGCTTTGTCTGCATTCTGTTCATTGACAGATTTGCCTCACGTTCCTGACTGTCGGCGATGCCTTGTTATTGGGCTACACCCAATCCACAGCTAAATTATAGGCAGTCTGATGGTGTAGTAGGCTATTCGGAGTTATTTCGTTTATTTCTGACAGACGGCAGTTATTTTATAACTTCGACAAATTTGATTTTCGATTTATCCCGGGTGCTGCAGTTCCTCCAGAACCCTTTCTGCGTCTATGATCCTATAAGGAAATACATTATGAAGTGCAACGCTGGAGAGATGAGTTGCAGGCTCATGTCTATCAGAGCAGAGAGAGGGAGAGAATACTGTAGAAAGGGAATCTCATTCTAATTCTGCGAGAGATAGAGGTGAGCTTCTCACACAGCCACGTGTTGGTCTCAAACAGGTTGTAATGTTGCTCAAACCATAAGCCCATATTATTCATATTCATATTATTATCATCGCTTTTATTCGAATTTTAACAAAATTTGAAAATTATTTTTCATGCCATGAGAGGTACCGGATCTGTCAAAATAGGTTCCGGAATGAAATAGTCCAAAACGGAGATGTACAGGATCTTGTTCCGAATTATGAACTGGTCATGTGTCTGTTTTTAGCTATGACCCGATGGTGTACTGCTCTCGTCTGGTTTGTGGAGTGAAAAGCTATTCTCTTCTTCTGGTTTGCACCTAATCTCTTTCGCTCTCTGTCGCGCGCTCTCTCTCGACCTCTTCCCCTCTTCTTTCTCTCGCTCGCTCTGAGAAACAGGAAATAACGTGACAGTCTTGACAATCATCTTATTCACAGACTTTCATCTTTCATTCAGATTTACAGTTTATTCAACTTCAGGTTCGGTTGGATAGACGTTAGGAGATTTGAGTTAAACCAATGCGCTTGAAACCATGGCAATACGGTTCACCTTGGAGTAGCCTTCAAGTCTGCCAGTCAAATATTTTTCACCTACTTTATTATTCATTGATGACCTGTCCAAGGAAGGTGATTCCATGGTCCTTGATATGAGAGAATCGCTATATAATTACTAACCCCACATCCTATGGGGTTAATACACTGTTGGTTATTCCACCTCGTTCTACGCATTTCAACTGAAAAGGAAGTAGCTCTGAGGTAAATGGGTAGTTTTAAAGTTTGGCTACTGCAAAGTAATAGTATACCTCTTAAAACAACAAGACCTTTTTTATTTAATTTTGATCTCCTCTGTTGTCATGGTATCCACATGCTATATTAATACAGTTACCATGTTGCAGGTGTCTCTGGACCAGTACCACACCGAGGAGGAGATCTACCAGCTGTCTCTACAGAGAGAGCCACGCAATGCTAAACCAGCAGTGAGCGCTATGGGCCAGGGGCCAATAGGAAACAAATGTGTCCTTATGGCCAATAAGAAGCCATTTTAATTTTTTTTTATTATATCTTGTAGATAGTTCATGTGTTTTTACAATTTAAATATGGAAGTTGATGTATTCTAATAGCTTATAGGAAACCAATATGTTAATTATCTCATGACATTTGAACACCCTTGCTCTCTCATGTTCAACTTTCCCTTTTATTGATTCTAGGAAGTCTCTGGAGAATTGATGCTCTTGTCTTCTCATTGGTCTGGCAGAACTCTGGCCCCGCCCCCGCGCCCGCCCCCAAGCCCTCTATGATTGACGAGTGGGCAGCGTCGGTGAAGCCCAAAGCAGACCCTGCGGTCATCAACAAACACATAGAGAAGATGGTGGACGTACGTTATGCTAGCTAAGGCTCTCTGTTTAGTTGAACCAACAAATTACAAGTTGTTGAAGAAACGTTATTGGCTTGGTACATAGTAGTTATCCTCTCCACTACCCTCTTTTTAATAACAACAAGTCACAGGAATGACAACCATAGTACTCTTTGTTTTGAATGTCAGATATGTTGAAGTGATGTGTGTTTCCACGGTTACAGTCTGTCTTCAAGAACTTTGACACGGACGGGGATGGTCACATCTCCAGGGAGGAGTTTGAGATCATCAGGGACAACTTCCCCTACCTCAGCAAGTTTGGAGAACTGGACAAGAACCAGTGAGAGACAAAATCATCTTGGCAACTGTTACCATAGGCTACGTAGCAACAGTCCCGTATAACTGATATTGTAACCATACTATGCGTAATAGTGTCACACAGATTAGGGAAGGAGACATTATGTTAATTTTCTCTTTCTCGCTCTCTGTCTGTGTGTCTCTGAGTCTCTGTCTCTCTCTGTGTCTCTGTGTCTCTGTGTCTTTCTCTGTGTCTCTCTCTGTGTCGCTGTGTGTCTCTCTCTCTGTGTCGCTGTGTGTCTCTCTCTGTGTGTCGCTGTGTCTCTCGCTCTGTGTGTCGCTGTGTCTCTCGCTCTGTGTGTCGCTGTGTCTCTCGCTCTGTGTGTCGCTGTGTCTCTCGCTCTGTGTGTCGCTGTGTCTCTCGCTCTGTGTGTCGCTGTGTCTCTCGCTCTGTGTGTCGCTGTGTCTCTCGCTCTGTGTGTCGCTGTGTCTCTCGCTGTGTCTCTCGCTCTGTGTCTCGCTGTGTCTCTCTGTGTCTCGCTGTGTCTCTGTGTGTCTGTCTCTCTGTGTGTCTGTCTCTCACTCTCTCTTTCTCTCACTCACCAGAGATGGGAAGATTAGCAGAGAGGAGATGATTGACTATTTCATGAAGGCCAGCTCTCTGCTCAACTGTAAGATGGGCTTCATCCACACCTTCGCAGAGACCACCTACGTCAAGCCCACCTTTTGTGAACACTGCACTGGCTTTGTGAGTGCACTGTCAGTTTGACCATCTATAAATCCATCCTCACTCCTATGTACAACACAGATCCCTGCCTGAGTTAAATGGATTGATGAATTGATTGACAAAGGGATGCTTTTAATGCTGATATAGTCCCTTAGTCAAAATGGCTCTGGCTCTTTGAGCTTTGAATACTCACTGCTATAGACTATTAGGTCCATAGTCCCATACTATTCCCTGCTGTCTTTAAAAGTCCTTTTTAAATGTATGGATTGGTGAAGGACAGAATGGCGTGGATGGCTATGGTCACGTCTGGCCACCATGACTATGCCACAATATTGTGGGAGTTAAAGACAAATACCTAATTACAACATTGGCACATTTTTATTTGACAAGGAAAAGACCCTTGAGGTTAGAAACCCTGGCAAGAGGTCAGCAGGAAGTAGTCACCGTGCACATACAACCCGAGCAAAAATACAACACATTAAAGACCAATTGCAAAGGTAAATAAAATTGCCTTCCATCAGAGCTTGAAACTCAGCAAGCGATACCCTCTCCTCCTGTTCCAAATTCTTATTATTATTATTATTATTTTTTTACATTTTAAAAAAAAAGTTTTTTTGCGCAGCTGGCTCTAAGACAAAGGAGCATTATTAGGAGAATGATCCTTCTTCCCATTTCAGTCCTGGTCTTTCGGAGCTGTGACAGATGGTAGCAGCTGAGAACAGATACTAAGTGCCTGCGTTATTATTCGGCATCGTCATTGGGTTTGGTCTCAACCATGGCAATTATTTGGAGATACAGTTCTGGGGTAGTGAGATACTGGAGGTAATACAGCAGGCTCCTTGACAAGCCCTGTATTCCCCCCCCCCCCTGTTTTTCATGTGGTGGTGAGAGGAGAGAGCGGTGTCAGAGGGCTTCAGAGGATCTCTGTTGTCTCACACAACGCCAGTGAGTCAGGGGGCTGTAATGAGGATGAGAGTGTTTGCTTTGATACTGAACTGGGCGACAGCTCCTGAAATTGCACCAAAAACTCCTGACTGGTACAAAGACTGAGGGAAATGAGGTGCAACACATTGAAAAACATACACCGTGACTCATACACACGTTCTCTCATCTTGCACACACACGCCCCCCCCCCCCACATACACACACACATACTATGGAAAAATGGGAGGGGGGAGGGGGGTAGAAATGTGCAAAGCATTCCAGCCACCAGCTACTTCCTCTCTGCCTGCTTTCCTGTTGGCTTCGGGTCAAACATAATACCTAGGCTTCCAATTTTTCAGAGAGAACGCGGTGAGCAAAAAAACAAGCTGCCCAGCACCATTTATGGAGTTCAGTTGCCCTGGGTGTCTCAGGCATAACTTCGTTACCCGACGTTGTTTTTAATGTCTCTCTTCTGACAGCCCCCCGCTGTCGTCTTATCACCTACTTAATGGAGCGAGAGCTTAAAGCTCTTGTGAATGGGTCTCTGTGCTCTCTGTGTCGTTCCAGCGGGGAGATGGAGGGTGCATCCATCATGGTATCCCATTCCCTATATTTTACCTGGGCCCTGGTCAAAAGTAGAGCACTACATAGGAATTGGGTTCTATTTGGTACACAGCCAGGGAGGGAGCGAGTGTTTGTTCTGCTCTGGGGGCTATAAGCTATACATGGGGCCAGCTGTAAGATTTGTGTTTAACTCTCTATTAGGCCATGTTTGTTGATATGAGACTTTGCCATAGAGACTCTCTCGAGGTCTTTTGTTCTTGGCGACTGGTGAGCGTTTTTGTAGTCCTCTATTGGTGTAGGAAAGGTGTAGTTTTTTGAAAGAAAAGGAATTCTCTTTGAACTTATGGCTGGTAAGTGTTTTGGTGGCATTGAGGCTCTATCCGTGTGTGTGTGTAGGGTCAGGTTATTTTCTCGGTCCTCAGATCTCTGATGTGGCTGTGATCTCCTGGACAGGTCTTTCATGTCATTGTACCCCCGCGGTGGGCTCCTAGCGTCTGCTTGATCTCGCCACCTCCTCCTTCCCTCTGTCTCTCCTCCACACCTCCCTCTGTTCCTGCACCTCCCCCTATCGTTCTTCCTCATATTCTTGCTCTTTCTACCTCTAACGCTCGCTCTCTTTCGATCTGCCACTTCCTGTCCCTCGTTCTATTTCTACCTCACACTTTCTCTACTTCCCTCTTTCTTGCTACCTTGCACCCTCTCCCCACGTCCCTGTTTTTTTTCTCCGCATGTGTCATCCTCGTCTCTCTCTGATCCCTGTCACTCTGCCCTAATCGGTCACTAGACGTCCGGCCTTGGTCTCCATGTGCCAAGAATTTCACGAAGAGAAGTCACAAATAACTTCTCTCTCTTTCTCCCTAGATATGGGGCTTCTACAAACAGGGATACAAGTGTAAAGGTAAGATAATCAATACATTTAGCTAACTTGAGTAGTTCAAATTGCTATGAAATAAAATAAAATGATAGATTCGACACTCGAACCAAAGGGGTCTTTGAGCTTCATGTCAACAGCGTGGATGCCATGGTAAATACATCAGACTACATTACAGTGGCAAGAAAAAGTATGTGAACCCTTTGGAAATACCTGGATTTCTGCATAAATTGGTTTTACAATTTGATCTGATCTTCATCTGGGTCACAACAATAGACAAACACAGTCCACTTAAACGAATAACACACAAACAATTATGCGTTTTCATGTCTTTATTGAACACACCGTGTCAACATTCACAGTGCAGGGTGGGAAAGGTATGTGAACCCTTGAATTTAATAACTGGTTGACCCTCCTCAGCAATAACCTCAACCAAACATTTTATGTAGTTGCGGATCAGAGCTGCACAACGGTCAGGAGGAATTTTGGACCATTCCTCTTTACAAAACTGTTTCAGTTCAGCAATATTCATGGGATGTCTGGTGTGAACCGCTCTCTTGAGGTCATGCCACAGCACCTCAATCGGGTTGAGGTCAGGACTCTGACTGGGCCACTCCAGAAGGTGTATTTTCTTCTGTTGAAACCATTCTGTTGATTTTACTTCTGTGTTTTTGGTCGTTGTCCTGTTGCATCACTCAACTTCCATTGAGCTTCAATTGACAGACAGATAGCCTAACATTCTCCTGCAAAATGTCTTGATAAACTTGAGTTCATTTTTCTGTTGACGATAGCAAGCTGTCCAGGCCCTGAGGCAGCAAAGCAGCCCCAAACCATGATTCTCCCTCCACCAGACCTTACAGTTGGGATGAGGTTTTGATGTTGGTGTGCTGTGCCTTTTTTTTCTCCTCACATAGTGTTGTGTGTTCCTTCCAAACAACTCAACTGTAGTTTCATCTGTCCACAGAATATGTTGCCAGTAGCGCTGTGGAACATCCAGGGGCTCTTTTGCAAACTTCAGACGTGCAGAAATGTTTGTTTTTTAGACAGCAGTGGCTTCTTCCGTGGTGTCCTCCCATGAACACCATTCTTGTTTAGTGTTTAACGTATCGTAGACTCGTCAACAGAGATGTTAGCATGTTCCAGAGATTTCTGTAAGTCTTCAGCTGACACTCTAGGATGCTTCTTAACCTCATTGAGCATTCTGCGCTGTGCTCTTGCAGTCATCTTCGCAGGATGGCCACTCCTAGGGAGAGTAGCAACAGTGCTGAACTTACTCCATTTATAGACAATTTGTCTTACCACGGACTGATGAACATCAAGGCTTTTAGAGATACTTTTGTAACCCTTTCAGCAAGTCAACAATTCTTGATCTTAGTTATTCTGAGATCTCTTTTGTTCAAAGCAATGCTTCTTGTGAAAAGCAAACTTAAATTTTGTGAGTGTTTTTTTATATGGCAAGGCAGCTCTAACCAACATCTTCAATCTCGTCTCATTGATTGGACTCCAGGTTAGCGGACTCCTGACTCCAATTAGCTTTTGGAAAAGTCATTAGCCTTGGGGGTTCACATACTTTTTCCAACCCACACTGTGAATGTTTATATGATGTATTCAACATAGACAAGACAAATACAGTAATTTGTGTTATTAGTTTAAGCACACTATGTTTGTCTATTGTTGGGACTTAGATAAAGATCGGATCAAATTTGATGACCAATTTGTGCAGAAATCCAGGTAATTCCAAAGGGTTCACATACTTTTTCTTGCCACTGTACATTACCCCCTTACTGGGCTCCCTTTGAGAACACTTGAACAGAGCACACAGGATCATAAAATACACCTTTGTGGTTTGAGGGTCTCTGTCGCGCCACTGTTTTGTAGAAGCTGTCTCAAGGGCAGACACATTATAGAAACATACAGGTCACATGCACAAACACACATGCACATGTCACACTCCCGCTAGCGCCAACCCACAGTAGCATACACCTGAACTGTCTGCACAACGCTCTGTACTCAGTAGACTGTGTCTGTCTCTCAGCTGCATCCCAAATGGAACCCTGTTCCCTATGGAGTGCACTACTTTTGACCCGAGACCTATGGGCCCAAGTCAAAAGTGGTGCTCTACGTAGGGAATAGGGTGCAGTTTGGGATGCAACCTCAGTGTGTCTGCTCTATTCTGCCGAGTGCCTTAATGAGATGTGTGGAAGTCAATGAGAGGTCCCAGCCATTCATTTCCATTATCATTGTTAGCCCTAGTCGCCGAGTGGGAGAGACTATGGCGGCGCATAATTGAAATGAATTGGCTTGTCGCAGATGGCGTGTGTGTGTGTGTGTAGTCTGAATCAGTCTGGGTGTTGTAGACATTTATCGAATCTAACCTTCGCTGATCTGGACGTTTTACTGAGAGTGAGAGGTGTTTAGAAATCGATGAGTGAGTGTGTGCACGAATGTTAGAGTGTGTGTGAATTACTCTGAATCTCCTTCTCTGCCACCCTGGACATCCCTGCTCCATCTTTCCTGCCTACTTCCAGAGTGTCCTTCATTGTCAGAGCTGTTGTCAAGGTCTGTCTGCATGGCCGTGTGTGTGTGTCAGTGTGCGTGCATCTGCACTGTGTGTATGAGCACCTACCTCTCACCACTCGCTCTTCCCTTTGCCCCAATGTTTATTTTTGCACCCCTCTGTCTCTCTTAAACTTTGCCTCCCTCTCCTCCCCATCCCTGATCTCTCGACCCTCCTTTACCTCACACTCGTTCCCTCCAACTCTCTCGTCCTTCCCGTCTAAACCGGGCATTCTTCCCCGGTTCCTTCTCATCCTCCTCTCTCCCCATCTCGTTCTCGCTTTGTCTCCCTCCCTCGGACAGCTTGTGGAATTAACTGTCACAAGGCGTGTCAAGGTCGTCTGGCGGTGGAGTGTCGTAAACGGACCAAGAGCATTAGCCACGAGCACGCACCCTCTCTCCAGGCACGCTCCTACAGCTTCCCCCCTCCGGCCAACAGCCCACCCAGCCTACAGAACACAGGTGAGAGACCTCCAACCTCCAATCCGGTTCTACTAATACTATGTCCGCATCTCACCAGGATTCTTCAGATTTGTGGTCACTCAAGAACCGGTAGCATCATACTTCAGCCAGGTTGTCTTTACAGAAGGTTATGAGATGGAATGGTACAGTATGTTTTAGGGCTGACACCGATTAGTCGCTTATATATATATATACACACATTACAATTATGTAGTAAATATTTTATATAATTCAAAGTAGCTACTCTTTGCCTTGATAACAGCTTTGCACAATGTTGGCATTCTCTCAACCAGCTTCACCTGGAATGCTTTTTCAAGAGTCTTGAAGAAGTTCTCACATATGCTGAACACTTGTTGGCTGCTTTTCCGTCACTCTGTGGTCTACAACTCATCCCAAACCATCTCAGTTGGGTTGAGGTTGGGTGATTGTGGAGGCCAGGTCATCTGATGCAGCACTCCATCACTCTCTTTCTTGGTCAAATAGCCCTTACACAGCCTGGAGGTGTGTTAGGTTATTGTCCTGTTGAAAAACAGTTGACAGTGCCACTAAGCGCAAACCTGATGGGATGGCGTATCGCTGCAGAATGCTGTGGTAGCCATGCTGGTTATGTGTTATGTGTGCCGGGATGCTGGTCTTCAAGGCAGAGTTCCTCTGTCCAGTGTCATTGTTCCTTTTCCCATCTTAATCTTTTATTTTTATTGGCCAGTCTGAGATATTGCTTTTTCTTTGCAACTCTGCCTAGAAGGCCAGCATCCCGAAGATGTCTCTTTGCTGTTGACATTGAGACTGTGGCTTAATTTGTGTGAAAATATACGTTTGTGCCACTTAATTCATAGGAAAATCAAAACAAATGGGGGGGGAGAACTTATGAACATTTTTTTTAAGTTATTGGAGCAATGCATTTTGGGCAATGGTGCCATTGTTTTTGTGTCCCACATTTATTTATATGAAAACAAACATCCCAATATTGTTAATCAACCAGGTTGTCCCCGAAATACTTGCGATATAATAGAAGCCTGACGTTTATTTCCTGTTAGAGATAGGGGGCAGTATTTCCCCTTTGGATGAATTGCGTGCCCATAGTGAACTGCATCAAAATCTGTCCTAAATTGCTAATATATGCATATTATTATTAATATTGGATAGAAAACACTCTGAAGTTTCTAAAACCGTTTGAATTATGTCTGTGAGTATAACAGAACTCACAGGGCAGGCAATCTTCCAAACTAGTTTTGAAATCTTGAAAGTTGGGGAAACTTTGTCATCGCCCCCTCCCTTTCCAACAAGTTATGGATCTGGAAACACTTCCTATGTCTTCCACTAGATGTCCTCATTCAGTAGAAAGTGTAATGGAGCATTTGCTGTGAACTTTGACCTAATGGGAAGGAAAGTACTAAGTGTCGCAAAAGATTTCCATGTGCTTGAAGGCGCGTATGCGTTCGAGTGCTTTGTCTGTTCCAATCAGCCCCAGATGAACATGGATGGCCCGGTTGGAATGCTATTCGATCTGTATGATTATAACATCCTGAAGATTGATTCTGCACTTAGTTTGACCAGTTTCGTCGACCTGTAATATGTAATTTGGAAGTTTTGATGCAAAGTTATACTGGACCAGAAGTCATTTTTGGGGAATTTGAGCTGAAAGTGGTGGCAAATGCTGCTACATGGACACTAGAATTGAACATTATGAAACAAAATGATTTATTGTTGAACTAGGACTCCTTGCACTACATTCTGATGGAAGATCATCAAAGGTAAGGGAATATTTATGTTGTAATTTTGTATTTCTGTTGACTTCAACATTGCGGAGAAATATCGTTACGTCTGAGCGCCGTCTCAGATTATTGCAATGTTAGGCTTTTTCCGTAACGTTAAAAAAAATGTGACACAGCGGTTGCATTAAGAACCAGTGTATCTTTTTAATTATATGTAGAAGATGTATCTTTAGTCAAAGTTTATGATGAGTATTTCTGTTATCTGGCGTAGCTTTCTATAATTCCTCCGGACATTTTGGAGAATTTTCTGAACATGGCGTCAATGTAAACCGAGGTTTATGGATAAATGCATATTATCGAACAAAACATAAATGTACTGTGTAACATGTCATATGACTGTCATCTGATGAAGATTTTCAAGAGGTTAGTGAATTTTTTTTTTTTTAATCCTGCTTTTGTCATTTTATCTTTTGTTGTACAAAATGGCTACGTTTTTTCTTTGTTTTGGTGGTGGTCTAACATAAATATATGCTGTGTTTTCGCCGTAAAACATTTTAATAATCTGACACGCTGGGTAGATAAACACCTTGTTCATCTTTCATTTGAGGTATTGGACTTGTTAATGTGTGGAGGTTAAATATTTCTAAGAATATTTTTGCATTCCATGCGCCACCGTTTCAGCTGAACGGGGGGTGGAGTTCCTGTAGGGGAACCCAAAGGCTTAAGAAGTTAATGCCAATGCTGTTTTCTATGCTTGTTGTCACTTAGCACCAGTATCCCAAAGTATTTATGTCAGATTTTGAGGGTTGCCAGATTGGAGTAAAAAGCTGTATTTGTCTGTGTTTTTTGTGGTATCGATGAAGGAAACTGATTGGGGAATGGGGATACATTTTCATGATGGGAAACTAATTAATCAATAAATGTGGGGAAACAAAGACCTGCAAAAAAATAAAATGTTTTGGTTTAAATTCTCCTGGTGCACCTGCATGGGATTTGCAGCTATAAAAAGTCTGGACTATGATCAATTAAGCAATATCAATGCAGTTAAACAGGTTCATGTAAAATAATGAATTACGTTGGCTTACACTTATAGCACTTCCAAGGCCAGTTTCATGATGATTATTACGGTCGTGTCAGTCATGTTATATACTTAAGCTATTGTAACGAGGCATTTGCCAGCAATCGTCGGCCTACTGCATCTGCCCAGAGGAATACTAGGCTTTTGATGGCAACGGCCGTTAGAGCTCATTTTGCCACTCGTGAGCCCTGGTTAGAGTCCCTGTTGTAAAAGCAGAAGAAAGTGCAAGCTTCATTGGTAGCAGTGTTGGGATATGATCTAGTTGTGGGAAGCATTCGGTTTTTCAACATTGTGTTGGGCGTAATTGCATTGATGTATCTAGGGAACGATGGATAAGCAACAATGGGCATGACAGATGGAAATAGCCACTACAGGTGTGACCACGCCAAAGTTCCCTGACGCTGAATGGAAAGTGCATTGCCCTGGCCAGTTATTCAGAAGAAAATCCTCTGTGGCGGTCTCGATTACATAAGTTAACTTACCAGTAATGTGAATCACTGTTGATCCATCCGGTTATCGAATGAGATGGATGTAGGATTTTCGACGGCCTAGAATCGAGGTCTTTCCTAGGTCATGGAGGACGAAGCAAGGCCCTTCTTGGTTCTCATTGGCGAGACTGAACTCAAGTCAGTGGTTACGGTGCATTCTGAAAGTATTCAGACCCCTTTACTTTCCCCACATTTTGTTACGTTACAGCCTTATTCTACAATGGATTCAATTAACAATGCCCCATAATGACAAAGCGAAAACTGGTTTTATTTATAAAAATAAAAAAAAACATACCTTATTTACATAAGTATTCAGACCCTATGAGACTCAAAATTGAGCTCAGATGCATATTAGAGTCCACCTGTGGTAAATTCAATTGATTGGACATGATTTGGAAGTCACCTGTCTATTTAAGGTCCCACAGTTGACAGTGCATGTCAGAGCAAAAACCAAGCCATGAGGTCAAAGGAATTGTCCGTTAAGCTCAGAGACAGGATTGTGTCGAGGCACAGGTCTGGGGAATGATACCAAAACATTTCTGCAGCATTGAAGGTCCCCAAGAAGACAGTGGCCTCCATCATTCTTAAATGGAAAAAGTTTGGAACGACCAAGACACCACCTGAGCAATTGGGGGAGAAAGGCCTTGGTCAGGGAGGTGACCATGAACCCAGTGGTCACTCTGACAGAGCTCCAGAGTTCCTCTGTGGACATGAGAGAACCTTCCAGAAGAACAACCATCTCTGCAGCACTCCACCAATCAGGCCTCCATGGTAGAGTGGCCAGACTGAAGCCAATCCTCAGTTATAGGCACATGACAGCCCGCTTGGAGATTGCCAAAAGGCATCTAAAGGTCTCTTACCATAAGAGCTTCGGGACAAGTCTCTTTGTCCTTGAAGGGCCCAGCCAGAGCCCGGCCTTTAATCTGATCGAACATCTCTGGAGAGACCTGAAAATAGTTGTGCAGCGACACTCCCCATCCAACCTGACAGAGCTTGAGAGGATCTGCAGAGAAGAATGGGAGAAACTCCCCAAATACAGGTGTGGCAAGCTTGTACCGTCATACCCAAGAACACACGAGGCTGCAATCGCTGCCAAATGTGCTTTAACAAAGTACTGTGTAAAGGGTCTGAATACTTGTGTAAATTTCATTTCGTTTCTAATACATTTGCAAAAATTTCTAAACCTGTTTTTGCTTTGTCATTATGGTGTATTGTGTGTAGATTGATGAAGATAAAAAAAACAATTGAATCCATTTTCCAATGTGGAAAACATCAGTGATCTGAATACTGCACTGTATATGTCAGACTGTCTTATTGCTGCTGACATTGCCCATCGTGTATTGCTCGAACTTTCAAAAGATTATTCTGAAGTTTGCCCCCAAAAGTATTTTCCAGTGAATTAAATCACTCGCTCTGTGTCTTTTCACACAAATTAAGGCACAAAAACACACAGGAAATCTGCTGAAATGCTTTTTGTACATATTTGCATGAATTCAGTGTGGGATTAGCATGTAGATCAAATGATCGGGTAGTTTTGTTTGATGATTCCTTTGTCATTCTGCCATGCTGCCTATTCAATGTGGTCTGTGTCTCTCTTTGCACTGTCTCCACCAATAGTTGTGCAAAAATCACTGCAACTTGGGAGGAGCAGATGAATCAAACATCCAGGCACAATTAAACTGCTTGGAATGGTTGATTCCCTCTGTATACCACTGTGTTTCCCTCTGTATACCACTGTGTTCAGCTTCCTGTCTAATCGAGAATGCAGTGCTATTAATGGCCGCTCTTCCTGTCTAGCAGGTAACCATGGCCACTTTCTCTTTCTTCTCGCCGCTCTTCCTCTCTTCGCTCTTCTCTCGCTCGCTCGCCCGCTCTTCCTCTCGCCCGCTCGCTCTTCGTCTCTCGCTTCCTCTCTTCCTCTCTCGCTCGCTCTTCTTCCTCTCTCGCTCGCTTCGTCTCTTCCTCTCTCTTCGTCTCTTGCCGCTCGCTCTTCTTCCTCTCTTCGTCTCTCGCTCGTCTTCCTCTCTCGCTCGCTCTTCCTCTCTCGCTCGCTCTTCCTCTCTCGCTCGCTCTTCCTCTCTCGCCGCCGCTCGCTCTTCCTTCCTCTCTCGCTCGCTCTTCCTCTCTCGCTCGCTCTTCCTCTCTCGCTTCCTTCCTTCCTTCCTCTCTCGCTCGCTCTTCGCTCTTCCTTCCTTCTCTCGCTCTTCCTCTCGCTCGCTTCTTCTCTCTCGCTCTCTCTCGCTCGCTTTCCTCTCTCGCTCTTCCTCTTCCTTCCTCTCTCGCTCGCTCGCTCTTCCTTCCTCTCTCGCTCGCTCGCTCTTCCTTCCTCTCTCGCTCGCTCGCTCGCTCTTCCTTCCTCGCTCTCGCTCCTCTCAAGCTCGCTCTTCGCTTCCTCTCTCGCTCGCTTCTTCCTTCCTCTCGCTCGCTCGCTCTTCTTCCTTCGCTCTTCCTCTCTCTCTTCCTCTTCGCGCTTCGCCGCTTCTTCCTCGCTCGCTCTTCCTCTCCCGCTCGCTCTTCCTCTCTCGCTCTTCCTTCTCTCCCGCTCGCTCTTCCTCTCTCGCTCGCTCTTCCTCTCTCGCTCGCTCGCTCTTCCTCTCTCGCTCGCTCTTCCTTCCTCTCAAGCTCGCTCTCTCGCTCTTCCTCTCTCGCTCTTCCTCTCTCGCTCTTCCTCTCTCGCTCTTCCTCTCTCGCTCTTCCTCTCTCGCTCTTCCTCTCTCGCTCTTCCTCTCTCGCTCTTCCTCTCTCGCTCTTCCTCTCTCGCTCGCTCTTCCTCTCTCGCTCTTCCTCTCTCGCTCTTCCTCTCTCGCTCTTCCTCTCTTCCTCTCTCGCTCTTCCTCTCTTCCTCTCTCGCTCTTCCTCTCTTCCTCTCTCGCTCTTCCTCTCTTCCTCTCTCGCTCGCTCTTCCTCGCTCTTGCTCCTCTTTCGCTCTCCTCGCTCTCTTCCTCTTCCTCTCAAGCTCGCTCTTCCTCGCTCGCTCTTCCTCTCAAGCTCGCTCGCTCTTCCTCTCAAGCTCGCTCGCTCTTCCTCTCAAGCTCTCTCGCTCTTCCTCTCTCGCTCTTCCTCTCTCCTCGCTCGCTCTTCCTCGCTCTTCTTCCTCGCTCGCTCGCTCTCCTCTCGCTCGCTCTTCCTCGCTCGCTCGCTCTTCCTCGCTCGCTCTTCCTCGCTCGCTCTTCCTCTCTCGCTCTTCCTCTCTCGCTCGCTCGCTCTTCCTCTCTCGCTCGCTCGCTCTTCCTCTCTCGCTCGCTCGCTCGCTCTTCCTCTCTCGCTCGCTCGCTCGCTCTTCCTCAAGCTCGCTCGCTCGCTCTTCCTCTCAAGCTCGCTTCCTCGCTCGCTCTTCTCGCTCGCTCTTCCTCTCTCGCTCGCTCTTCTTCCTCGCTCGCTCGCTCGCTCTTCCTCTCGCTCGCTCGCTCTTCCTCTCAAGCTCGCTCGCTCTTCCTCTCGCTCGCTCTTCCTCTCTCGCTCGCTCGCTCTTCCTCTCTCGCTCGCTCGCTCTTCCTCTCTCGCTCTTCCTCTCTCGCTCGCTCGCTCTTCCTCTCTCGCTCGCTCGCTCTTCCTCTCTCGCTCGCTCGCTCTTCTCTCTCGCTCGCTCGCTCTTCTTCCTCTCTCGCTCGCTCGCTCTTCCTCTCTCGCTCGCTCGCTCTTCCTCTCTCGCTCTTCGCTCTTCTCTCGCTCGCTTCGCTCGCTATTCTCTCTCGCTCGCTCGCTCGCTCTTCCTCTCTCGCCCGCTCGCTCTTCCTCGCTCGCTCGCTCTTCCTCTCGCTCGCTCTTTCGCTCCCGCTCGCTTCCTCTTCGCTCTTCTCTCGCTCGCCCTTCCTCTCTCGCTCTTCCTCTCTCTCCCGCTCTTCCTCTCTCTCCCGCTCGCTCTTCCTCGCTCGCTCTTCCTCTCTCGCCCGCTCGCTCTCCTCTTCTTCCTCTCTATCCTCGCTCGCTCTTCCTCTTCCTCTTCGCTCCAGCTCGCTCTTCCTCTCGCTCCCGCTCGCTCTTCCTCTCTCTCGCTCTTCCTTCGCTCCCGCTCGCTCTTCCTCGCTCGCTCTTCCTCGCCCGCTCTTCCTCGCCTCGCTCTTTCCTCTCTTCCCGCTCTTCCTCGCTCGCCCGCTCTTCTCTCTCGCTCTCGCTCGCTCGCTCTTCCTCTCTTCGCTCGCTTTCCTCGCCCGCTCGCTCTTCCTCGCTCGCCGCTCGCTCTTCCTCGCTCGCTCGCTCTTCCTCGCTCGAGCGCTCTCCCGCTCGCTCTTTCTCTCGCTTCCTCGCCCGCTCGCTCTTCCTCTCGCGCTCGCTCTTCCTCTCGCCCGCTCGCTCTTCCTCGCCCGCTCGCTCGCTCGCTCTTTCTCTCGCTCGCTTTTCCTCTCGCTCGCTCTTCCTCGCTTCCTCGCTCGCTCTTCCTCGCTCTCCTCGCTCGCTCCTCGCCCTCCTCGCTCTTCCTCGCTCGCGCTCGCTCTTCCTCACCCCTCGCTCTCTCTTCCTCGCTCGCTCTTCCTCGCCCTCGCTCTTCTTCTCGCCCTCGCTCGCTCTTCCTCGCCCGCTCTCGCTCTTCTCGCCCCTCGCTCGCTCTTCCTCGCCCGCTCGCTCTTCCTCCCAGCTCGCTCGCTCTTCCTCGCCCCGCTCTTCCTCGCTCGCTTCTTCGCCCGCTCGCTCGCTCTTCCTCGCCCGCTCGCTCGCTCTTCCTCTCTCGCTCGCTCGCTCTTCCTCGCCCGCTCGCTCGCTCTTCCTCGCTCGCTCGCTCTTCCTCGCCCTCTCGCTCTTCCTCGCCCTCTCGCTCTTCCTCGCCCTCTCGCTCTTCCTCGCCCTCTCTTGCCTCGCTTTCGCTCTTCCTCACTCGCTCTCTCTCGCTCTTTCTCGCTCACTCGCTCTTCCTCGCTCTCTTCCTCCGCTCGCTCTTCCTCACCCGCTCGCTCTCTCGCCCGCTCTTCCTCTTCCGCTCGCTCTCCTCGCTCGCTCTTCCTCGCTCTTCCTCTCACTCTCTCGCTCCCGCTCGCTCTTCCTCTCTCCCCTCGCTCTTCTCTCGCTCGCTCTTCCTCTCTCCCGCTCGCTCTTCCTCTCTCCCGCTCGCTCTTCCTCTCTCCCGCTCGCTCTTCCTCTCTCTCTCTCGCTCTTTCTCTCTCGCCCGCTCGCTCTTCCTCACTCTCTCGCCCGCTCGCTCTTCCTCACTCTCTCGCCCGCTCGCTCTTCCTCACTCTCTCGCCCGCTCGCTCTTCCTCACTCTCTCGCCCGCTCGCTCTTCCTCTCTCGCTCTTCCTCTCTCGCCCGCTCGCTCTTCCTCGCTCTTCCTCTCTCGCCCCGCTCTTCCTCGCTCTTCCTCCTCTCTCGCCCGCTCGCTCTTCCTCTCTCGCCAGCTCGCTCTCTTCCTCTCTCGCTCTTCCTCTCTCTCTCTTCCTCTCTCGCTCTTCCTCTCTCGCCCGCTCGCTCTTCCTCTCTCGCCCGCTCGCTCTTCCTCTCTCGCCCGCTCGCTCTTCCTCTCTCTCGCTCTTTCTCTCGCGCTCTCTTTCTCTCCGCCCGCTCGCTCTTCCTCTCTCTCTCTCGCTCTTCCTCTCTCGCCCGCTCGCTCTTCTCTCTCTCGCTCTTCCTTGCTCCTTCCTCTCTCGCTCGCTCTTCCTCTCTCTCTCGCTTCCTCGCTCGCTCACTCTTCCTCGCTTGCCCTTCCTCTCTCGCCCGCTCGCTCTTTCGCTCTTCCTCTCTCGCCCTCGCTCTTCCTCTCTCGCCCGCTCGCTCTTTTCTCGCTCTTCCTCTCGCCCGCTCGCTCTTCCTCTCTCGCCCTTCCTCTCTCGCCCGCTCTCTTCCCTCTCGCCCCGCTCGCTCTTCCTCTCTCGCCCGCTCGCTCTTTCCGCCTCTCGCTCTTTTCTCTCGCCCGCTCGCTCGCTCTTCGCCCCTCTCTTTCTCTCTCCCTCTCTTTCTTGCGGTCTTCCCCTCTCGCTCTTCCTCTCTCGCTCTTCCCCTCTCACTTTCTCTTTCTCACACTTCCTCTCCCGCTCTCTTTTTCTTGCTCTTCCTCTCCTTCTTCCTCTCTCTCGCGCTCTTCCTCTCTCGCTCTCTGAGCGAGGTCGGCCTATGGTAGCCTCTCTCAATAGGTCGCAATTGTAAATTGGCAATTGCCAGGTCGCAATTGTAAATGAGAACTTGTTCTCAACTTGCCTACCTGGTTAAATAAAGGTGAAATAAAAAAATAGCAAGGCTATGCTCGCCCAATAGGTAATATCATTTTATTTTTGTTTGGTAATAATTTAGTTGGACCAGATTTTCTGAGTGCTGTCCTGAGGCTTTGTTGGGTTGGTGGTGTATAATGAACTTGGCCTCAGGACCAGCTGGATGAGGGGACTTTGTCTATCATCTCTTGGCATTTCAGGGCTTTGTAGTAGTAGCAGTGGGAGGTCTCTTGTTTTTAGGTGGTTATAGAATTTGATGTCTTGTTTTGGGGTATTAATTAGTAATGGATATTGGCCTGCCTGCATTATTCATATTTTTCTCCCTCCTTCTCACTCAGTGATTGTAGAGGAAGACCTAGAGGCTGTGGAGGAAGGAATGTTTGATATCCATCTATAACCAGGTGAGAAGGACATAGTTTCCTCTTCCCTAACCCTAACTTACCCCAATACGCCTGGCCTGTGATGTATGCAGTGTATTCAGAAAGTATTCAGACCCCTTCACTTTTTCCACATTTTGTTACGTTACAGCCTTATGCTAAAATGGATTCAATCCCCCCCTAAATCTACACACCCCATAATGACAAAGCAAAAATAGGTTTGAACATTTTAGCAAATGTTTTTATATATATATATATATATATATATATATATATATATATATATATATAAAAATCGGAAGTTTACATGCACTTTGGTTGGAGTCATTAAAACTTGTTTTTCAACCACTCCACAAATTTCTTGTTAACAAACTATAGTTTTTGCAAGTCGGTTAGGACATCTACTTTGTGCATGGCACAAGTCATTTTTCCAACAAACTGTTTACAGACAGATTTATTTCACTTATAATTCACTGTATCACCTTTCCAGTGGGTCAGAAGTTTACATACACTAAGTTGACTGTGCCTTTAAACAGCTTGAAAAATTCCAGGTAATGATGTCATGGCTTTAGAAGATCCTAATAGGCTAATTGACATCATTTGAGTCAATTGGAGGTGTACCTGTGGATGTATTTCAAGGCCTACCTTCAAAGTCCGTGTCTCTTTGCTTGACATCATGGGAAAATCAAAAGAAACCAGCCAAGACCTCAGAAAAAAATTGTAGATCTCCACAAGTCTGGTTCGTCCTTGGGAGCAATTTCCAAACACCTGAAGGCACCATGTTCATCTGTACAAACAATAGTACGGAAGTATAAACACCATGGGACCACACAGTCGTCATACTGCTCAGGAAGGAGACGTGCTCTGTCTCCTAGAGATGAAAGTACTTTGGTGCGAAAAGTGCAAATCAATGCCAGAACAACAGCAAAGGACTTTGTGAAGAGGCTGGAGGAAACAGCTACAAAAGTATCTATATCCACAGTAAAACGAGTCCTATATCGACATAACCTGAAAGGCTGCTCAGAGAGGAAGAAGCCACTGCTCCAAAACCGCCATAAAAAAGCCACACTACGGTTTGGAACTGCACATGGGGACAAAGATTGTACTTTTTGGAGAAATGTCCTCTGGTCTGATGAAACAAAAATACAACTGTTTGGCCATAATGACCATTGTTATGTTTGGAGGAAAAAGGGGGAGGCTTGCAGCCGAAGAACACCATCCCAAACAGGAAGCACAGGGGTGGCAGCATCATGTTGTGGAGGTGCTTTGCTGCAGGAGGGACTGGTGCAATTTACAAAATAGATGGCATCATGAGGATGGAAAATTATGTGGATATATTGAAGCAACATCTCAAGACATCAGTCAGGAAGTTTAAGCTTGGTCGCAAATGGGTCTTCCAAATGGACAGTGATCCCAAGCATACTTCCAAAGTTGAGGCAAAATGGCTTAAGGACAACAAAGTCTAGGTATTGGGGTGACCATCACAAAGATCTGACCTCAATCATATAGAAAATGTGTGGGCAGAACTGAAAAAGCGTGTGCGAGCAAGGAGGCCTACAAACCTAACTGTTACTCCAGCTCTGTCAGGAGGAATGGGCCAAAATTCACCCAACTTATTGTGGGAAGCTTGTGGAAGGCTATCGGAACGTTTGACCCAAGTTGAACAGTTTAAAGGCAATGCTACCAAATACTAATTGAGTGCATGTAAACTTCTGATCCACTGGGAATGTGATGAAAGAAACAAAAGCTGAAATAAATCATTCTCTCCTCTTATTCTGACATTTCACATTCTTAAAATAAAGTGTTGATCCAAATTGACCTTTTTACTGGGATTAAATGTCAGGAATTGTGAAAACTGAGTTTCAATGTTTTTGGCTAAGGTGTATGTAAACTTCCGACTTCTATCAAAAGAAGATCTCTCCAGTGCTAGCTGTGCCACCAGAGACTCTGGGTTCGAGCCCAGGCTGTCGCAGCCGGCCGCAACCGGGAGGTCCATGGGGCGACGCACAATTGGCCTAGCGTCTTCTGGGTTATGGAGGGTTTGGCCGGTAGGGATATCCTTGTCTCATCTCGCACTAGCGACTCCTGTGGCGGACCGGTCGCAGTGCACACTGACCAGGTTGCTAGGTGTACGGTGTTTCCTCTGACACATTGGTGCGGCTGGCTTCCGGGTCGGATGCACACTGTTAAGAAGCAGTGCGGCTTGGTTGGGTTGTGTTTCGGAGGACGCATGGCTCTCGACCTTCGTCTCTCCCGAGCCCGTACGGTAGTTCTAGCGATGAGACACGACATTAACTACGAACAATTTGGATACCACGAAATTGGGGAGAAAAAGGGGTTAATTTAAAAAATATCTCTCATTTACTCAGTACTTTTTCGAAGCACCTTTTTGGCAGCGTTTTACAGCCTCAAGTCTTCGGTATGATGCTTCAAGCTTGGCACACCTGTATTTGTGGAGTTTCTCCCGTTTTTCTGTGCAGATCCACTCAAGCTCTGTCAAGTTGGATGGGGAGTGTCGCTGCACAGCTATTTTCAGATTGGGTTCAAGTCTGGGCTCTGGCTGGGCCACTCAAGGACATTCAGAGACTTGTCCCGAAGCCACTCCTGCGTTGTCTTGGCTGTGTGCTTAGGGTCATTGTCCTGTTGAAAGTTGAATCTTCTCCCCAGTTTGAGGTCTTGAGCAGGTTTTCATCAGGGATCTCTGTACTTTGCTCTGTTCATCTTTCCCTCGATACAGACTAGTCTCCCAGGCTCCGCTGCTGAAAAACATCCCCACAGCATGATGCTGTCACCACCATGCATCACTGTAGGGACAGTATTGGCCAGATAATGAGCGGTGCCTGGTGTCCTCCAGAGGTGACACTTGGCATTAACGCCAAAGAGTTGAATCTTGGTTTCATCAGACCAGAGGATCTTGTTTCTCATAGTCCGAGTCCTTTAGCCAAAAAGGCACCGAACTCCAAGTGGGCTGTCATGTGCCTTTTTACTGAGGAGTGACTTCTGTCTGGCCACTCTACCATAAAGGCCTGGTTAGTGGAGTTCTGCAGAGATGGTTGTCCTTCTGGAAGGTTCTCCCATCTCCACAGAGGAACTCTGGAGCTCTGTCAGAGTGACCATCGGGTTCTTGGCCACCTCCCTGACCAAGGCCCTTCTCCCCCGATTGCTCAGTTTTGGCCAGGCGGCCAGCTTTTGGAAGAGTCTAGGTGATTACAAACTTCTTCCATTTAAGAATGATGGAGGGCACTGTGTGCTTGGTGACCGTCAATGATGCAGAAGTTGTTTCGTACCCTTTCCCCAGATCTGTGCCTCGACACAATCCTGTATTGGAGCTCTGCGGACAATTCCTTCAACCTCATGGCTTGGTTTTTGCTCTGACATGCACTGCCAACTGTGGGACCTGATATAGACAGGTGTGTGCCTTTCCAAATCATGTCCAATCAATTGAATTTACCACAGGTGGACTCCAATCAAGTTGTAGAAACATCTCAAGGATGATCAATGGAAACAGGATGCACCTGAGCTCAATTTCAGGTCTCATAACAAAGGGTCTGAAAACTTATGTAAGTAAGGTGTTTTTATTTTTATACCTTTGCAAAAAAATCGAATCTGTTTTCACTTTTTCATGAGGTAGATTGAATATTTTTAAAATGTTTATTCCTTCTAGAAATAGTCTGTAAAATAACAATGTGGGAAAAGTGAAGGGTACTGAATACTTTCCAAATGCACTGTACCTTCAGCTGTTCTGTAATCACTAAAATGGTCGAACCTTGTCGGCCCACTAGCCAATGACTTAAGTTGCCTAATGTGATTTCAATGAACAATCATTTGGAGTTTTCAAGTACCGGTAGTCAGATTGAATGACTCTTCTCTTTTTATTACTTTCCTAGAAGTCTGCATTCAGCCTAACACAGCTGGGAGGAAACAACAGAAGATGTGAGCCAGAAGCATAGCCTACTATGGCGGCCTTAGTGCTGGAGTCTGTTCAGAAAGGTGCAATCTGTCATCTAGAACAGACACGATTCCCTCTTCTATATGACAGACAATCATATCTCCTCTACGTAATGGATTTCTGAGTCTGAACATTGCATGTAGAAATGTCATGAATAGAGCAGACACGATTCCCTCTTCTTTGACAGACACGATTGTCTGCTCTTTTCATTCCATTTCTATATGCAACGTTCAGACTGTCTAGGATAGAAATCCATTATGTAGAGCAGATAAGATTGTCTGTTGTGTAGAAGAGGGACTGGTGTAAGCTCTTCATTTCATTTCTATCTGCAATGTTCAGTGTGTTTCACATCACTGACTGAACACCCCGGTGAGACTTCCAGAGAGAGAGAAGAAATTGCACTGAACCCAACACAGGATACAGACATGCTGTCACATCGTGGACAAAAACTGCAACTGCAAATCTTCAAGCACTCAATACTTCTTCCTCTGTGTATCTCAACTCCCTTTAAACAAGTGAATGTGATTTTTGACGAGAATATCTTTCTACGTTAAATCTGCATTTTAGATTCTGGATATGGGCCAATTTTTTCATCTCTTACATATTTTTAAGCACTGAATATAGAAAAAAATCCACATAATTGTATTTTCAGGGTAGAGATGTCATTGGGTTAGTGTAATGTTATTGCCTCCAAGTTTCAGTGGTGTTGTGTTTTCAGTGCATTTCGCTGTACATTATTCTAAATTACTAACCTAAATGTCTCTCTAAAATACAAGAGGTGCTGTTGTTGCCAAGAAAGAATGTATAGGCTCGATGCCACCCGGACTTCCGTCTTTCTGAGAAAGCTTTGCTTTTGTCTTAGTAGTTTGTCATCTTGTTAATTTTAGTGAATGGTATGAGAGAAATTTCAAACACCATGTGTTCGATGTCCGAGATGAAATGTTTCAGCTCCCGATCTAACTGTTGACTGCATCCCTGGATTGGGAATCTCACTTGGATCGATCTCGACAGCAACAATATCAACGACCCAAATGGACTGTGGGAAAACTCCAGAATTGGAATATTTATTTGAATGCTGACGTATTTCCCGCCCTTCTGTTACCTGAATATTAATGACTGTTCTATGGTAATTTGACTGTGGTGCGTAAAGCATGGTATGTGGTTATTATGGTCTGTTTCGTTGCATGGGCCACTGTACCTTTCCTCTCTGTAACTTTGGATGTAGTTTGAAACAGTGAATATTATATATCGTCCTGAGATGTGAACTCTATTTTATGAGACATGTTCAAGCCTGTATTTTATCCTTCTGAGACCCAGTAAAAAAAAGGGATGGAAAAAGGGGTGTTTTGTAGAGAGAGAGAGGGGGGGGGGGGATACAAAGAAAAATAATTTGAACAAATATTGTTTGTTATTTGATGTGCACTGTAGTGGATATGAGCGGGTGATAGTAAATATGGAACAGTACAGTAAGTGAAGAGCATAGTTTTGATGTCCACTACAGAGGACCTTAATGAACATGCTCTTATTGTTTCTTTTTTTTTTAACCAAGGAGAGAAAGTTGCATGTGATATCATTGAAACTCCCATAACGTCCTCTCAAAGGTAGAACAGCACATAAAGTAACTGACCCGTGATTCCAGATTTGTATGAAATGTGACCTATGATTAATTACAATATGAGTCAAATAGTTTACATTAAAAAAAAGTAATTAAGTATGTTTAAAATAAGCTTTTCTGTGTTCGAATGGTGTGGCCGTTTTTACCCGGTCATAAAAAAATAAAAATATGATGAACATAGATCGCTGATTGGCCAGCTCATCTTCCGCTGGAGTATGACAATCATACGCTGAGGAAATAACATGCATTTAAAAGAATATATATATTTTGTTTGAGAGACAAATTTTTTGAAGTGTTTTTTTTAATTTATTTTTTTACAATTTATGCTTTGGCTACATAGGAGTATAGGACAAGTCAACTACATTATTTGGGTTTGAGTTAACAGAATATGAACTTTTAAATGTTTTTAACCTGTATGGCCCCCGAGATAAGGACCAAAAATGAATGTCCATTAAGTGTGGATAAAAATGAATTGCTGGGCATTAGGAGGATATCAAATATGCTTCTGATTCCATCGAGGTGATCCACTCTTGCCAAATGTCTTTTCTGTGTATTTTTATGTAGCACGCATATATATCTTCTTTTTTTTATGGCAATATGAAATCCTATAGGCGAGTGTCCTAAATGTAGTAGTTTGGGGTCTATAAGAGCCCTACAGTGGAGGTGTCATAATACCCATAAAACCTAGCGATCAACAGAGAAATGTGTTTTTCCCGCCATACAATTTTTCCCAAAGGGGATTTTAGAAACACTTCAAATAAGGCTCAGGTTTCGTGTAGGCTTACCCTGGTGTGATGTGTTGATAGCCGTGTAAATATCTCCTGGACAAGGTGACTTTTGTCAATATATTTGGCTCTATTTACTCTTGTATTTGAAAAATACTAATTAGCGACAAAGAGGAAACCATGCAAAACTAAAAATCCCTTCAAGCTCCTGCACGTCATCTCTGACACCTTTGCTAACCGGTATTGAGTCACTTTAAAACTCACACAAGACAGTTCACAGAATTGTCCACATAAAGAAATGTAGCCAATGTATTAATTACTAAATGTTAGCTAACATTAGAGAGTTCATCCAGAGATTTTTACCTTTGCCTTGATTTGGCAGTCTTGTCCAGATCATCATGGCTTTGTAGTTCTTTATGATAGCCACATTAGCCGCTAATCACCTTGTCCTAGAGAGATTTACACCATTGTCAAAACGTCACGCCAGGGTAAGCCCACACAAAACACAGGCCTTATTTGAAGTGTTTTTAAAATACCCTTTGGGGAAAAATGAATGGTGGAAAAACAATTGGAACCATTAACCTGTTTGACTGCTAGGTTTTCTGGGTATTATGACTCATACCCTCTGAGGAATACGAGTTTGAGTCCCCCATTGTCGGCTGCTTTGTACCTTTGAATGAAGTTCTTCCTCTGAATGGCTTTCGTTAAAACTGAATAGTATATCCTGCTTCTTTCCACAAAACCAAACTTCCAACCTGCCCGTGTCAGTCTGTCCTGGACAAGGTTCTCCATTGTTACCGTAAGTGAATGAATGAACACTTTAAACTGATATCATGTAAGTAATTCTTTGGATATATATCAGCTTGTTCTTAGTATAGCGATGCATTCCGCATTTAACACTGTTTTAAATAAGGATTTACAACATGACGAGCAGCACTGCTACCCAATAAAGCATTGTCTCTTTCTGTGTGTGTGTTGGGACTCAAACATAATCGTTGTCGAAAGTTCAGATCCAACACACATTTCCTACCATATTGTACTATCGAGATACGATGCCCAGTATTGGAATTCTTACACAGCCAGATTGAATGTATTCTCTAATTACCCAAGAAATTAAGTCAACAGCTATTTGAATGCTCCGTTTTCATCTCACATGTTGGTCCAATAGAGCATTGATTTCTTTTGTAGCTATATTCATCTTTACACAGGCTTAAATTCCATTCCAATGCAATTATATTTCCTATTTCTAAACACTCTCATGTGGGATGAGAAGAGTTCTCTTCACCTTGCGCTATCCGGGATCTGTGTGAGTGCATTTCTTTATTGATTGAGTGGGGAGGTTTCACTTATTTTCTTAGCAGGGTGTAATTACATCAGCAGAGTTGTTAAGGACTGTCTGAACAGATGGTTGTACTGGCCTTAGCCACACACACACACACACACTTGCTTCGACACCTAGACTCAACTCTTACAAATGCATAACGTAAGTTTTATATAGTGATCTGATTACATCACGGCGCTGCTGTTGTGATTTTGTCAGACAAAACAAAGGTTAAAAAGTCTGAAGAGAAACCAAGCACAGTAGTTAGACGTTTTGTTTTGTTTTCCTTCCCATGCTTCGATACTTAAAGGGATCGTGAGAGATTTAAGTTAAGCAATTAAGCCCTTTTTCTACTTTCTAACTCATGGAAGTCTACCAGAACAACTGGGACTAGGCCCGTTATTGTTACTTTCCACTCAGCTACATAAAACCCTGATCACAGTCATTTAGATGTGGCCCTGAGTGATATTGATCTCAATAGATTGAAATGAAGGAAATCTAATAGCGCCACGGCTAATTACGTTGTAATGAAGGCTGCAGGAAATAGCCTTTCGTTGTTAGCCAATTTCCCTCGGCGACCTTGATGTGAAAGAATTCGAAGCTCTTTGAGAAGACTGGTTCAATAGAACAAGCAAAGGTAAGTAATAAGCCCAGTTGATATTCAGGCTACCATGTTTTAGGTCTTTGGCGTCCATATTAGGACAGCCTTGCATGTTTTCTAGACCGGGCACAAGCGGTGCCATATTGCGCATGTTGATTTTGTCCATCCACACCAGATGCGATCAGAACATGCAGGTTGAAATATCAGAACGAACTCTCAACCAACTATATTCATTTGGGGACAGGTCGAAACACATAAAACATTCATGGACACTTAGCTAGCTAGCTTGCTGTTGCTAGCTTATTTGTTCTAGGATATAAACATTGGGTTGATATTTTACCTGAAATGCACGAGGCCCTTTTTTTCTGGATCTTTGTATAATTTTGACCCATTTTGAATCACACAAAATAGTGTGTTTCTCTACTCCGACAAATCAATCCACAGATAAAAAGCGAAACCTAGTTCGGTTCTAGTAATCGCGCCTCTCCGGTCTTCTTCTGTGGACTTTATATGTGGGTTGGCAACCATCTTTAAGGTGCTTTACCACCCCCAACTGGACTGGAGTTAGTCTTTCAGTCACCCACGTGGGTATATGCTCCTAAAAAACAATGAGGAGATAGGAGAGGCGGGACTTGCAGCGCACGCCACACTTTTTAAAAATAGAACAAAGTTATATTAGCGCCTGGCTATGCTGATGTAGTTGTCGCGCGCTAGCTGTTTGGATGTAATTATTGAATAACATGTATGTGTACATTTATTTTGCAACCCTCGCCCATGCTTCGCGAGCGGTGTGGTCAGCATGTTAGTCTTAACAGGAGTTGAGGCTGTCCTAATATGTATACCTTATTGGCCCTATTTTGTGCAGTGCACTTTAGACCTGGGTCAAATGCTTAAGCTGGACTTGATTTAGTTCGCCCTTTATGGAAACATTGGAATATTCCAGCGCATCTCAAAATACTCAAGTATTTGACCCAACATACCATCAGAATATTAGGTAGTTATTCATGAAAAACACCTTCAAGTGTAGGCTGTGTTGGTTGCCATGGCTATGGATAAAATTGAGTACATGAGTGAGTGACAGGTTTGATTTCATGTTTGATTTCACCTGTATACAGGTGTAAATAATATTGACATTGTTAGAGTAGTAGGGTTCTCATGTCTCTCATTTTGAAATAATGAACATTATTGATTTTGATGTCGACTCAACAAACAGCTTGAGAGCATAGCGAACAGAGTTTTTTTCTCTTTGGAAAATGATGAAAACACATAGTGTATTTACAGAGATTACACTGCCCCCTAGTGACAATGAAACGTATATGTACCCACATCAATATGAGCTGCTCAGGCAGCACCACTAGTACCATAATAGACCACTTGATGACGGTATTGAGCTGTTAAAGCGATAAGCAGTCACTCCAGGGCACCGTCATTGGGGAGCAAGAGCATTTCACAGAGAGGAAATGTATATAAAACATTTTCTGTCACAAGGAAAGGGTAGAATCCCTATAAACAACTTAATAAACGTTTTGTATTCATGAAATCAGTAACTTTGTTTTACAAACTTGCTCTCTCACATATGCACGCTCACCTCTTCACCATGGCCACACATAGCCCCCCCCCCCCCCACACACACACACAAACTTTTAAAATGTAATCAACGTTTTTTGGCCGCATATGCAGATTTGCAGATGTTATCGCAGGTGCAGCGAAATGCTTTGTGTTTTTAGCTCCAACAGTGCAGTAATAATACCTACAGTAGCATATACAAACACAATACGCACATAATCCAAAAAGTAAATAGAAAGGAATTCATAAATATCAGAACGAGTCTGCTCGCTCGCACACTCATACACTGACACGTCACACTCCTTCCCTTGATCCCTACCCCCTTCACTTTGTTTCATGTTTTTGTCTCGTCTGGCGGTTTTTTGTTTTTTTGTTTCAACTAATTTAGGTCCTTGTAAAGCACTATATATCTCCCATTTATTATTGTTTATTATTAGTAGTATTATTATTAGTATTATTATTATGGCACGCACGCACACACACACACACACACACACACACACACACACACACACACACACACACACACACACACACACACACACACACACTCAGTCATTATTGTGTCCGTTGGTTATCATTGAACTTAAAGGTCCTCTGAGTGTCAAGCCATTCAATCTTACAACTGAACAAACATATTTCTCCTGCTGTTATCATTGTCTACCATTTATTCTCACACCCTTCCTCTGTAGTGACATATGAGTGTCTTGATTTTGTTTGGCGAGAGAGAGAGGGGGAGCTTGAGTGGCATGGACTGAATATGTATTTGCCCTCTCTGTCTCTCTATAACACACTGGATACTGAATATCTTGTATGCCCCACACTTTCCGGGGTGTGTGTATTTAATGACTTTAACACCGAGTCCCTATGATTAGAGACCTGACCTGGGAAAAATGGTTATGATGTTGATACCATCTTGGATGGTAATCTCTTAATAATAGTAGCTTCTTATCCTGTCTGCGTTTGAAAGCCAAATCCAGACAGTATATTTAGACAGAGACACTGCTTCTCATTGTAGGGTGCTAGTCTGCTAGAATTGTTATTATAAAAGGGAATTAGTGTTCCATTCTAATATTTATTTTTGCTCCAGATACCCAGAGGGTCCTAGGACTATCCTGTCTGATCCCTATCTCTCCAAAACAACACACACACACATTCCTCCTCCTGTCATATCTCCATGTCCTCTTCTTCCCTAAAAACGTCTAATTTAGCAGGGTTGGTGGGTTCAAGTCGAGAGAAAACCGTCATTGATACCGCTTCGACCGTCAGTGGCTGGCGGGGATTGACACGTAATCAATGACTCTGCATCGGCAACGGGGACAGGACACATATTTAAGATTCCTCAAGCCGCAGGATCGGAGGGAGGCGAGGAGGAGAGGCTCACGGCTCGCTGCTTGCGCTGTGCGTTTGAGTGATGGGCCGGTAGATTGGATCTCGCGACCGAGGGATCAGCGATAGCACGCCTCTGATTTATCTATTTACAGCAGCGCTCCAGGGAAGGCTGGCGCAATCCGCCCGGCCCGGGTCTGTTGTCAAAGCTCCCGGGAAGGAGAGGATTTTTTAAAATTTAAATAACGTATTCCCAATTTGTTTATGCTTCCTTCGGCCTTTACCAGCTCAATGATATCTCGTGAGGTCATGCAAACTGTAATTTTAGAGGATATAGAAAGTGGATGCAACAACCAAAAATAAATGCGTCATTAAAAGCAATACAGGATTTATCATGATTCCTCCTCCACAATGATCAACTGGGATGCATGCTCAACTTCTGAAGGAATCTCACCTCTGAGCTTTCTGTCTCTGTCTCAGAAACCAGTCTGAATTAATTCACTAAACAAAGACAAGGGGTGTAGGCCTATTCATTAATTGCAGACTGTATAAAAACGTTGGCCTGTTGCACAGAATCAAACGGAAGGAAACGGGGAGGGACCTACCCGAGTTCTCCAATTGAAAATATTGTTTTCGTTGCAAAACGTTTTCAGTTTGAAGTAAACGGTTTGTGTACCAAAGCGTTTTGCAACAGACCAAATGTTTAGCTACGATCTGAGGCTAATGAACACATCCAAGGCCTCTTCTTACAACACCACTAGGACAGGGCTTCTTTACAAGACCACAGAGTTTATAACCTGTATTGTACAATGCTGAAAAACGAATTTGCAGACCACAAAACAGCCAAGTGTCTCGCCACTGGCATGGATTCAGTGGGAACGTCAGGGACAGAGTTGTAAAAAGTACCCAGTTGTCAAAATTGAGTAAAAGTAAAGATACCTTAATAGAAAATGACAAGGAAAAGTGAAAGTCACCCAGTAAAATACTACTTAAATGAAAGTCTAATAGTATCTGGTTTTAAATATACTTAAGTATCAAAAGAACATGTAATTGCTAAAATATACTTAAGTATCAAAAGTAAAAGCAAAAATATAAATCACTTCAAATTCCTTATATTAAGCAAACCAGACGGCACCATTTTCTTGTTTTTACTTAGCTACTTTACACCACTGTGAAGGGAGAGAGTGATGAAGTCTGGCTGAAGATGTTTCCTCCTTTAATTTCTCTATTTTCTTCTCCTCCATTCCATCTCTCTCTCTCTCTTTCCTCCTTTATTGCTCCTCCCCTTTCCTCCTCTATTGCCTCTTCTCTTCTTCTCTTTTTCATTTTCTCTCCCTGTTTCCTACTTTCCTCGTTTTTCATTCCTCACTTTCTTTTCTCCTCCTCCATTGTTTCCTGTTCTCTCTTTCCCCATCTGTTCCTTCTCTCCTCTTCTTTAGTTGGAGCCACAATTTCAACTTGCTTCTTGCCTATTGAACTGAAGAAAGAAAACACAACCTTCTTGCCCAAAAATAGTCACTGTGTCTCTGCATATTTAGTTGCGTAACCCACCTTGACGGTGGACACAGAACGCCAAAGCAGTGGAACTAATACGTCATAATGCCTCAAGTTGAAGACGATGAATTTTCATAAGTTAGCTTTATCTTCTCATCAGATCAGACTCAACCTTAGGATAATCGCCTCCCCCCGTCTGTTTCTCTGTCAAAGTCTTTCCCCAAACTGCCTCTTACACACTCTTTGTCCCCCTCGTACCACTCTCTGGGCGCACGATTATATTCATGTAGCGTGCGTTTAGAGGCACTAACATCAATGTCGTCGAGGCATCGTGTTGACAGGGATTTAAAACCAACCCTTTGTTATGCTACGATCATACTAGTGTTCACCTCATTTACATTTATTAGCCCACAGAGCTAAAGTGCAAATCCTCTTTAGAAGTGTAATGGACAAATGCCTGGGAGACATGTGAAATCATGGGTTCATTAAAGACCACTTAGGCTCTGTTTATGACGCCAAGCTAACACCTCCAACGGATGGATTTAAACATTACGTTTGTTCCTGTAGGTTTATAGGGTCTTTAGCTACACTAGCAGAATAGCCATTAAAGGTTTGTACACTGAGTAAAACAAACATGAGGAACATTTTCCTAATATCGAGTTGCACCCTCCCCTTTTGCCCTCAGAACAGCCTCAATTCATTGAAGCACGGGCTCTACAAGACGTTGAAAGCGTTCCACAGGGGTGCTGACCCAAGTTGACTTCAATGCTACCCACAGTTGTGTCAAGTTGGCTGGATGCCCTTTGGGTGGTGGACCATGGTTGATACACACAGGGGAAAACCCAGCAGCGTTGCAGTTCTTGACACAAACCAGTGAGCCTGGCACCTACTACCATTCACCGTTCAAAGGCACTTAAATCATTTGTCTTGCCTATTCACCCTCTGAATGGCACACATACACAATCCATGCCTCAATTGCCTCAAGGCTTAAAAAAATCAGTATTTAACGTATCTCCTCCCCTTCATTCACACTGATTGAAGTGGATTCAACAAGTGACATCAATAGCGGATCCTAGCTTTCACCAGGATTCACCTGGTCAGTCTAAGTCAGGTAAAGAGCGGGTATTCTTAATGTGTTGTACACTCAGTGTATTTGACATGGGGAAAATGCATTGGTCAAATAAACCTGACCTATCCATTCTTCAACCTAATATTGGATATGTTTTCTTGCCCATGCCTCTGTACAATACCATGAGACTACCACTCCTATCTACAAAAGTAGCTTACCAACAGAAGCCTGCCTGGGAAAGGGATTACCACTTCCACTTTTGACCTTGTGGTTCCGTGGAGCCTCTGGAGGGTTTCCTCCAAAGACCCTGTTTCATAGGAGGTGTAATCCCAGGCTAGGAGTCCCTGACTTGAGGAGGTCTCTGAGGTCCCACTGCCCTACCAGTGGGCTGGGCTGGGCTGGAGTGTATGAATGAGCAGGCCAGAGTTCGGCCAATGGCTGGCCCCTTCTCTCTCTCTCTCTGCTCTCATAGCCCAGCGTTAATTGCTTTGAAGCTCGGTGCTCACCTCCTGGAGCTCGACAGGGATGTTTTACAGTGCTTTCAGGAGACAGACATTAATAATTAAATTCCAGGCATTTCCTCTCTTAGTCTCTCGCCACTGCAGAGGGATGGTAGGAGGAGGGACGAGGGTAGAGAGCACCAGTTGGACAATCCTCCAGTATGCCATAACTCTTTGTTGGTATGGGAATAGGATGAAGTTGCTCGTCTAGGCAGCCTGGTCTCATAGACTAGACGTAACATAGTAAACTTAAATCTGGGACACTTAAATTAGGATGATATGTTACGTTTGGTATGATGACCCCTCTAGGACCTAGACACGGATCTGAAGTCAGTTTTGAGTTTTCACTGAATGGTTCAGGTTTGGATTTAGTTGGTAGAGACGGATTCTAGATGTATGTACGGAAGGGCATGTTCTACCCGGAGCCGTAGCAATTACCAGGCTTGACCAAATGGAGCATTGGGCTTTTTATAACATTTTTGGAATGTGACTATAATAAATAACATTAGCTGTAATTCAATTGTTCATTTGTGTGTAATTAAGGCAATGCTGCAGGTGCAATTTGGGTAGAGTTTTCGTATTCTCAGTGTGTTCACTTTTGTAATTGTGTGATAACTCATTAGCTACACAACTGTTGCAACCCCTTTGTAGTAAATTGAGCTAAATCGTATATCAGCTGTGAAATTCACATAATTGGCCAAGAGCAGTCCAATTCAACCTTTAGCGCCTTTAATATTTCAAAAACAATCATGTCTGCACTGCATATCAGAGGGATCAGTTGCTTAGCAGAATGCTAACGTGCTAACGGTTGCCAAGCAGTGAGTAATGAGTTCTAACCCTGTGTGGTGGTCATTATCACTCTACCATGATTGCGGTTGATCAAAACAGAGGGGTTAATTAACATACTAATTGTAACCGGACCTACGCTGGTGCAGAAAAAAACCTGACTTCCTTTCATTTCTACATCACTCTGTTCTTTCTACAATGGCTTCCTTTCCGAACAGAGATGTTATTATTCCTGGGGTTCTGTGGCTCAGAGAGAAACACTGGCTACCCATAGTGCCACTTACGGTAAACAATACATAGTATTGTTGTCGCTTCAAAGACCTCAATATTGATGAAATAACCAATTTAATTTCTTTATCTCCATCAACTTTACAGAAGAACCTGCCTTATATGTTAACTGGCATTAGATCTGACCTCAAGTCAGTTACCAAACCTATTCCACTATATACTAAAAATACTACAGTTTACTATAGAATACTAGCTACAGTACTTGATATAGAAGTCTATAGTAAAATGTAGTATACTGTATAATACTATACTACACACTGTATTATCCCTCAATCATGTGTAGTACTATAGAATGTTGTAGTATACACTAACGGTCAAAAGTTTTAGAACACCTACTCATTGAAGGGTTTTTCTATATGTTTACTATTCTCTACATTATAGAACAATAGTTAAGACATCAAAACTATGAAATAACACATATAGAATCATATAGTAACCAACAAATTGTTAAACAAATCAAAATATATTTTATTTTTGAGATTCTTCAAATAGCCACCCTTTGCCTTGATGACAACTCTTGGCATTCTCTCAACCAGCTTCACCTGCAACGCTTTTCTATCAGTCTTGAAGGAGTTCCCACATCTGCTATGCACTTGCTGGCTGCTTTTCCTTCACTCTGCAGTCCGACTCCTCCGAAACCATCTCAATTGGGTTGAGGTCGTAGGATTGTGGAGGCCAGGTCATCTGATGCAGCGCTCCATCACTGTCCTTCTTGGTCAAATAGCCCTTACACAGCCTGGAGGTGTGTTGGGTCATTGTCCTGTTGAAAAACAAATGATAGTCCAAACTAAGCCCAAATCAGATGGGATGGCGTATTGCTGCAGAATGCTGTTGTAGCCATGCTGGTTAAGTGTGCCTTGAATTCTAAATAAATCCCAGACGGTGTCACAAAGCGTAAGATGGCGCTGAAGAGGATAGCTGACGTTTTACATGCTCGTAACCAACTGTGCTATTTTGATAGTTGTTTTATGTTGTTTGTAACTTATTATTTTACTTATTTTGTACATAATGTTGCTGCTACCGTTTCTTATGACAGAAAATAACTTCTGGACTACTCACCTCGAACTGGAAGAATCTTTTTCCTTTAACAAGTCCGACGAGAGGAATATACTGCTTTCCTGGGAACAGGCCCAAATCACCGTCATTTGCGTGAAGAAAAGATGGAGGAAAAGGGGCCGCACGACGGGCTGACTTGTGAGAATCCGTAGGCGAGCGAGTAAACTCCCACTGTCGTCCGTTCTACTGGCTAACGTGCAATCATTGGAAAATAACATTGATGACCTACGATTACGATTACCCTACAAACGGGACATTAAAAACTGTAATATTTTATGTTTCACCGAGTCGTGGCTGAACGATGACACGGATAATATAGAGCTGGCGGGATTTTCCATGCACCGGCAGAACTGAGAAGAAGATACGTCTGGTAATACGAGGGGTGTGTGTGTGTGTGTGTGTGTGTGTGTGTGTGTGTGTGTGTGTGTGTGTGTGTGTGTGTGTGTGTGTGTCTATTTGTCAATAACAGCTGGTGCGCAATGTCTAATATTAAAGAAGTCTCAAGGTATTGCTCGCCTGAGGTAGAGTACTTTATGATAAGCTGTAGACCACACTATCTACCACACTATATTATTCGTCTATTTACCACCACAGACCAATGCTGGCACTAAGACCGCACTCAACCATCTGAACACACTCAACAGTAAATACCATAGTCCGCAAAAACACTACATTATTACTATAGCATATAGACAGTTTTCTTTTACTTTTATTTATACTGTAGTTAACTGTAAATACTACAGTGACTACTACAGCAAAGTCTGCAAAAACACTACAACGATTACTGTAGTATTTATACCATAGTATACTACAGTATTTATTTTTATGTAGGTACATTCTGCATCAAATAAATACTATTTGTTTTCTTTCCAATACATTAGCTGCACTTGATTGAAATTTCATGGCACAATGGAACCAATGGTATAGTCCCAAAAATGCAAACCCAGTCCATTGGGCATGATCCAACATCAGCTTGGCATTAGATCTGAACTCAAGTCAGTCGCTAAACCAATTTATTTTCCACTGCACTCAGCACCCAGGGCGATATGACTAATTGACGATGCCAATGTGGTGTGATGGAAATAGGGTGATGTTGAAGTTGGGGATGAGGGAGGAGGGAGGGAGGGAGGGATTGATTGATCTGGTCCTAAATGATAGAGGAATTGATCATGGCTGCAGGTAGTGGAGGAGTGATAGGGGACGGATAAAGGAGTGATAGGGGAAGGTAATGAGGAAGGAGGGAGGAGACACATTAGTGGTTAGAGTTACCCATGTGAGGGGACCTCTCATGATGATTATACTGGCTTATGAGGGCAGGGACACATCAGTCTACAGCTGGACCGAGGGGAAGGGAGGCCAAAATGTGTCCGAGGACGGACAATGTAGATCAGGGATGAGCGATGAAGCAGTAAAGCCTAGGTTGTGTCTTGGAATCCAGCCAAAAATAGTATTTAGTGACATCTCTAATCTGCACATATCATCAACAAATACCTGATCCTTATAGCTGGGTCCTGACTAAATGAAGAAAAAAAACACTGGATAAACTCAGGATCCTATTCGTAGACTAACTAGGGTCTGTCCTTCGTAATAGCCAATGGCACTTAAAGTCCAATCAAAGTTATAGGTACAACGGTTTTGACACTGATCTTATACTGTAACTGACCTAGACTTCACAATAGGCTTAATACAGTTTTGTGCTTCTAGAGCCACACACCATCTCTGATCCCAATACCCATTCACACCACCTAAATAAAGGATGAGGTGCTCAATTGTTACAGTCTTTAGAGTGGCCCTCTTTAAAGGACCCTTTTGTTCTCTTACGTTGTTAAGCTTGATGTGTTTGTGTAACCAAATCGACCTCTACTTCCGAGTGTGTGTGTCTGTGTTTATGGCCCATTTCATGTTTTACTGCTCAAATGAAGACCGATCACAGATGGATGAATGATTCACTTCACTGCATTTTTTTGTTGTTGTACCGGAGACAGTTTGAATTTACATCTTTCATTGTTTGGCTCAGTATCGCATACGCACACGCACACCGTTTACTTGTTAATGAGATTGATGTGTCAGGTCGGGGGGGCTACAAATCCAGGGAAAATCAATGTGATGTTTTTAGCATTTATATGGCTTTCGTTCTTGCATATCACTACATGTAGATGGAAGGGAACCTAAGAGCTATGCAGGCATACTAATAAAATAAATGGGACTCACCACCTGGATTCGGGGCGGCGGTGTAGCCTAGTGGTTAGAGTGTTGGACTAGTAACTGAAAGGTTGCAAGTTCAAATCCCCGAGCTGACAAGGTACAAATCTGTTGTTCTGCCCCTGAACAGGCAGTTAACCCACTGTTCCTAGGCCGTCATTGAAAATAAGAATGATTTCTAAACTGACTTGCCTAGTAAAATAAAGGTAGAATTATGTAGCAAAATTCGATTTTTTTTAACATTGGATAAAAGTAGAATCAGAGCTACAAAATGGAAAATCATACAGGTGTTTTTGAGGAACAATGGGAAAGTATTTCTACTTTGAAAGTTGATAACACTTGTAAGCTCACTTTTGAGAAAAGTGCGTTTGAATGTTTTGGTACCTACTAGAGCTCTTGTTTGTCTACACCCATTCAGCATTGTTCACACTCTCTTAAGCCAGCCCCAACAGTCTCTTTAAGGATTCACATGTTATGTCATGTGCTAAACAGTGAGTAGTGTAGTAAAGATTAAGACTAAAAGTGGTAGTAGCCTACAATATGAACAATTCCAGGTAAACAGGAAGTGTCCAGATAAAATTATTTGATGAATATTAGATGACGCTTACCCAGACACACTTGTCTAAATTGATGGGTCGTGAAAGAAATGCTTTTAACCCCAAGCCACATCCAGTGGTGGAAAAAGTATTACATTTTCATTCTTGAGTAAAAGTAAACGTAATTTCAAATTCCTTATATTAAACCAGACGGCACAATTGTATTTTTTATATACTATTTATTTATTGACGGATAGCCAGGGGCACAATGTATTTAAGTATCAAAAGTATACACCATTTCAAATTTCTTATATTAAGCAAACCAGACGGCACAATTATATTATTTTTATTGGCGAGGCCAGGGGCACACTCCATCACTCAGACATTATTTACAAACAAAGCATTTGTGTTTAGTGAGTCTGCCAGATCAGAGGCAGTAGGGATGACCAGGGATGTCCAGGGAATTCAATCAACCGTTCTCTGTCGTGGGTGATGTTGGCTTTCGCAGACTGGTCGAGCAGTGGTACACACTACCAAGCGCGCTATTTTTCAGATGTTGCCCTACCGGAGTTACACAGTAATAGCGTCCCTGCTGTTAGCTTCACGACATACATACTATGGAATGCCGTTTGGGTCTTTGCGTGTCAAAATAGATACAGTAGCACTGTCAAAGCTGTACAAAAATAGTCTGCAAACAAAGGCCACGAACAATGTGTTTACAATACTAATAATGGTAATAAAGCATAATTTGTTCGACCGCAATTTCTGGGGTACCTAGCTAACACCAATACAACCGGCCTGAAAACAATAGAAGAACCTGCAGTCATTTTCATTATTCTTAGCAATGATTTTGAAATCCTTGTGAGTAAGTATTTGCTAGGTTGCCACTTGTTGTTCGCCTATTGAAATTGAACTTCAGTTCATGAAAATAAATAGCTAGTCAGCAACTTAACCCTGTTGCCCAAGCTAATGTTATAAGCAGCAAGCTAGCTTCATCTGGCTAGTGAGGCTCAACCGCACCGGGTTATGTGTTGTGAAGCTAGCCACAATAAGGATTAGGCACAATAATGGAATTTTCGGATTGCCTTCAAAAACAAAAAAATGTCAGTGACAGTAATGCAAATGAATACAAAGTAGAATTATGCCATACTTTTATTTTGAAGGCTAACCGCAAAGTCCACTATTGTGGCTAATCCTTATTGTGGCTATGTTCACATAGATGGGTCCGACCACCATTCATCAAATCAGAACTGTCTTTTAAATTAGGGTTATTTTAGATGATGACGCTTCGCTATATAGTTAGCTAGCTAACTATATAGCTACTGAAACAGATGTGTTATTTGACCCATCAAATAGTGTTATTTGACGTGTATCTTTTTTGACACGCAACGACACAAACGGCATTCCATAGAAATCCTGGTTGAGAATGGAATGACTGAACAAGACAGCACGTAAGTGAAAGAAATAGGTTTTTATGATGTTTTACTGGTAATGGGGACATATGTAAAATGCCAAGAAAATAACTTTTTGGTTAGTGTGGTGTGTAACCTTTATTTAACTAGGCAAGTCAGTTAAGAACAAATTCATATTTACAATGACGGGCCGGATGATGCTGGGCCAAATTGTGCGCCGCACTTATGTGATTTCCAATCACGTCCGGATGTGATACAGCCTGGATTTGAACCAGGGACTGTAGTGACGCCTCTTGCACTGAGATGCAGTGCCTTAGACTGCTGCGTCCATGTGTGTGTTAACTATTTAACTGTACTAGAATGCTTAAAAGGCCGCTAAAATTGTAAATACCGATTATCAGTATAATTTGGCAAGGAAAACTTCGGAATTGGACAAAAATGTCATCAGTGCATCACTAATACAGACACCACAAAAAATGACTTAAGTAGTACTTTAAAGTATATTTACACCACTGCCCAAATGCCTTCACACCAATACATTAGCATACTTTATATACTGTTACACATGCACTTATCACATAGTATTCCATACATAAGGCCATGCAACCTGAGTGAGTTTTTTCTTTTTTTGCACATGAACAGATCCATGCACCATATTTATTTGGTGGACAATTGATACAGTCACATGATATTGTTGTGGTATGTCACAAAATCATGTTACTACCACACATCAATATTCATTTTATACAGTATATCTTGCTAAGTGGATGGTCTCTACAGAAGGTTTAAATGGTACAGCAAAATGGTTACTTTCATAGTAGCAATATCAGAAATAGATTGTGTCTATATAAATAAAATACAGTATGTACAAGAATAATATTAATAACGATATCAGCGACAGACGAGGAAGTTATATGCATACAATCAGGGGTAAAGTGGCTGAGCAGCGGGATAAACAAAAAAATAGTAGCAGCAATGTATGGCGTGCGTGTTAGGAGAGAGTCATGTGAATAGAGGCACTACAGATAGTGCTGATGACTGGTTCGTCCGAACCCCGCATGAACAAGGGAATCTATATTCAGAGAGCCTGTTTATGTCCATAGCCTCTTCATCGCAAAACTCCCTGATTTTCTCAAAGATAAGTTTGTCTGGCTGTGTCCAGTCCAGGTGGTGCTTTTACAGACAGACCATCTATGGGGAGGAAGGATGTCAGCGTTGCGCAGCAGCTGAAACCTGGTCCTAACGCCCCTTGGCGACAACACCAGGCTCCAGAGCATCAAAGCTGTAAAACAGGGAATAACAAAACAAATCAGAAGACATCACAACATCAATTCACCTCCCAAGTTTACATAAGAATAACCTCATACAATGAAAATTATGTTTTACCTGAAGTGCTGGTACTGCTTGATCTGTGGCAGCGGCCTGAAGTACGGAGTCAGGTGTTGTTTCCAGCCATAGCTTTCCACCAGCACCGTACCATCCTCCAGTCCAATCAGCTGTGGGATGTTGACCCCTGTCACAGTGCTGTCCTTCACAACACCAGCGATCTCAGATGAAGTGTTCATTCTGGTCTTTCTGAAGCAGCTTGACGTGGCCTTTGATCAGGAAGTGAAGGTCCAGATTGTGGTGGAGCTTGTGCATGGTCCACCAGGCACGATAACAGAGCACAAACTTGTTCTTGTTTTGGCCACTGCAGTTTTCACAATTCAGGTCCACCCGTGTTTTCCCAACTCCGTAGTTGGTGAAGAAATTATGCATGTAGTTGATGACTGCGCTGCTGCCTTTACTTACTTGTGATAGCTCTCTTTTTGATGACTGTTTGACTGGTGGATTAGAGTCAGGCATGTTCTACTGATTGATGCTGAAAGACAAATTCCAGAATAAAATATTTTAACATTATTACACAATAGATGCGAAATAGCATTCTGAGATAACATCACTACACACAGTTCATACAGGTAATGTTAGCTACTGTAGCTAGCCAACATCAGCTGGCTTGCTAAAAAGCAAGCTTTAACTAGCAATACAAACCGATTGTCATAGCTAGCTAAAATCGCAGGAAAAGGTGGCGCTACGAAGTATTAACTTAAGGGGGCTGAATAATTTTGCACACCCAATTTTTCAGTTTTTGATTTGTTAAAAAAGTTTGAAATATCCAATAAATGTCGTTCCACTTCATGATTGTGTCCCACTTGTTGTTGATTCTTCACAAAAAAATACAGTTTTATATCTTTATGTTTGAAGCCTGAAATGTGGCAAAAGGTCGCAAAGTTCAAGGGGGCCGAATACTTTCACAAGGCACCGTACATAATAAGGCCTGGTGGTATGGGGTCCTTACTCATATCATAGGAATATGGTACTGTGGTACTGTGTTAACGAACCATTGACTCTAATGTTGAACACTGTAAATCCTAAATGACGTAGGACTATTCAGTGACTGATCCTTCACATGAAATAGCTCACCCAATCGTCCGAATTTAGATCACAGCCACGGGTATAGTTTCAGGAGATGTAACTAATTATCCTGTGTGGAAGATCTTAGAGTTTTAAAAAAAAGTTGAGGAAGAAAGGGAGAGAGAGAGAGAGAGAGAGAGAAATACAGAGAGAGATGAAGAGAGGGAGAGATAAAAAGAGATAGCAAAGCAAAGACATAAACCGTCTTCTGTAACCAGTGGTGCTAATCTTTTTGATTTGGGCAAACGTTCCTCCCCAAGTCTGAATCAAAAGGTCTATTTGCATTTTTTTTATTTTATGCTGGAGCTTTGAATTTACACAGCTCTGTGGATTACCTCACCTCAAAACTCTTTGTCAGAAATGGGAAGATCGCTATCTCTTTCACCTCTCCTCTCCTCTCCTCCTCTTTTGTTTATTGTTTGTGCTCACAGAAGGAAAGAATCATTACAAATTAATACACAGGCTTTGTCTTTGGCAATGTTTTCTTCTTACACCAACTTTGTTTTGTAAGGATTAGCATATTCTGCTCAATTGGTTATGCAAATCTCCTGCTTCAGCTTTCTTTACTGGTGCTGATAACAGACAGAGAGAAAGTGGGAGCTTGGCTCACAAAATGATGTCAGAGCCTGTTACCGCCATTAACCGCCCTAGGTAGTCAGACAGACGTTTATAAAGCGTCAAACTGACAAAATTGAAGTCCCTCCTTTTTTGGCGCTGGAACTTTCCTATCTTACCGTCACAAGACTTTTGCAGTTGGCACGGCGTGCGAGCAGCATAACAAATAGAATTCAGCTGAGGATTCCCTTTAAAAACAGACATTAGAGGCAAGCTAAGGGACAGGAGCTCCCCTGTGGAGAGAGAAGGAATGTCTGGACAGGTGGTGGCTGGGGAAAATGGCCGACCAAAAGCAATTAACATTCCCAAATAGTGGCTGGGAAGGAAGGCATCCATAGAGGTTACACATGGACTGAATGAGCCACATGCACTAGAGCCTCAACAATCATTCATGGGTATGCAGACACACATAAATAAATACAAATATTTGTATCTTTATTTAACTTGGCAAGTCAGGAACAAATTCTTATTTTCAATGACGGCCAAGGAACAGTGGGTTAACTGCCTTGTTCAGGGCAGAATGACAGATCTGTACCTTGTCAGCTCAGGAATTCGATCTGCAACATTTAGGTTAAAAGTCCAACGCTCTAACCACTAGGCTACCTGCCACCCAAATGTGGGCCAACCCTCAAAGTACATTAGCTTGAATGATGTAAAAAAAAAAACTTAATGTCATGATATTTGCTATGTGAGTATCTACTCAGTGGATGAAATAAAGTGACATTTAAAAAAAGAATACTCTATATTATTAAAACCTTTCCTAACCAGAAACTGTGGATTGATGGCAAAATTTGCGCAAAACTGAAAGCGCGAACCACCGCTTTTAAACATGGCAAGGCGACTGGAAACATGGCCAAATACGAACAGAGCAACTATTCCCTCCTCAAGGCAATCAAAAAAGCAAAGCGTCAGTAGAGAGACAAAGCAGAGTCACAATTCAAAGCCTGTGGGCTCTCCTTCTCCGTGACTAACGTGAGTAAAAGATTTCAACATGTTAACCCTCGCAAGGCTGCCGGCCCAGACGGCATCCCTAGCCGCGTCCTCAGAGCATGTGCAGACCAGCTGGATGGTGTGTTTACGGACATATTCAATCTCTCCCTATCCCAGTCTGATGTCCACAAATGCTTCAAGATGGCCACCATTGTTCCTGTTCCCAAGAAAGCTACGGTAGCTGAACTAATTGACTATCGCCCCGTAGCACTCTCTTCTGCCACCATGAAGTGCTTAAAGAGACTAGTCAAGGACCATATCACTTCCACCCTACCTGATACCCTAGACCCACTTCAATTTGCTTACCGCCCTAATAGGTCCACTGACGATGCAATCGCCATCACACTGCACACTGCCCTGTCCCATCTGGACAAGAGGAATACCTATGTAAGAATGAGATGATCGTGGACTTCAGGTGGCAGCAGAGGGAGCACCCCCCCATACACATCGATGGGACAGTAGTGGATAAGGTTCCTCGGCGTACACATCACAGACAAACTGAAATGGTCCACCCACACAGACAGCGTGGTGAAGAAGGCGCAACAGCGCCCCCTCAAATTCAGGAGGATGAAGGAATTTGGCTTGGCACCTAAAACACTCACAAACTATCACCACCTGGTACTGCAACTGCACTGCCCTCAACCGCAAGGCTCTCCAGAGGGTAGTGCGTTTTGCACAACGCATCAACGGGAGCAAACTACCTGCCCCCCAGGACACCAACAGCACCCGATGTCACAGGAAGGCCAAAAAGATCATCAAGGACAACAACCACCCGAGCCACTGCCTGTTCACCCCGTTATCATCCAGAAGGTGAGGTCAGTACAGGTGCATCCACGCTGGGACCAAGAGACTGAAAAACAGCTTCTACCTCAAGGCCATCAGAATGTTAAACAGTCATCACTAACATAGAGAGGCTGCTGTCAACATACAGACTCAAATCTCTGGCCACTTTAATAAATGGACTTAATAAAGGTATCACTACTCACCTTAAATAACGCCACTTTAATAATGTTTACATATCTTACATCACTCATCTCATATGTATATACTATATCCTATACCATCTACGGCATCTTTCCTATGCCGCACGACCATCGCTCATCCATACATTTATTTACAGTTGAAGTCGGAAGATTACATACACTTAGGTTGGAGTCATTCAAACTCCTTTTTCAACCACTACTCAAATTTATTGTCAACAAACTATAGTTTTGGCAAGTCAGGTAGGACATCTACTATGTGCATGACACAAGTAATTTTCCCAACAATTGTTTACAGACAGATTATTTCACATATAATTCACTGTATCACATTTCCAGTGGGTCAGATGTTTACATACACTAAGTTGACTGTGCCTTTAAACAGCTTGAACAATCACAAAGAATGATGTCATGGCTTTAGAAGCTTCGGATAGGCTAATTGACATCATTTGAGTCAATTGGAGGTGTACCTGTGGATGTATTTCAAGGCCTACCTTCAAACTCAGTGTCTCTTTGCTTGACATCATGGGAAAATCAAAAGAAACCAGCCAAGACCTCAGATTTTTTTTTATAGTAGATCTCCACAAGTCTGGTTCGTCCTTGGGAGCAATTTCCAAACACTTGAAGGTACCATGTTCATCTGTACAAACAAAAGTACGCAAGTATAAACACCATGGGACTACGCAGCCATCATACCGCTCAGGAAGGAGACACGTTCTGTCTCCTAGAGATGAACGTACTTTGTTGTGCGAAAAGTGCAAATCAATGCCAGAACAACAGCAAAGGACCTTGTGAAGATGCTGGAAGAAACAGGTACAAAAGTATCTATATCCACAGTAAAACAAGTACTATATTGACACAACCTGAAAGGCCGCTCCGCAAGGAAAAGCTACTGCTCCAAAACCGCCATAAAAAATCCAGTCTACGGTTTGAAACTGCACATGGGTACAAAGATCATACTTTTTGGTGAATTGTCCACTGGTCTGATGAAAAAAAAATAGAACTGTTTGGCCATAATGACCATCGTTTGGAGGAAAAAGGGGGAGGCTAGCAAGCCGAAGACAACCATCCTAACCGTGAAGCACGGGTGTGTCAAGCTTCATGTTGTGGTAGTGCTTTGCTGCAGGGGGACTGGTGCATTTCACAAAATAGATGGCATCACGAGGAGGAAAAGGATGTGGATGTATTTAAGCAACATCTCAAGACATCAGTCAGGAAGTTAAAGCTTGGTCGCAAATGTGTCTTCCAAATGGACAATGACCCCAAGCATACTTCCAAAGTTGTGGCAAAATGGCTTAAGGACAACAAAGTCAAGGTATTGGAGTGGCCATCACAAAGCCCTGACCTCAACCCTATAGAAAATCTGTGGGCAGAACTGAAAAAGTGTGTGCGAGGTCTACAAACCTGAATCAGTTACACCAGCTCTATCAGGAGGAATGGGCCAAAATTCACCCAACTTATTGTGGGAAGCTTGTGGACGGCTACCCGAAAAGTTTGACCCAAGTTAAACAATTTAAAGGCAATGCTACCAAATACTAATTGTGTGTGTTTAACTTCTGACCCACTGGGAATGTGATGAAATAAATAAAATCTGAAATATATCATTCTCTCTACTATTATTCTGACATTTCACATTCATAAAATAAAGTGGTGATCTTAACTGACCTAAAACAGAATTTTTACTTGGATTAAATGTCAGGAGTTGTGAAAAACTGAGTTTCAATGTTTTTGGCTAAGGTGTATGTAAACTTCTGACTTCAACTGTACATATTCTTATTCATCCCTTTACATTTGTGTGCATAAGGTAGTTTCTGCGAATTTGTTAGATCACTTGATAGATATTACTGCATTGTTGGAACTAGAAGCACAAGATTGTCACACTCACATTAACATCTGCTAACCATGTGTGTGTGACCAATACAATTTGATTTGATTTATTATTTTTTACTTCAATAACAACTGACCCAAAGCATGGTTTCGGGGTCTGCTTAGTGGCCTACCTGAAACAATGCCAGAATGTTCAATATTTCAGCTCCTCCACAAAATCAGTCATCATGCTGCTGTTCTATCTAGAACAATGTACACTATCTCTATATTTGGTCAAATATTCTACCTCTCTGTACCACTGTTCCTCTGAGGTTACTCAGTAGCCATGTGAGTTCTGCAAGCAGAGAAATAGAGAAAAACAAAGCAACAGAACAAGAACAAATGCGTAATCCATCCAATCAGTCATTCTCCCTGCTCTGCTCTGTCTTCTGAGTCACACTACGAAGGCACGCTTCATGTTCCTTAAAGGTCATCCTCAGGCTAGCAGAGACGGGTCCGGAAGGAAACAACAACAACAAAAAAGATCCAGCCCTTCCTCGGGTTGGGATGCCTTCCTGTTTCATATAGTTGACCCCCACCCCCCACCCCCACCACCACCTTGAGTTAGTGACAATTGTAACATGGGATTGTAAAAAATAAAAGATAAGTGCCTGTTGGTGATGCAGTGGGGAGGAGGGAGGAGAACCTCCTCTGTTTTCTCCTCTCTCTCCCTTATCTCTCTCTCCCCTCTCTCTCCCACCCCCCACCCCTCCTCTTTCCCTGTCCTCTCCGTGTCCGCTCACAGCCCATACACCCCCAAGCAAAGCTAATTAAATCCTTATAAGTGAGTCGCCTCGCCTCGCCTGCCATCCCAGACTTTCAGAAAGGTCAGCCCACTCACAGGCATGAGGCAGACATTTTTCATTACTATTTTTCTTTGGAGAAATTTAGCAGATTGTTAATTATCCGATTACAAGTTTGCTTTTTAAAGGGCACCACACATTGCCCCGAGTCGGATGGCTGGAGAGGAGGAGGATAAGGAGGAGAGGACTGATTCGGATGGCTGGAGAGGAGGAGGTTAAGGAGGAGAGGACTGAGAAGGGGGAGTGAGTCAAGTGAGAGGGAAAGAGAGAGGGAGGGAGAGAGGGATAAAGAGGCCATCTGACAGAGACCTTGTGGCCACACCAGGGAAGAAGCCAACAGAGACATCACGGTGAATCTTGCCTCTGGGACTAGTGTATTCAAAGGGGTCTTGGATATACAGCCCTCAACTTCTAGATGTACAGAGAAAAAGACTCAACTTCTACAAAACTTGCAACCCCTGCACACTCACATGTGCACACGCGAACATACGCCCACACTCGCTGTGCAAATGAAGCCTGTCATGACGGCCATAAACCATGGTGTATTTTCAGTGCAAGACAGGCTGCAGAAATAAACTGTGTTTTACACTTGCATTTGGAGCCATTCATTGGAGTCATTCATGTTAACAGCCATAAAATACCGTTTAGGAAGCTACTACTGATTCATCTTTGCCAGAATATTAGGCTACCTGGAGATTTAATTGATAATATTAATATTTCAGATGGGCCTATTTTGGTTGCAACTGGATATATGTCTAAAGATAAGCAGCTGTAACATTGCACTGCTTCAGAGCCTTCAATATTATGGGAGGAAGATGCAACATATTCTGGCGAATTTATTAAGATATTTGTGAGGAAGAACAGGGCGACTCGGCTGGCAATGAGCACACTGCAGGCAGGCTGCCCTCCAAAGTGATGGCACAGTGTGGACAGAATATGCTTTCCATTTGATCCTGCAACTTCCACTACAAGTAGGCCTTGTGATTTTGTTTGTGCTGGACTCCAGAGAAGTGACTTGATATACAGTGGGGCAAAAACGTATTTAGTCAGCCACCAATTGTGCAAGTTCTCCCACTTAAAAAGATGAGAGAGGCCTGTATTTTTCATCCTATGTACACTTCAAAATGAGAAAAAAAATCCAGAAAATCAAAAAGTTTTCATTTTTAGTTAATTTATTTGCAAATTATGGTGGAAAATAAGTATTTGGTCAATAACAAAAGTTTATCTCAATACTTTGTTATATACCCTTTGTAGGCAATGACAGAGGTCAAATGTTTTCTGTAAGTCTTCACAAGGTTTTCACACACTGTTGCTGGTATTTTGGCCCATTCCTCCATGCAGATCTCCTCTAGAGCAGTGATGTTTTGGGGCTGTTAATGTGCAACACGGACTTTCAACTCCCTCCAAAGATTTTCTATGGGGTTGAGATCTGGAGACTGGCTAGGCCACTCCAGGACCTTGAAATGCTTCTTATGAAGCCACTCCTTCGTTGCCCGGGCGGTGTGTTTGGGATCATTGTCATGCTGAAAGACCCAGCCACGTTTCATCTTCAATGCCCTTGCTGATGGAAGGAGGTTTTCACTCAAAATCAACCATTCATTCATTCCTTTACATGGATCAGTCGTCCTGGTCCCTTTGCAGAAAAACAGCCCCAAAGCATGATGTTTCCACCCCCATGCTTCACAGTAGGTATGGTGTTCTTTGGATGCAACTCAGCATTCTTTGTCCTCCAAACACGACGAGTTGAGTTTTTACCAAAAAGTTATATTTTGGTTTGATCTGACCATATGACATTCTCCCAATCTTCTTCTGGATCATCCAAATGCTCTCTAGCAAACTTCAGATGGGCCTGGACATGTACTGGCTTAAGCAGGGGGACACGTCTGGCACTGCGGGATTCGAGTCCCTGGCGGCGTAGTGTGTTACTGATGGTAGGCTTTGTTACTTTGGTCCCAGCTCTCTGCAGGTCATTCACTAGGTCCCCCCGTGTGGTTCTGGGATTTTTGCTCACTGTTCTTGTGATCATTTTGACCCCATGGGTGAGATCTTGCGTGGAGCCCCAGATCGAGGGAGATTATCAGTGGTCTTGTATGTCTTCCATTTCCTAATAATTGCTCCCACAGTTGATTTCTTCAAACCAAGCTGCTCTTAAAGAAGAAGTTACATGTCTGTGAGAGCCAGAATTCTTTCTTGTTTGTAGGTGACCAGATACTTATTTTCCACCATAATTTGCAAATAAATTCATTAAAAATCCTACAATGTGATTTTCTGGATTTTTTTCCCTCATTTTGTCTGTCATAGTTGAAGTGTACCTATGATGAAAATTACAGGCCTCTCTCATCTTTTTAAGTGGGAGAATTGTTGGCTGACTAAATACTTTTTTGCCCCACTGTATCTCTAGTTGATATTGGCTACTAACATGAATGACTTTCAGCTTCAAATGCAGATGTGAAACAGTTTATTTCTGTGACCTATCTTGTGTTTTGAAAATGCATCAACGTTTATGACTGTAATTATAGTTTACATTTGTGCAGTGATTGTGTGCGCATGTTCTCATGTGCACACGAGCAAGTGCGTTCCCGGGGGTCGCAAGGTTCCTTCTCTCTGACCTATCCTCCAATGGGCTTTGAGAAGGAGGTGAGAAGAGCAAGATGGACTCAGTGGTAGGTGTAACATAGTAAATGTAAATCCAGAACACTCCAATTAGTATGATATGTTACGTTTCGTATGATATGTATTCATTTGTGGATGTCCATCATTCATTTTGTATAATATGCTACGAATTACACATCGTATGGTATGTTAGAAATTGCAATTCGTACAATGTATAACGAATTTTCAAAACGTCAATGCTAACGTTAGCTAGGTGGCTAACTTTACCTAGGGGTAAGGATTAAGATTATGGTTAAGGTTAGGAGTTAGGTTAAAGGTTTAGGGTTTGGGGAAGGTTAGCTAGCATGCTACGTAGTTGAAACGTAGCTTAAAAGTAGTAAGCAGTTGCAAAAGATAAAGTTGTCCATGATGACATTTGAACAAGCAACCTTCAGGTTGCTAGACATTCTTGTTATATGCCTACCCCTCCACACCAACCCACCCTAATTCCATTTTTTGCCTAAAAGGGGAATTTCACCCTGGCTCTGCCATGGCATATAGTCATTACTATATTAACAACATTACTTTTTTATTATAAACATCACAATTATCCAAACTAAAATGTAATTTCACTAGTAAAATCGGGAAGTTTCGACTTCCTGTGTTCGTAGTAAACCACAAAGTCTGGCATTCACAGCGAATACAGATACCGTCCGCTAAGGGAGATGGGGCGTACCCACAAACTTGGATGATGGCATTGTGTACTTCTAATGAACAACACAGAGCAATCTCAGAAGTTATTTAGGCAAAAGTGGCAGTAATAAAGCCTCTCTTGAAAAAGCCAAACATTGACCCAGAAAATATTTTAAAAACTATCGGCCTATATCGAATCTCCCATTCCTTTCAAAAATTTTAGAGAAAGCTGTTGCGCAGCAATAAGACATACCCCAAGTGACTTACAGCTGTAATCACAGCAAAAGGTGGCGCTACGAAGTATTAACTTAAGGGGGCTGAATAATTTTGCATGCCCAATTTTTCAGTTTTTGATTTGTTAAAAAAGTTTGAAATATCCAATAAATGTCGTTCCACTTCATGATTGTGTCCCACTTGTTGTTGATTCTTCACAAAAAAATACAGTTTTATATCTTTCTGTTTGAAGCCTGAAATCTGGCAAAAGGTCGCAAAGTTCAAGGGGGTCGAATACTTTCGCAAGGCACTGTACCAAAGATTTACACTGATGCTGCCAGTGGCTAGCTGCAAGAATGATAAGCCTTAAGGTGACCAAAGTTTATCAGAGGGATTTTCAGGCTGGACTGCTGGGGAATCCAGTTCAACAAAAGCTGAGAAGTCAAATCAATTCAAATTTTATTGGTCACATACACATGGTTAGCAGATGTTATTAATGCGAGTGTAGCGAAATGCTTGTGCTTCATGTTCCAACAATGCAGTAATATCTAACAAGTAATCTAACAGATTCACAACAACAACCTTATGGGGCGGCAGGTAGCCTAGTGGTTAGAGCATTGTACTTGTAACCGAAATGTTGCAAGATTGAATCCCCGACCACTGTAGTGTCGTCTGCAAAATTGATGATTGAGTTGGAAGCATGCATGGCCACACAGTCATGGGTGAACAGTGAGTACAGGAGAGGGCTGAGAATGCACCCTTGTGGGGCCCCAGTGTTGAAGATCAGCGGGGTGGAGATTTTGTTTCCTACCTTCTCCACCTGGGGGCGGCCCATCAGAAAATCTCGTGTTTGAGCCGTTGAATTGTGACTTTGGCTCTATACTGACACTTTGCTTGTTTGATTGCCTTGCGGAGGGAATAGCTGCACTTTGTATTCGGTCATGTTTCCAGTCGCCTTGCCATGATTAAAAGTGGTGGTTCACCCTTTCAGTTTTGCGCGAATTCTGCCGTCAAGCCACGGTTTCTGGTTAGGAAAGGTTTTAAAAGTCACAGTGGGTACGACATCTCCGATGCACTTGTTAATACTCACTCACCTAGTCTGCGTATACATCAATGTTGTTGTCTGAGGCTATCTGGAACATATCCCAGTCCACGTGATCGAAGCAATGCTGAAGAGTGGAATCCGATTGGTCAGCCCAGCGCTGGACAGACTTGAGCACGGGCATTTCCTGTTTTAATTTCTGTCTTTTGGCTGGGAGCAACAAAATGGAGTCATGGTCAGATTTTCCGAAGGCAGGGTGGGGGAGGGCTTTGTATGCATCGCGGAAGTTATAGTAACAACGATCCAGATTGCTCGCAGCCCGTGTCGTGCATTCAATATGCTGATATAATTTAGGAAGTCTCGTTCTCAGGTTAGCTTTGTTAAAATCCCTGGCTAAAATAAATGTAGCCCCAGGATGTATGTATTCCAGTTTACATAGAGTCCAGTGAAGTTCTTTCAGGGCCAACGAGGTATCTGCTTGTGGGGGATATACATGGCTGTGACTATAATCATAGAGAATTCTCTTGGAAGATAATGCGGTTGGCATTTGAGTGTAAGGAATTCTAGGTCAGGTGAACAAAAATACTTAAGTTCCTGTATGTTGTTGTGATTACACCATGAGTCGATAATCATAAGGCATACTGTTAGCAAGCTAATGAACTCTGAAAGCCATCCTCTCAATCAAATAGCTATCTTTTTTGGTATGCTTTACACACTGTCAATCAATTTTGTCTAAGCCATGGTAATCACTGCTAGACTGGAAGCTACCTTCAGCAGAGTGAACATTATTATTTGTAAAAATTTATTTAACCTTTATTTAACTAGGCAAGTCAGTTAAGAGCAAATTCTTATTTAAAATGATGGCCTACCCTGGCCAAACATTAACCGGATGATGCTGGACCAATTGTATGCAGCCCTATGGCGGCGCACAACCATGCATGTTTGTTTGTTTTATTTTTGACTGACGTTAGCAAACGTAAGCTACCTAATGTTAGTAAATAAGAGTAACTCAATCTGGTAGCCATCTATTCCACCCTTGTCTGGAATGTGTATAAATCGTCTATGGTTAGTTGGTTCTCAGCTGGCTAGCAATCTTGCTGCCAATTTAGTGATGCTAGTTAGCTAATAGCAACCTGCCAATATTGAAATGTCCATGTTAGGTATGCTAAGCTAGCTAGTCTAATAGAAGTCAATGTAATTAGTGGGGTGGTTAAATTGTGTATTGTTGTGTATTTTGTTGTATGTGGTACAGAATGTCATTCCACCAACATGCGCTTCTAACCCCTAACTCTGCACAAGGTGAAGGTAAGTTGGCAAAAATATTTAGAAACTGTCAGCTAAGATAGCTCAATTCACAGTAAGCATGGTATAAACACAGAGTATCTTCCGGACCATGTAATCAATTTAGTCCACTCCTCTTCTCTTTTTATCTATTATTTCTGTAAAACTCATTTGACCAGTAACTCCCAGTAATGGATACCAAAACTCTTTGGTTAATTCCCTTTATCTGGTGTAACAATCTGCAGCTAATAGAACTGGTGGTCATGATGAAATTGCCATTCGCAAAGTAACATATAGTAAGACAATACACTATGGTGAGTGTACTAGTTCGGGGAATACTTGTACAGCTGTACGAGTCATGATCAAACTGCCATTCAGCTCCTCTTGAGTCATCTGCTTGAAATCCAGAATGTCTAATCCATAGGGAAGCATACAGTTCACGGGATACAGTCCCGCTATAACTTCACATGCAGGCTAAGAAATTCTGTTATTGGATCTAGTATCCACTCCAGGAAGCATCCCAGGCACCACACGGTATTGTCTGTAAGACAAAACAAAGAATAAAAATGATACTCTATTGTAGAGCCCAAAACCTTTGCACAATGACCAAACTGTACAAAGGTAGGTAGGCAGACAGTATCTACCTACAGGCATGTCTATCAGGCATGCTAGCTTGCTGGATATACAATATTTGTGTTATGCCTATAGTTTTATGAGATTGAAATACATCCACGGTCATAACGATAACCAATAACCCGTCAATTATGTTACATAGCTAGCTATTAACATTATTTACAGCTGCTGATGTTACACATGTTTGCTAATAAGTTACAAACGTGAGGCGTGGCATGTAACAAAAAAAGGTGTCTGTCCTCGGTTGCAACACTCCCTAACGAGTTCCAAACTGCCGCTAGAAGCAAAGTCAACACAATTCGTCGGGAGCTTCATGGAATTGGTTTCCATGGCCGAGCACCAGCCTAAGATCCCCATGCGCAATGCCAAGTGTCGGCCGGAGTGGTGTAAAGCTCGCCGCCATTGGAATCTGGAGCAGTGGAAACACGTTCTCTGGAGTGATGAATCACGCTTCACAATCTGGCAGTCTGACGGATGAATCTGGGTTTGGTGGATGCCAGGAGAACACTACCTGCCCGAATGCATAGTGCCAACTGTAAAGTTTGGTGGAGGGTGAATAATGTTCTGGGGCCATTTTTAATGGTTTGAGATAGGCCCCTTAGTTCCAGGGAATGGAAATCTTAACGCTACAGCATACAATGACATTCTATACGATTCTGTGCTTCCAACTTTGTGGCAACAGTTTGGGGAATGGCCTTTCCTGTTTCAGCATGAAAATGCCACTGTGCACAAAGCGAGGTCCATACGGAAATGGTTTGTCGAGATCGGTGTGGAAGAACAAGTTTCCACATACTTTTAGTCATGCAGTGTATGTGTGGCTGAACACATGACCTCACTTCCAATATGGGTTCCTGCCAAGTGCTTACCGCCGCACCACAGTATAACTCTCTCAATTTCCACCTATACTTTAGCCCAGTGACATAGATGGTGCCTTTATCACTACGCTCACCCCACGCCGCAGTCTATACTGTCTAAGGGACATCGGGGATGATTTAACAGCAGTGAGATTCCTAGTGGACCAGTGCTAATGGTCATGTTATCTGTTGTTTCTTTATTCCAGTCATTTAGCACCCCTGGGTATGCTGGTTTTCATCCCAGCCAAACTATCAATCAATATTGTGTGTTATTGAGCCGATAATTGAGCAGTGAATCAGGTCTGACATCGCCTAAACATTGATGAAACATCTCTGTTATGCCCTCTGGTCAACTGTGGGAAGACTGGAGAAAACAAGCGGAAAGATGCAGGTGTAGTGAAATCATTTGGATTTAGTTTGTGTTGCAATGAACAAGCTAGTTCAGATTTTTTTACTGTACATGCTGACTCATGTATTCCTTATTTGCTTGACATTCTATTCCAGTATTTCATTTCCATGTCGATGTATAGTACATGCGTTCCAGGAATATCTCCCCATCACCCTACCTCAACCACTGCTCTCCATACTCTGCCTTGGGCCTTGACTAATCAGGCGATGACATCATATACACCCCCCCCCCCCACCCCTTACATCCTGGGGTCACAAATGTTCAAGAGCCCATCTACAGGAGGAAACATTGCTAAAACAATAAGCAGGAAAAACAAATAAATAAGTAGATAGCTCCCTCCACTGACATGAGCCTAATTAGAGCTAATAAAGGCCTTGTCAAGGTCTATGCAGACAGGAGAGTTGATCAAGTGTCTAGAGGTTCCCTGTCCACGCAATCTCACTCAATTGCTCACTGGCCCAATAAACTCACAAGTGCCCCTCTCTCTCACTGTGGAGTAGATGAAGAGAGAATATAGAGAAAAGGTCGGTGAGAATAGGAGCATGTGGTCGGGTGGTCAGACAAGGGCGTCCTGAGAGCGTGAAGTCAGAGCCGGAGCTATTGTTATTCAGCTCGGGCACACGCGCGCACACACACACACACACACACACACACACACACACACACACACACACACACACACACACACACACACACACACACACACACACACACACACACACACACACACACACACACACACACACACACACACACACACACACACACACACACACACACACACACACACACGTACTGTACACTCGCATATGCACGCACACACACGGACAACAGGCGGAGCACACTGTACAGATTGGAAGCCTATTCAGAAGACAGGCCGAGCCTTCTTTTGTAAGATACCCTCTGGATCGATGAGGAGGAGCAGCATGTTACATTGGGGGTTGATGAGAGTGAAATGAGTGAGAATGGACAGAATTAGTATGTTCTACTTCTCTAACCTCTTCTCCTTCTGTTCTCTTTTCTTCGGCGGTGGCCCCAATCAGCACGCCCCAGTAATCCCTGTTGCTGTGATCTGATTGTCCGCAGCCTGCGGTGGGCAGGCAATCAGTGCCATCGCATCACTTTGTGCAGATGCTTATGCTTCAGAGGGAGAGCGGGATGACAGAGGGGGGAGGGAAATGGAGAGAGGGACTAGGGTATGGGAGAAAGAGACTATGAGTAAGGACAACTGAGGGAGAGAGATTAAGGAGAGAGGGAGAGGGGAAAAGTAAGGGAAGGTAGATGAGAAGGGGAGAGGGAAGATGACATTAAGACAAGGCGAGCAGGGAACGGAGGAGAAGAGGAAAGGGAGACAGGATAGGAGAACGAGAGAATGTGAGTAAGTGCAAGAAGGGACATTTTCAGAAAGAGTTGGGGACAGAATTCACAGCCGGCCTGGCATGACATGATTATTTCTATATAGACATTGCTACTTCATTCTTATATAACACTATACGTGATCTGATCTAGAGAGACACACATCAGATGACTACAGCACCAAATCAACAAACTTCACAGTAAGAGAAACGAATACGTCAAAAGAACATTGACACATCCAAGTTGACTGGGGACGGCAAAACGACAAACAAGGGAGCATGTCAAAATGTCCCCGTTTTGATTTCCCTCCATCCATTTCTTTCCTTCCCTCAATCACGCTCATTTCCTCTGCACTCTACTCTTATTAGCCCTCCTCTTAAGCGTTGCGGCTCTGCTAACGAGTTAATTGAAGCCATGTTAAGACTTTGTAGGTGACATTGAGAGTCAGATTGCCTTCAGTGTATGAGAACGAGCCTAGCTAGAGGGCTAGTAGGCTGGGGGAGGGAAATTTACTCTGGGAGAGTGAAGTTCATTGCTTATTATTCAATGCTCGATGGGCCTGATTATTGTGGCCCCCTGACTATAAACATGCACGCATGCACACTCCATCCTGCGGTGTTATGGTTTAGGCCTGTGGCTGCAGTACCCTCAAGGCTCCACAGTTGTCTGTGGGCAGGTTGACCGTGCAGACAAACAGACAGACAGGAAGCAGCTGTAGAGGGACCTGGGGCTGATGGCTCTCTGCTTCTCCTAGGAGCCCTGAGGACAGTAGACAGGCCCCATCAACACACACAACACGTACACACACACGTACACGCACACGTACACGTACACACACACACACACGTACACGTACACACACACACACACACACACACACACACACACACACACACACACACACACACACACACACACACACACACACACACACACACACACACACACACACACACACACACACACAGATATACACACAAACATATGGAGCTTACAAGCAGAGAGGAGAGTGTCCTTTCAGACAACGACAGACAGTTGTGTGTCAAAGTGAACATATAATGCATTCGGAAAGACCCGTTAACTTTTTTCCGACATTTTGTTACGTTACAGCCTTATTCTAAAACTGATTACATTGTTTTTTCCCCCTCATCAATCTACACACAATACCCCATGACGACAAAGGCAAAAACAGCTTTTTTGACAGTTTTGCTAAAAAATAGAAAAACAGAAACATCACATTTACAGAACTATTCAAACCCTTTACTCAGTACTTTGTTGAAGCACCTTTGACAGCGATTACAGCCTTGAGTCTCCTTGGGTATGACGCTACAAGCTTGGCACACCTGTAGTTGGAGAGTTTGTCCCATTCTTCTCTGCACATCCTCTCAAGCTCTGAGCATCACTGCACAGCTATTTTCAGGTCTCTCCAGAGTGGCTGAGTGGCTTCCGTCTCGCCACTCTCACTGGTGGACTGCTGCAGAGATGGTTGTCCTTCTGGAAGGTTTTCCCATCTTCACAGAGGATCTCTGGAGCTCTGTCAGAGTGACCATCTGGTTCTTGGTCACCTCCTTGACCAAGGCCCTTCTCTCCCCATTTCTCAGTTTGGCAGGGCGGACAGCTCTAAGAACTTCTTCCATTTAAGAATGATGAACCACTGTGTTCTTGGGGACCTTCAATGCTGCAGAAATGTTTTGGTACCTCGACACAATCCTGTCTTCCAACAATTCCTATAAACTCTTGGCTTGGTTTTTGCTCTGACATACACTGTCACCTGTGGGACCTTATAGACAGGTGTGTGCCTTTTCAAATCATGGCCAATCAATTGAATTTAAATCAAATCAAATCAAATCAAATTTATTTATATAGCCCTTCGTACATCAGCTGATATCTCAAAGTGCTGTACAGAAACCCAGCCTAAAACCCCAAACAGCAAGCAATGCAGGTGTAGAAGCACGGTGGCTAGGAAAAACTCCCTAGAAAAGCCAAAACCTAGGAAGAAACCTAGAGAGGAACCAGGCTATGTGGGGTGGCCAGTCCTCTTCTGGCTGTGCCGGGTAGAGATTATAACAGAACATGGCCAAGATGTTCAAATGTTCATAAATGACCAGCATGGTCGAATAATAATAAGGCAGAACAGTTGAAACTGGAGCAGCGCACGGCCAGGTGGACTGGGGACAGCAAGGAGTCATCATGTCAAGTAGTCCTGGGGCATGGTCCTAGGGCCGCGTTCAGTTGAAACTGGAGCAGCAGCACGGCCAGGTGGACTGGGGACAGCAAGGAGTCATCATGTCAGGTAGTCCTGGGGCATGGTCCTAGGGCTCAGGTCCTCCGAGAGAGAGAAGGAGAGAATTAGAGAACGCACACTTAGATTCACACAGGACACCGAATTGGACAGGAGAAGTACTCCAGATATAACAAACTGACCCCAGCCCCCCGACACATAAACTACTGCAGCATAAATACTGAAGGCTGAGACAGGAGGGGTCAGGAGACACTGTGGCCCCACCCGAGGACACCCCGGACAGGGCCAAACAGGAAGGATATAACCCCACCCACTATGCCAAAGCACAGCCCCCACACCACTGGAGGGATATCTTCAACCACCAACTTACCATCCTGAGACAAAGCTGAGTATAGCCCGCAAAGATCTCCGCCACGGCACAACCCAAGGGGGGGCGCCAACCCAGACAGGATGACCACATCAGTGAATCAACCCACTCAGGTGACGCACCCCCTCCAGGGACGGCATGAGAGAGCCCCAGCAAGCCAGTGACTCAGCCCCTGTAATAGGGTTAGAGGCAGAGAATCCCAGTGGAAAGAGGGGAACCGGCCAGGCAGAGACAGCAAGGGTGGTTCGTTGCTCCAGAGCCTTTCCGTTCACCTTCCCACTCCTGGGCCAGACTACACTCAATCATATGACCCACTGAAGAGATGAGTCTTCAGTAAAGACTTAAAGGTTGAGACCGAGTTTGCGTCTCTGACATGGGTAGGCAGACCGTTCCATAAAAATGGAGCTCTATAGGAGAAAGCCCTGCCTCCAGCTGTTTGCTTAGAAATTCTAGGGACAATTAGGAGGCCTGCGTCTTGTGACCGTAGCGTACGTGTAGGTATGTACGGCAGGACCAAATCAGAGAGATAGGTAGGAGCAAGCCCATGCAATGCTTTGTAGGTTAGCAGTAAAACCTTGAAATCAGCCCTTGCTTTGACAGGAAGCCAGTGTAGGGAGGCTAGCACTGGAGTAATATGATCAAATTTTTTGGTTCTAGTCAGGATTCTAGCAGCCGTATTTAGCACTAACTGAAGTTTATTTAGTGCTTTATCCGGGTAGCCGGAAAGTAGAGCATTGCAGTAGTCTAACCTAGAAGTGACAAAAGCATGGATTAATTTTTCTGCATCATTTTTGGACAGAAAGTTTCTGATTTTTGCAATGTTACGTAGATGGAAAAAAAGCTGTCCTTGAAATGGTCTTGATATGTTCTTCAAAAGAGAGATCAGGGTCCAGAGTAACGCCGAGGTCCTTCACAGTTTTATTTGAGATGACTGTACAACCATTAAGATTAATTGTCAGATTCAACAGAAGATCTCTTTGTTTCTTGGGACCTAGAACAAGCATCTCTGTTTTATCCGAGTTTAAAAGTAGAAAGTTTGCTGCCATCCACTTCCTTATGTCTGAAACACATGCTTCTAGCGAGGGCAATTTTGGGGCTTCACCATGTTTCATTGAAATGTACAGCTGTGTATCATCCGCATAGCAGTGAAAGTTAACATTATGTTTTCGAATAACATCCCCAAGAGGTAAAATATATAGTGAAAACAACAGCGGTCCTAAAACGGAACCTTGAGGAACACCGAAATTTACAGTTGGTTACATTTACCACAGGTGGACTCCAATCAAGTTGTAGAAACATCTCAAGGATGATCAATGGAAACAGGATGAATTTTGAGTCTCATAGCAAAGGGTCTGAATGTGTTTGTAAATCTGATATTTCTGTATTTTTGCAAATATATCAAAAAACATGTTTTTGCTTTGTCATTGTGGGATTTTGTATGTAGATTGAGGACTTAAAGAAAGAAAAAAAGAGAATATGACTGTAACGTAACAAAGTTTGGTAAAAGTCAAGGGGTCTGAATACTTTCCGAATGCACTGTAACTTAAAAGTGAAATATAGGAAATGTGCTTAACTGTATATGCATACTTCATGTGTGTGCCAATGCATGTGGGTAGTCTAACACGAGACTGCAGGGACCCCTTCCAAGTTGAGCTGGACAGCCTGAGCCTGTTATGACAGGTGATTGCGTCGAGCTCGTGTTCCGTCTAGACAGGTCAGTCAGACCGGCACACCACTACGACTGATTGTCCACTAGACAAGCACCTGCTATGACCTTTTTCTCTTCCACCATCATCCACTAGAATAGATAAAACACTTATACACCTCCAAAAGCACTTACTGTCTCCATCACAATCCCCCGCAGTAAAGAAAGAGCAGAAGCACACAGACTTATTCTTGTCACGCTTTGAGAATAGTGGATTTGATGGGACTTTACTGTTATAATCTCTCCATCTCTGACAGCAACATTTTTGTAATTTTTTTGGGGATTTGATCAGATCTCATTTGAATGAATTTGTTCTCGTTTAGGAATTTGGGCTTGTTCTTTGGAGAAGCTACGTAAGATTGAGTATAGGAACATCGAAATTCTCTGCTTATTTCCAGTTTTCTGAAAATGGAAACCCTAATCCTCAATCAAGAACCAGACAAGAACCATAAACAATAAAAATGGCTGATGATTAAATTTGATATCATTATTTTTTTCTTCAGACAAAAAATGACTTTTGTGTGTGATTAGATTTCAACAGACTCGTGTATTGTCACATTATACTCATAAGTACCATCTTTGAAGAGCACTGACACAGGGAAATAATGTTAGTAAAATGTTCAATCCATTATAGGCACACCAGGGAGGCATAATCCCTCCAGCGAAATAGAGAATGACATGGAATGGTACAGCATTAGAAATAGAATATCTAGAAGTGACATTCCCTTTCAAATCAACATTCCCTATGGTTCTAGAACTTCTAATTCTATGTGAACAGTAACACTCCTATGCCTGTGTTATTGTAACACATGCAGTGCATCATGTGAATGACTAATGACATATGACCAGGGATGGGCAGAAATGTCAAAATACTATTACAAAGTACAGAGACAAAAACCATGAAGATCAATGTATCAAAATAAACTCAAGTATTTAATTAAAATACATGTATTGTATTTTGAAATAGAAAAATACATTTGTAAGTAGCCGGCCCGAACAGCAATATCTAGAATATGAGCAACAAGTCACTATGAATAGGAGTGTCTGCTATATTACCAAAATGTAAATGTATATGTGAAAATGAACATACCAAAATGAACTGCAACGCATACTGGGTATTATTATTAGCCTTGATTTGGGACGGAGCAAATTAGGATAATACTCAGCATGCTTTGCAATTGTTCATTTTTCCATTGACATTTTTGTCATTTTGCAGACACATGTCCAGAGCAATTAGTGCATTAATCTTAAGATACCTAGGTGAGACAACAACATATCACATTCACATCAAGTACATTTTCCCTCAACCAAGTATTTACCGTTTTTACATATACATTACATTCAGTTAATTTAGCAGATGCTCTTATCACACCATAGTGCAATCAGACTTGTGATACCAATGCAGGGTGATGAAGGGGTGACAAAAAAATGTGAACCTCTATTAAAAAAAATGATAAAGAAAAGTGTATAGTACTTTGAAAATGCTAAATACACTTTTGTTTTGATACACTGAAGTGTCGTTCAGCCCAATGTAAATGAAATGTTCAAAATACTCAGAAGTTATTAACATGTAGGAGAAATACTGCCCATCTCTGCCTAAGACACATGGAAAAGAGGTGGGTGAGATATAGAGGAAAGGGACAGCGAGTGGTTATGGTGGAGAAGAGTGAAGAGGGGGAGAGAGAGAGGGAGAGAGCGATAAAGAGGTGGGCAACAGTGAGTGGTTATGGAGGAATGAGAGATGGAGAAAGAGAGGCAGACAGACAGACAGACAGACAGACAGACAGACAGACAGACAGAGAGAGAGAGAGGGGGGGGGGGAGCGAGTGGGCAGGGGAGCGAGTGAGAGAGTGGGGCCGTTCTAACCTAATTGATAGTCCAGGTGTCATCTTTCCAGTCAATGTTGATTAGCTCCTGAACATATAACCTGGGGAGAAAATTAAATATTGATTTATTTTTCTCTTCTTTTTTCACCACCCCCCTCTCTTTTTTTTTTACTCTGATGGAATTTTCAATTGTGAAGGTAACCTGACTAAATGACTACCGCCCTGTAGCACTCACGTCAGTAGCCATGAAGTGCTTTGAAAGGCTGGTCATGGCTCACATCAATACCATCATCCTGGAAACCCTAGACCCACTCCAATTCACATACCGCCCCAACAGATCCACAGATGACGCAATCTCAATCGCACTCCACACTACCCTTTCCCACCTGGACAGAAGTAACACCTATGTGAGAATGCTGTTCATTGACTACAGCTCAGCGTTCAACACCATAATGCCCACAAAATTCATCACTAAGCTAAGGACCCTGGGACTAATCACCTCCCTCTGCAACCGGATCCTGGACTTCCTGACGGGCCGACCCCAGGTGGCAAGGGTAGGCAACAAAACATTTGCCATGCTGATCCTCAACACAGGGGCCCTTCAGGGGTGCGTGCTTAGTCTCCTACAGGAAAAGGAGGGCCGAACACGCCCCCATTCACATCGACGGACTGTAGTGGAGCGGGTCGAGAGTTTCAAGTTCCCTGATGTCCACATCATCAACAAACTATCATGGTTCAAACACACAAATAAAGTCGTGAAGAGGGCACGACAACGCCTTTTCCCCCCCAGGGGACTGAAAAGATATAGCATGGGTTCTCAGATCCTCAAAAGGTTGTACAGCTGCACCATGGAGAGCATCCTGACCTGTTGCATCACCGCATGTTATGGCAACTGCTCGACATCCGACCGTAAGGCGCTACAGAGTGTAGTGCGTACGGACCAGTAAATCAATGGGGCCAAGCTTTCTGCCGTCACGGACCTATATACTATGCGGTGCCAGAAGAAGGTCCAAATTGTTTTTGTCAAAGACTCCAGTCACCCAAGTCATAGACTGTTCTCTTTGCTACTGCATGGCATGCGGCACCGGAGCACCAAGTCCAAGTCCACAAGGCTCCTTAACAGCTTCAAGCCATAAGCCATAAGACTGCCGAACAATTAATAAAATGGCCACCCGGACTATTTGCATTGACACCCTCCCTTAGTTTTTACACTTTACTCGCTGTTTATTATCTATGCATAGTCACTTTACCCCAACCTACATGTACAAGTTACGTCGACTAACCTGTACCCCTGCACATTGACTCGGTATTGGTACCCCCTGTACATAGCCTCGTTATTGTTGTATCGTTGTGTAACTTTTTTTTTTTAACTTTAGTTTATTTAGTAAATATTTTCTTAACTCTATTTTTTTTAAACTGCATTGTTGGCTAAGGACTTGTAAAGTAAGCATTTCACTGTAAGCTCTACACCTGTTGTATTCGGCGATTTTAAATGGGTTCTAACTGGAACCAAAAGGGATTCTTCAGTCAAAGAACCCTTTTTAGTTCTCGATAGCATCTTTCTTTCTAAGAGTGTACAATATGTCCAGAACTGTGCTGCATGTGTCCTCACTAACTCCTCCCCCATGAGCACATCACTCCAGTGCTGTTCAACCTCCACTGGCTCCCCATAAGCTTACGCATTGACTTTAAAATCCTGCTTCACACAAACGAAGCTATCCACAACTCTGGACCCAAGTACCTGTCTGACCTCATTCTACCCTCCTGCCCCACACGCACACTTCTCTCCTCCAGTTCTGTCTCCCTTCAGCAGCCCCACAGCAGACTAAAAACTACGGGTGACAGGGCGACAGGGCTTTCAGTTGTGCAGCTCCTCGGCTGTGGAACGCACTTCCAGTCACTGTCAGGGCTGCAGAGTCACTGGCCTTGTTTAACGGCACAGCTAAAGACTGAACCTATGTTAATTCTGTTCTTATGTCCACCGGACCTGATGACACTGGTATATACAGTAGCGTTGATTATTGTCTGCTTACAATGTTCTGTGTTTTGGGTAGTTCTTTATTATTTTCAATTTTATTTCTCAGTGACTTGGGTGTGAGAAAAATGGCTTTGCAAATCAAATAAATTAACATTATTATTATTGTTATTATTTTTCAGAAAGGTTCTAAAAAAAAAAATGCTTCTCCGTGACATCACAGGGTATGATTAAAAGCAAGAAAAACAGTTTTTTTCCTTCAAAACCTGCAACGAGTTTTTTGCCAGATGGAGGGTCTTTTTTCGCTCCCACGTCACTGCGATTTTCATTGAAAATCACTGTTCTTACAAACATAGAAATGTGCCATTTTCACATATGTGGACACTGGTATTGTGCTGGAGATATTGAAAATGAGGTTGAAAGTGGTGGAATTGCCCTTTAAGGCTGTAAGTGCTTGTGACAAGTGCACCAGAGAGCGATGGAGGAAGGCAGAAGAGAAAGAGAGAGCAAGAAGAAGTGAGAGAGAGGGAGTGAGAGAGAGTGAGAGAGCAGACAAGCAATTGAGAGAGAACGCGAGAAAAAGCACTCATCCTTCCCTCTCCGCAGGTGATCATAAATTGATCATAAATGGTCTCTGCCCCTGGGGACCTCTGGGTAAATGGTCTCTCCCTCGTCTCTCTCTATCCTCCCCCTCTTCTCCCAGGGGTCCCTCTGCTTCGTGTGGCTTGTGACGGCCTCAGCATTGTGTGGCTGTGAGCGGTTGTGACAGGCCAGGATAGCGACCATCGCCTTTTGTCTAACTGAATCAGTTCCTCTACCTCTGGATGGCTGGAGCTGGGACTGGGTGTCATCTGGCCCACCTACTGGGCTCCCTCAGGGCCTGCTACTGCTGCTGCTAGATGTGGCGGTGGCCATATTGGCTCAAAGGTGCTCCGCTATGGAAGCTTGGTACTTGACACTGACTGAGACTGGCATTATGTATTCACCTTGTAATGCCCTGAAACAAGGGCGCATCCAATTTGTTGTGATTATTTTCCTAATTTTGGCTCATTCACAAACAAGCAAAACATTGTTAAATATTAATTAAATGTGTCAAAACGAATAAATAACGATTCTGTGTTGAGGAAAATTATAGAAAATATTAAAATGTTTGTTTTCATGTAGTATAAGCACTCGGAAGTGGACGTTCGTTAGCTTTGGCATTCTCATAAACTTTAACTTGGAGGGTAAGCTCATTTTGTGGCATAACATATTCAAATCAAATCAAATCAAATGTTATTGGTCACATACATATGGTTAGCAGATGTTATTGCGAGCAGCAATATATAACAAGTAATATCTAACAATTCCACAACAAATACCTAATGCACCCAATTCTAAGTAAAGGAACGGAATAAGAATATAAAATATATAGATGACTAATGACAGAGCATCATAGGCTAAGATGTAATAGATAGTATAGAATACAGTATATACATATGAGATGAGTAATGCAAGGTATGTAAACATCATTAAAGTGGCATTATTAGTTAAAATGACTAGTGTTCCATTTATTAAAATGGCCAATGATTTCAAGTCTGTATGTAGGCAGCAGCCTCTCTGTGCTGGTGATGGCAAATACCCTAATGTTGTCTACACTACCGTTCAAAAGTTTGGGGTCACTTAGAAATGTCCTTATTCTGAAAGAAAAGCACATTTTACGTCCATTAAAATAACATCAAATTGATCGGAAATACAGTGTAGACATTGTTAATGTTGTAAATGACTATTGTAGTTGGAAATGGTTGATTTCTTAATGGAATGTCTACATAGCCGCACAGAGGCCCATTATCAGAAAACACATGTTTTTGATGCCATTCCATTTGCTCCATTCCAGTCATTACTATGAGCTGCCCCCCCCCCCCCCAGAAATCTTCAATGATTTGGTGCTATACTAATGTATACTAATAGCCTCAGGTTAGGACACCAGCTTCACAGGTTAGTAGTGTCAGAATGATGATAATAGCATCACCATACAGGAGGAACAATTTGACACAGAACTGCACTTTCTTGTTTGAAAAACACTGTCACTAGCCTCAAGGCAAGCACAGGGGCGCTTACGCCTCACTGGCATTACATAGTGTAAATGACTAATGTGTGAAACCCGTAAATATTCCTGTCATCCTTGATTAGCCAGGGTAAAAAAAGTAAAAGTGGTGGAGGCAGAAGGTTTTTTCAATTATTTAACATAGCTGGGGGGAGCGAAGCTGTCTTTGGAGCCATGAGGTTGTTACTGTGAGCATGTTTCAGGAGTGGCTCTAACTCTCTTTAGAGACCACATGCTGCACAGAATGTCTGTATTGCGTGTGTTCGACTGACATCTGACATTGAATCGGTTTGTTGAATCGGTTTGCCCCGTGCGGTGTCTTTAGCTAGCTAGCTGTATTGTGCTAGCTACAGTGCCTTGCGAAAGTATTCGGCCCCCTTGAACTTTGCGACCTTTTGCCACATTTCAGGCTTCAAACATAAATATATAAAACTGTATTTTTTTGTGAAGAATCAACAACAAGTGGGACACAATCATGAAGTGGAACAACATTTATTGGATATTTCAAACTTTTTTAACAAATCAAAAACTGAAAAATTGGGCGTGCAAAATTATTCAGCCCCCTTAAGTTAATACTTTGTAGCTCCACCTTTTGCTGCGATTACAGCTGTAAGTCGCTTGGGGTATGTCTCTATCAGTTTTGCACATCGAGAGACTGACATTTTTTCCCATTCCTCCTTGCAAAACAGCTCGAGCTCAGTGAGGTTGGATGGAGAGCATTTGTGAACAGCAGTTTTTGGTTCTTTCCACAGACTCTCGATTCACACCCCTGAGTCAATACTTTGTAGAGGCACCTTTGGCATTGATTACAGCGCTGTGAGAGTGTGTACGTATGTGAGTGTGTATGTGCTGTGGGATGTGTGTGTTAGTGGGATAAGATGCCCTACAGTCTTTCTGGGTCTCTAAGAGCTTTCCACACCTGGATTGTGCAACATTTGTCCATTATTCTTTCAAAATTCTTCAAGCTCTGTCAAATTTTCAGGTCTTGCCATAGCATTTCAAGTAGATTTAAGTCAAAATTGTAACTTGGCCAACATTCACTGTCTTCTTGATAAGAAACTCCTGAATGTTAGGTTACTGTCCTGATGAAATGTGAATTAATCTCCCAGTGTCTGGTGGAAAGCAGACTGAACCAGAGTTTCCTCTAGGAATTTTTTATTTTTAATATAACCTTTATTTAACTAGGCAAGTCAGTTAAGAACAAATTATTATTTACAATGACGGCCTACCCCGGAAGACGCTGGGCCAATTGTGCGCTGCTCTATGGGACTCCCAATCATGGCCGGATTTGATGCAGCCTGGAATCAAACCAGGTACTGCCTCTTGCACTGAGATGCAGTGTCTTAGACCAACGCGCCACTGCAGAGAATAATGGGAGAAAGTCCCCAAATACAGGTGTGCCAAGCTTGTAGCGCCATACCCAAGAAGACTCAAGGCTGTAATTGCTGCCAAAGGTGCTTCAACAAAGTACTGAGCAAAGGGTCTGAATACTTATGTAAATGTGATATTTAAGTTTTTATTTTTAAAATACATTTGCAAAAAAAAAGAAAAAAAGGAAAAACAGGTTGTCATTATGGGGTATTGTTTGTAGATTGATGAGGGGGAAAAATGATTTAATCAATTTTAAAAGAAGGCTGTAACGTAACAAAATTTGGAAAAAGTCAAGGGGTCTGAATACTTTCCGAATCCACTGTACAAATGGTGATAACACAGGCTGTCTATGCACTCTTGCTCGGGCACAGAGCGATTTCCATGTGATGAGCATGCGGGCAAACCTTTAACTGCTGTGAGAAAAACTAGACAACTGGATAACCTAAACATGACACGCCCATCAACCAATGAGCAGCTATCATGCATACAGAACATGCACCGTTGAACACATGGGAGGAACAAGGGCTATGCCATCTGCACTACAATACGATGCTGCGCTTTGTTTTCCCCTATCACAGCCATTAAACTCTGTAACTGTTTTTAAGTCACCATTAGCCTCATGGTGAAATCCTGGAGCTGTTTCCTTCCTCTCCGGCAACTGAGTTAGGAAGGACACCTGTATCTTTGTAGTGACTGGGTGTATTGATACACCATCCAAAGTGTAATTAATAACTTCACCATGCTCAAAGGGATTTTCAATCTCAGCTTTTTTTTTACCAATAGGTGCCCTTCTTTGTGAGGCATTGGAAAACCTCCCTGGTCTTTGTGGTTGAATCTGTGTTTGAAATTCACTGCTCGACTGAGATAATTGTATGTGTGGGGTACAGTGGGGTACAGAGACGAGGTAGTCATTCAAAAATCATGTTAAACACTGTTATTGCACACAGAGTGAGTCCATGCAGCTTATTATGGCAAAACTAAATATGTCACAAGACTTGATATATTCTTACTCCTAAACATATTTAGTTTTGCCATAATAAAGGGGTTGAATACTTTCAGCTTTTCATTTTTTAAATTAATTTGTAAAAATTATGAAAAAGTAATTCCACTTTGGCATTATGGGGTATTTTTACATTAAAAATAATATTATTCACATGTAACACAACAAAATGTGGAAAAGGTCGAGGGGTGTGATGGCACTGTAGAACAAGGAGCCAGATGCATCCAGTTGGAATTTCCACTCCCCACCAATAGTGAGGAAGCCCAGTGGCCGGCAGTGGGAGAGTATGGAGCAAGATGGAACTGGTTTGATGTTCTTCTGATTCTCTCATTGGAGATCTAAAAATCAATTTATTTTACCTTTATTTAACTAGGCAAGTCAGTTAAGAACAAATTCTTATTTTCAATGAGAACCTAGGAACAGTGGGTTAACTGCCTGTTCAGGAGCAGAAAGACAGATTTGTACCTTGTCAGCTGGGGGGTTTGAACTTGCAACCTTCTGGTTACTAGTCCAATGCTCTAACCACTACGCTACCCTGCCTCCCCCATTATGAACAGAGTGCGCTAAGTTTTGTAGATTTTACTATTTGCCAAAGTTTCGAGAAATGTTGTTGTTTACCAGGAGTGCAAGATCAAATTTAATTATTGCACACGCACATTTCACAGAGAAGGCGTTCCCTAACGGAAATATGCAAATACAGTGGGGCAAAAAAGTATTTAGTCAGCCACCAATTGTGCAAGTTCTCCCACTTAAAAAGATGAGAGAGGCTTGTAATTTTCATCATAGGTACACTTCAACTATGACAGACAAAATGAGGAAACAAAATCCAGAAAATCACATTGTAGGATTTTTTATGAATTTATTTGCTAATTATGGTGGAAAATAAATATTTGGTCACCAACAAACAAGCAAGATTTCTGGATCTCACAGACCTGTAACTTCTTCTTTAAGAGGCTCCTCTGTCCTCCACTCATTACCTGTATTAATGGCACCTGTTTGAACTTGTTATCAGTATAAAAGACACCTGTCCACAACCTCAAACAGTCACACTACAAACTCCACTATGGCCAAGACCAAAGAGCTGTCAAAGGACACCGAAAACAAAATTGTAGACCTGCACCAGGCTGGGAAGACTGAATCTGCAATAGGTAAGCAGCGTGGTTTGATGAAATCAACTGTGGGAGCAATTATTAGGAAATGGAAGACATACAAGAACACTGATAATCTCCCTCGATCTGGGGCTCCATGCAAGATCTCACCCCATGGGGTCAAAATGATCACAAGAACGGTGAGCAAAAATCCCAGAACCACACGGGGGGACCTAGTGAATGACCTGCAGAGAGCTGGGACCAAAGTAACAAAACCTACCATCAGTAACACACTACGCCGCCAGGGACTCAAATCCTGCAGTGGCAGACATGTCCCCTGCTTAAGCCAGTACATGTCCAGGCCCGTCTGAAGTTTGCTAGAGACCATTTGGATGATCCAGAAGAAGATTGGGAGAATGTCATATGGTCAGATGAAACCAAAATATAACTTTTTGGTAAAAACTCAACTCGTCGTGTTTGGAGGACAAAGAATGCTGAGTTGCATCCAAAGAACACCATACCTACTGTGAAGCATGGGGGTGGAAACATCAGTGTGTGTGTTAAGTGTTTATTTGTGAAAGTGCCCAGTTTTTCAGTAATATTTCATATCCTGCCATAGTTAACATGTTTTTGTCCACCATGTCACCTGCAAGCAGTTTAAGTGTGTTAAAGGAATGTGTGTTTAGAATCAGGATTGGCTAAATTATGTGTGTATTGTAAGCCCCTCCCACCAATTTGAGTTGACTGAATTCAGGTGTATATGTGTTTGGGGGGGCAGTTGGGGGTGGAAAGCAAGGGTGGAGAATAGAATTTTGGCTAGATTTGATGCTCTTAACTTTTTATCCTTTTACTTCATACCCGGATTTGAACCATTGTTGTATTTATTCAAATAAATTCTAAATTTTGGTGTAAAACTGTGTGCACGATGTAACGGCCAACTTCATCACACAACTTTGCTTAGTTTTTTCCCATTGAAAACTACACAGAAGACCTAACTTGGGTGAGTTATAAATATCTTCGGCCATGGGCTGCCACTGGCAGTCTGGGATTATGAAGAGTAAGTGTAATTATTTCTTTATCCTCGCTTGTTATCTAGTTGTGGCCATCTGGATAGTATGAACAAGGGCTTTCGAACAACAGTAGCTAGGTAGCTGACATTGGCTAGCTATCTATTTACCAGTAGCGACACACAGAGGGACATGCTAAACAATACTTAAGAAAGCAATATGGATGGATATGGACTCATTAGATATCCTGATATCAGCCAATGGTGACATCTTACTTACGCTATATGATGACAAATACTGACAGTATTCCTACGTAGTGTATGTTCTCAGCACATACAATGCATATGCTCTTGGCTGAGGTCCATATCAGGATCTAGATAAGCATTTTGATATGCTAAATAAGGACCATACCTGATGCTTATTTGAGTTTGGAGGACATGCTCAAGAATTCTGGGCAAATATAAAATATCATATCATTCCAGTAGCGTAGCCGTAAAATCGTTGGTCGGTGGGCCTGCAGAAATGCGGGTGATGCTGGCAGCTGAGTGAATGAGAGAAGAGCAGCGCCAGCACGTACGCAGGTCATGACAAGTGATGTGAGAACAACGAACTAACAGCACAAGTTAGCTACATAGCTACTTCTGCCCCATGGGCGCTCACTCATTCAGCTGCCTGCTGCCTGCAGCACTCTCTCAACACATACACACACACCTCCAGCCTTACCCCTCCATCCCCACACCTCACTCACTCAGCACTCACTTCACTTCACTCACTTTACTTCCTGATAGTCAGCAGCAGCAGCAGGTAACAGTGAAATGAATAGATTTCTTTTTTAAAGAGAGAAATGGTGCAATTTAGAAGAAGCCCAAAACCCTACAACCAATACAATTTCACCCGCAACATAATTTTCGAAGTAGCCCAATTTGACCAGAAAATCGTGTACATGGCAACCCTGGTCTGGACTGTGAGGGACGCGGCTGACGATCCAATCTGCACCCATCACATCTTCTATAACAACAACTTTTATTTTTAAATAAAATAAATATTTCGCAAAGATTGGCCAAAGTTTGCATCTTCCCAGAAAACATGTTGTGATTGGAGCTCCGGATTTGCTACGCTGAATAAAAGAAAAAGAAAAAAGAAAAAAGAAATAGCGGAGATGTGCTTGGGAAACAGCAACTTGGATTAAATATGAAGATGTTTGTCTCTCTGTGCCTTGTATAGCCTACTACTGAATATGGTACAAATGGTTGCTCAGATATGCAACCTCCATGTGAATAAGCACTGTGTTTTTCTGCACCTGATTAAGTAAAATAATTTGGGCACTGGACATTTCATGAATATGATGTAGGCCATTTTTGATCAGACATAAAGTTAAAACATTAAAATATCTATGATTCACATATCATGTAAGGATATCTATTGAAATTATATTTTGTTTTTTGGGGATACATAAATGACTACAGATAGGATGCATTTCTGGAAATCTGTGGATTTGTTCATGCCCGAGTATAAAGGCTTAGATATGTCAGCAAATTGACACATAACCTTTCCAAGGTGTTAGAATGTTCTGCAAATATTATATTTTCAGGTGCGTGTCTTGAAAGAAACTCACCCCAGATATCTCCCTGGACTCATACGGTAGTAAGGAGATTGCAGAGGTCCAGATTGGATGCATGTAAAAAACTGTCTAATTACAGAGAATATCCTAGCTCTGAAAATGAAATTAAGGACATGCTTATCTGGAGCATCAAGACATCAAAACTATGAAATATCACAACTGGAATCATGTACAGTAGTAACCAAAAAAGGGTTAAACAAATCAAAATATATTTTATATTTGAGATTCTTCAAAGTAGCCATGCTTTGCCTTGATGACAGCTTTGCACACTCTTGGCATTCTCTCAACCAGCTTCCCCTGGAATGCTTTTCCAACCGTCTTGAAGGAGTTCACACATATGCTCAGCACTTGTTGGCTGCTTTTCCGTCACTCTGCGGTCCAACTCATCTCAAGCCATCTCAACTGGGTTGAGGTCGGGTGATTGGAGAGGCCAGGTCATCTGGGGCTCCCGAGTGGCGCAACAGTCTAAGGCACTGAGATGCAGTGCCTTAGACCGCTGCGCCACACTCCTCTGCAACAGAGGTAACTCTGGGTCTTCATTTCCTGTGGCGGTCCTCATGAGAGCCAGTTTCATCATAGCGCTTGATGGTTTTTGCGACTGCACTTGAAGAAACTTTCAAAGTTCTTGACATTTACCGGATTTACTGACCTTCATGTCTTAAAGTAATGATGGACTGTCATTTCTCTTTGCTTATTTGAGCTGTTCTTGCCATAATATGAACTTGGTCTTTTACCAAATAGGTCTCACGATTGTCTAAGATAGAAACAGCTTCCTAAGTACGGTTCTCAATCAGAGACAAGGATAGACAGCTGCCTCTGATTGAGAACACCCGGCCAAACACGCAGAAATACAAATCATAGAAAAAGGGACATTGAATGCCCACCCAAATCACACCCTGACCATACCAAAATAGAGACATATAAAGCTCTCTACAGTCAGGGCGTGACAATAGGGCTAGCTTCTGTATACCACCCCTACCTTTTCACAACACAACTGATTGGCTCAAAATAGTCAAATAAAGAAAAACCCTTGAATGAGTAGGTTTGTCCAAACTTTTGAGTGGTACTGTGTATAATAATTTTTGACATATATGAAAATATATAGATAAATATATCTCCTGATTGCCCAGCACTCATCTTTCAGAAGCAATTGGAACTGAGTTGATAGCCCAGAGCATTCCAAAGTTAGAGCTCAAAGTCTGATGGCACCAGGGCCCATAATGCCCATGACTTCCGTATCGTTGGCCATCTAAGGTCATACAGGTACTTCAGATTAGGTCGATTGCCAACTTCTTAGCTTCTGCGTATCACAGAAACACAACACTGAATGAGTAACATAATTGTTTACATTTCAAGTTGCTCTGGATGAATCAAAAAATAACTGTCAATGTGAAAAACATGATTTATTTTTTACTTCTAATATTTACAGATTTTTGTGGAATTAAAACCAAAAACTTGTGTTACAAAGCTTGACAGACAGTGTCTCTTTGGAATCATTATCAACTTGGGGTGACAAATGACCCCCCGTTTGTGCTTTTACGATAAAAATATGTTGCCGCTTTTAGGATTAACAAGGCTGATGGCCAGTGGTCTGTGTTATCTGAAAAGAAAAGACATTGACTGCTGACATTCTGTTCAGAGGTGCTAAGTACTCTCACCTACAAATGTTCGACAATCCTACTGGCGTGTCCGAACCCTAAGCGACGTGAGTTATTGGATCTGCCTTGGCACCCATTAAGCAGCAAGCGGATTGCATTTCCCCCAAAACCAATCTCCTGTTTTCTTCACCCAAACGCTTTTTTTCCACTTTGGTGAGCAATCGTTGTGGAAAAACTGAGTGACCTTTGGGATTATAATCCATTAGGGCTATAGACAAAAAACTTCACCGCTCTGTAAATCTTCTAACTGCTGCTGAGATAAGAAAAAACCTACAGCCTTCATGTGCAGTGAGTGGAAATGGACTGTAATGTGTGTGTGTCTGTGTGTGTGTGTGTGTGTGTGTATTTCTTGGTGTGAAAATGTGAACTTTCACGCACCATAAATGGCTATTATGTGGAAACTTGTAAAAGCTGTAAGATTGAGGAAAAATAAACAATAGCAAAACAGATGGGATATCTCTCGCTCCATTGATTAATATAGAGGAAAAGCACCAAATTCCACTGTGAATTCCACAAAACAATAATAGGTCTTACATGGATGAATTTAAAGGCCGGAATCCAGACGCACTGTCCACACAGAACAAATGGATTTTAATTTTTCACTCCATTTTATTGAAACGAAAGCAGGGACGTCAGTAGCAGAGGTAGCAAAGAGTCAAGTACGGTCACAATTTTAATGAGCCTATGCAATGAGTTGCCACCTGTTTCATCAAGATAATTAGCTGATTGGCCGACCGTAAACGACCCCTGCTTGGTGAGCGTGCTCACTCTCTTTCTCACTTTCATTCCTGCTCCCTCTTCTGTTCTTGTCATCAGACACATATTTCTGCTACCCACCATGTTTTAGCCAGGAATACATGTGTAGTGAAGTGGTGGATGTTGTTATATCCAATACTCCACACAGTCTGGATAGATTATAAATAATAATTAGGTCGCCGCTGATATTTGCCCTATTTGGAAATGTGTGTGGATGAGTGTGGGGAGGTGATACGTGCAATTTACCATGTGCTAAAATTACAGTTCTGCTTAGTGATGGTGAGGGCAAATCTTCCAATTCTAAGTCCAATTGTCTCAGAGGAGAACTTGAAGGAGACTAACACTGGCTGTTGTATTTTTGAACATGGCTGGTTGCTATGGTTTCTACAGTTAATGACATTTTAGAAGGAAGCAAATGGTTGAAAATGGAGCAGAATTCTTGTCTACTAATATTCAAAACATTGAAGTTATAAAAAAAGAGGCCCTCATTTTGCTTGTTCTTTTAGTTCCACTCCACAACGACGTGTTGAATTTATTTGCATTGTGTGCCATCAACGTGAGAGGGATGATAAAGAGTGACCCCCCCCCCTTCAAATGACCAAATATAAAGAGCAGAATAGCTCTTATAGGAAACCTGACCTTTCTATAGAGGCTGACCCGCAATCTCCCTGCTCTCAGACCGATAGTCAGATAATGGGCCACACACGAACGTGGCACTACGCGCAAGCATGCACAGACACACGCACAGGAACACATTATCCGATACCGCAGTAAGCACCATGATTAGTTCAGTGCTCCTGAAACTCACCCTGAGGCATGGGCTCTACATGCAATCGTTCAACAGCCTGTATACTCAACCACACACATGCCTGGCTGGCCCTCCATTGAATTGCCCTGGATAGCTACAGCACTGAGTAGGGCTTGGACAGATTCGATCCCTATGTGTGTTTCAGGCTAGCAAAAGTACATTACAGTAAAGGCAAGAATAGGAATAAGATGGTACCTGCTTATAGCATATATATGAGATAGGGGAGGAAAATGGAGAATAAATCAATTCAATAGATTTAAAAGAGAAGATTGTGTGAGTTTGTGAAGGAGTGGGGGGGGGGGATAGACGATAGGGACGGAGGGAAACAGAGGAAACACTGTAATTCAGACCGTGAGTGGCGGCAGAGATTGGGTAGTAGAGGGGTGTGTGTTTGAAACTGAGCGGGGTAGAGCGACAGATTTAGCAGGGTAATTGAGAAGTTAATTCATCAGACTGCTCCATGGTCGGCCGTATCTCTACTTAATCTGCACATAATAATACACCACAGACTCACTCACACCCCTGGTCTCCACCTCATAAACCCTCACACACTTTCACCTCCCCAGGTCTCCACTAACACACACTCAACTATACAGTTCGCCCTCCACAGTAGAGAGATTTCATTTTTCCATTATTTTACCAGGTAAGTTGACTGACAACACGTTCTCATTTGCAGCAATGACCTGGGGAATAGTTACAGGGGAGAGGAGGGGGATGAATGAGCCAATTGTAAACTGGGGATTATTAGGTGACCGTGATGGTTTGAGGGCCAGATTGGGAATTTAGCCAGGACACCCCTACTCTTACGATAAGTGCCATGGGATCTTTAATGACCCCAGAGAGTCAGGACACCCATTTAACATCCCATCTGAAAGACAGCACCCTACACAGGGCGGTGTCCCCAATCACTGCCCTGTGGCATTGGGATATTTTTTTAGACAAGAGGAAAGAGTGCCTCCTACTGGCCCTCCAACACCACTTCCAGCAGCATCTGGTCTCCTATCCAGGAACTGACCAGGACCAACCCTGCTTAGCTTCAGAAGCAAGCCATCAGTGGTATGCGGGGTAGTATGCTGCTGGTATGCTGCTGGCAATTAACACCGCCATGTTAAGTTTTGCCCAACCTAGGTCGAGGCACAGACACGGTCTCAATGGGGATAGCTGAGCTGACTACACTGACTGTGCTTGTGGCAGACTCCACTAAGCTGGCAGGCTGGCTAACAGTCTGCTGCCTGGCCTGCACCCTATTTCATTGTGGAGCTAGAGGAGTTAGAGCCCTGTCTATGTTGGTAGATAAGATGAGAGCACCCCTCCAGCTAGGATGGAATCCGTCACTCCTCGGCATGCCAGGAAGAGAGGTCAAGCCCAGAGCTGTCCTATACCTGTGAAATGTCAAAGGGTGTAGGCGGATCGCTGCCCTAAAAGAGTTCCAGACTGTAAACTTGTTATTGAAAGTTCACTTGAAATGCTTTGGTATTGTATTTGTTTGAAATGTTAATACGTTATTTCTACAGTGAAAGCTGAGTTGCTGAGAATCCCTTGTTTGAAAAGTAACAGTATGTTGGATTATTGTTTCAGAGTCTATGTTGATTCAGTTGGTGTAGTATGCAGTATAAATGGGTACCTACCTTGAGTTCAAACTACAGAGCATGTATTCAAAAGAAACCCTTAGAATATGTCAACATTTTTATTTTGTTTTAAAAGAAGGGGGATGTAATATTCATATGTGTAAACATACTGAATTGTAATTGGATGCATTTTACCACCATATCATACTGTGCTATGATTGGTTAAGACCATCCAAATGGTTAGGTCATGGTCAGTTTGATCCTGGTAAGCGATACGTGAACATGCCAGTTATAGCTAGCTAATAAAGAGCTACTTTAAGAAATATCCTGTAGTACTGCATTTCATTATTTTGTACAAAGTGTGCAAAACAAGACAGAGGCAAAGTAAGGTTGGCAACAAAACGCACAGCAACACGTAAACAAGTCTATAAGTTGTGACCGGATATGGCGGTCATCCCACAATCATTGGCCACTTTAATAAATGGATCACTAGTCACTTTAATAATGTCACTTTGACAATGTTTACATATCTTACATTACTCATCTCATATGTATACAGTGCTTTGCAAAAGTATTAATCCCCCTTGGTGTTTTTTCTATTTGAAGTGAAATGAAAAAAAAAACTTGTTAAAAAAAAGAAGAATTATAATGTTAATAAAAAAGTGGTGTGTGCATATGTATTCACCCCCTTTGCTATGAAGCCCCTTGTCACGCCCTGGCCATAGAGAGGCTTTTATTCTCTACTTTGGTTAGGCCAGGTTGTGACTAGGGTGGGCATTCTAGTTTCTTTATTTCTATGTTTTCTATTTCTTTGTGTTTGGCCGGGTGTGGTTCTCAATCAGAGGCAGCTGTCTATCGTTGTCTCTGTTTGAGAATCATACTTTTCCCACCTGTGTTTTGTGGGTAGTTGTTTTCTGTTTTGTGTCTGCACCAGACAGAACTGTTTCGTTTTGTTCCATTTTGTTATTTTGTCTCAGTGTTCAGTTTAAATAAATTATCATAAACACTTACCACGCTGCGCTTTGGTCCAATCCTTCTTCATGCAACGACGAGCGTTACACCCCGAAATAAGATCTGGTGCAACGAATTATCATCAGAGGTCAAATAATTAGTTAAATAAAGTCCACCTGTGTGCAGTCTAAGTGTCACATGATCTGTCACACGATCTCAGTATATATATACCTGTTCTGAAAGGCCCCAAGGTCGGCAACACCACTAAGCCAGGGGCACCACCAAGCAAGCGGCACCATGAAGACCAAGGAGCTCTACAGTACAAACAGGTCAGGGACAAAGTTGTGGAGAGGTACCGATCAGGGTTGGGTTCTAAAAAAAAATCAGAAACTTTGAACATCCCATGGAGCACCATTAAATCCATGATTTAAAAAAGGAGAGAATATGGCAGCACAACAAACCAGCCAATAGAGGGCAGCCCACCAGAACTCACAGACCATGCAAGGAGGGCATTAATCAGAGAGGCAACAAAGAGACCAAAGATAGCCCTGAAGGAGCTACAAAGCTCCACAGAGGAGATTGGAGTATCTGTCCATAAGACCACTTTAAGCCATACACTCCACAGTGCTGAGCTTTACGGAAGAGTGGACAGAAAAAAGCCATTGCTTAAAGAAAAAAAATAAGTAAACACGTTTGGTGTTCACCAAAAGGCATGTGGGAGACTCCCCAAACCTATGGAAGAAGGTACTCTGGTCAAATGAGACAAAAATGTATATTTCTGGCCATCAAGGAAAACGCTATGTCTGGTGCAAACCCAACACCTCTCATCACCCCGAGAACAGCATCCCCACAGTGAAGCATGGTGGTGGCAGCATCATGCTGTGGGGATGTTTTTCATCGGCAGGGACTGGGAAATTGGTCAGAATTGAAGGAATGATGGATGGTGCTAAATACAGGGAAATTCTTGAGGAAACCTGTTTCAGTCTTCCAGAGATTTGAGACTGGGACAGAGGTTCACCTTCCAGCAGGACAATGGTCCTAAGAATACTGCTAAAGCAACACTTGAGTGGTTTAACATTTAAATTACTTGGAATGGCCTAGTCAAAGCCCAGACCTCAATCCAATTGAGAATCTGTGGTATGACATAAAGATTGACTTTGCGGGGGCTAGTTATGCACGCTCAAGTTTTCTGTTTTTTTTGTTGTCTTATTTCTTGTTTGTTTCACAAAAAAAGTGTTTTTTTGCATCTTCAAAGTGGTAGGGATGTTGTGTAAATCAAATGATACAAACTTCTCCAAACAATATTTTTTTAATTCCAGGTTGTAACAAAATTGGAGAAATGCCAAGGGGGGTGAATACTTTCGCAAGCCACTGTATACTGTATTTTATACCATCTATTGCGTCTTGCCTATGCTGCTCGGTCATTGGTCATTGCTCATCCATACATTTATATGTACTTATTCTATCCCTTTAGATTTGTGTGTATTAGATAGTTCTTGTGGAGTTGTTAGATTACTTGTTAGATATTACTCAGAACTAGAAGCACAAGCACTTAGCTACACTCACATTAACATATACAAACCATGTGTATGTGACCAATAAAAGTGTATTTTAGTTGGGGAACAATGTATAACATTTGTAGAAGATGTATGAAACATAAAACACAAATATTTCTTAATTAGATAAGCATTCAATCCATCTGAGTTAAAACATGTTAGAATGACATTTGGCAGTGATTACAGCTGTGAGACTTTCTGGGTAAGTCAAAGATTTAAGTCAAATCTGTAACTTGGCCATTCAGGAACATTCACTGTCTTCTTAGTAAGCAACTTCAGTGTAGATTTGGCCTTGTGTTTAGGTTATCTTCCCTCTGACAGTTGATTCATCTCCCAGTGTCTAGTGTAAAGTAGATTTTCTAGGATTTTGCCTGTGCTTTCATAGCTCCATTCTGTTTATTTTTTATCCTGGAAAACTCTCCAGTCCTTAACGATTATAAGCATAACCATAACATGATGCAGCCACCACTATGCTTGAAAATATGGAGAGTAATGTGTTCTATTGTATTTGCCCAAAACATAACACTTTGCATTCAGTACAAAATGTTCATTGCTTTGCCACATTTTTTTGCAGTATTACTTTAGTGCTTTTTTTGTAAACAGGATGCATGCTTTGGAACACTTTTTTGTCCTTTACAAGCTTCCTTCTTTTCACTCTGTCAATTAGGTTAGTATTGTGGAGTAACTACAATGTTGTTGGTCCATCCTCGGTTTTCTCCTATCACAGCCATTCAACACTGTAACTGTTTTAACCAAGGACCCTAGGACTAAACACCTGCCTCTGCAACTGGATCCTGTACTTACTGACGGACCACCCCCAGGTGGTAAAGGTAGGGAAAAATACATCCGCCATGCTGATCCTCAATACGGGGACCTGAGGTGTGTGCTCAGTCCCCTCCTGTACTCCCTGTTCACTCATGACTGCATGGCCAGGCATGACTCCAACACCAAATACACCAAATACACCAAATTGACCAAATACTCATTTTCCACCATTTTCCACTCAATTTGCAAATAAATTCATTAAAAATCCTACAATGTGATTTTCTGTTTTTTTTTCTTCTCATTTTGTCTGTCATAGTTGAAGTGTACCTATGATGAAAATTACAGGCCTCTCTCATCTTTTTAAGTGGGAGAACTTGCACAATTGGTGGCTGACTAAATACTTTCCCCCCCACTGTATTAACAGCTTCTACCCCCAATTTGTAAGACTACTGAACAGCTAATCAAAGGGCTACCCAGAACCCTCTTTTTCGCTGCTGAATTGCTATTGACTCAAGACATTTCAGCTTTTCATTTTTAAGTAATTTCTAAAGCATGATTCCACTTTGACATTACAGGGTATTGTGTGTAGGCCAGTGACAAACAAATCTTGATTTCATCCATTTAAATTGAGGCTGTAACACAACAAAATGTGGAAAAAGTCAATGGGTGTGAATACATTCTGAAGGCACTTTACCTATTGTATTAACACCCTTCCTTCCTGACTATTTACAATACAGCATCTCCTTTACAGTCTTATTATTTCAACTGAAAAGGGCAACACACACTCCATAATCTACAGAAGGCACCACACTCCATAATTAAAAGGGCAACACACTCCATAATCTGATGCCTGCAGTTATGGCAAAATACTCAATTTGCCTAGGAGGTTGCGTTGCCATTCCATTAGGGAGAAAAATCCCTGACTGGGTATAGCAGCCTTGCAACTGTTTTTCAAGTGGGCTTTCCATCTCCCACACAGATGAGGCTATTCCTGCTTCTAACCCCCCTCATCATCTAACCTGTGATGAGTGTTTGATGTCTAGCAACTCAGTGGGTGGAAATGCTTTCTTAACCTAGAGTTCACTGTCTGTGGTGAATCTCCGCTCAGTCCGACATCTCTTTGATCAAGGCACTAAATTGCTCCAACTAAATAGCTGACCCTCATAAATCCTTCCTTTTCCAGGTGATCTGTGTGGACAGTGTTTTGGCCTGGTCTGGCTAAGGGGCAGGGTGGTGACGCTAATAAATAATATGGTAAATAGTGATGGGTTTATTCCCCAAACACTCCCATCTGTCAGGGCAAAATGGAGGAAGATAAATACTGGCGAAGAGACAGACGGAAAAAGGTTAGAGGTAGATAGGGAGAGAGACATATTCTATCTATTTCTCTATTTCTATCATTGATTTCTGAGACACGCACGCACACACACACACACACACACACACACACACACACACACACACACACACACACACACACACACACACACACACACACACACACACACACACACACACACACACACACACACACACACACACATCTGCACCCCCAGCCCCCAGCAAGATGTGAGACAACTGAGTTTCCATGTTGACCTGTGTGTTTCTCACCTGTCAGTCTTCTGAGACAGAAGGTACATACAGGGGCCAGGGGACGTGTCACACTGACAGATCTGTGGCCCCTAGCACTGTGGCCCCTGGCAGAGTCACTGGTGGTGTTGCTGTTGTTTTTTTCGCATAACGACAATGTGACAGGAGGAAACGATAGTACAGAGAGGGAAATTCATATGGACGTACTGAAATGCCCTCCTATGAAAAAAGAGACCCATTGATTGGTGGTGTTGTTTAAAACTGATCTTTTTTTGTTGTTGTCTCTTTTCTCTCTTGTAACTTTAAAGGCCCAAAGCAGCTGTTCTTATATAAATATGAAATTACTTTATCGTTACTTCTGGGTAACAATAAAGTACCTTATTATAATATTGTAATTTCCATTAAAATGTAAAAAAAAATAGCAGTGAAAAAACACAGGGCCTTTTAAATGCAACAAATTGCTGTCAAACAAGATCATTTCTCGTAAACTCATGAATCTTGAAAAAAGTCCCCCTCCCCTGCCCTTCTGCCACTGCGAGCGCCGCAGTGCATGGTTGAGCTCGTCGCATGCTGTCCACTGGCACCGAGTGGTGAGTTTGAAACGAATACCGCCAGTAGTAGGTTACATGGATTTGAAGCATGTGTTGTCTCACAGTTAGGGACAGAGATGGGGGGCAACTGCTGTTTGACTGTCGTCAGTAGCAGAAAACATTCAAATCAAGTAACGGCTAGTTAGCTTGATTTGACAGCGTAGCCTCTTAGCTAGTTAGCTGATTCTGGATCTAGCCTACAGTAGAGATGATCAAATGATACAACCCACCCCAATTGTCATTCTAGCAAAGATACTAACCTAATTCCCTTTCATATTTGGTTCTAGCATGCTTAGCCTATAATGTGTGATGACTGAGTGTGTTTTTGTAGAAAAATTAAGCCTATGTTAAAACAAATAATGGAGAATTTGTCTACAGGAGCAGTAGAAATGTATACATGGAATTAAAGGGAGGCTGAACTTCTTGATTTAGCCTCGGTTTCAAGTCTACTCTTTAGGAAATGCGACTGAGAATGACATTTGGGTCTTGGGGGCGTGCCTTGATGTGGGTGTGTCTTATGTATTTGTGTGTGTGTGTGGGTTCGAACGTGTGAAGCGTTTGTACTTTCACTGTGCCACAACAGTACACAGTTACAGTCATTCACCCTTCTAGATAACTTGAAACAGTTTAACCAGGTCTTGTATTTGAAAGTAGTCTCGACTAGCTCAGTTATTTTCAGCCAACCGGTGTGCTACTGTGGCAAAGTTGTTTTGGATAGCCTCTCTCTGGGACCATCACTAAATTACACAATGTAAATGTAAACATGTAAATATTTTCAAGTTGTACATCTTTTAGTTGTCTCATTAAATGCTTTCCATAATTGTATATGAATTTTTACAATTATAGTTGATTTTTAAGTCATTGAAATTTGGAGCTATCAACATTTAATTTTTTTGTCCACTATACAGTACATTGTGTAACTAACTGATGGCTCCTAACTAGCCTCATAGGGTTATCAAATGTCAAACCGAATTCACCATGGCCATTATGATCAGGTCACATGCAGATGTGCTCTGAACTGATGATTACTTGGGTGCTGCCAGCTGTGAGCATGTGGGCAGGGTTGTAATGTCCAACCCAAGGAAAATTGTTCAGGTACCCTTCATTCAGTGACACACACTACCAGTCAAAAGATTGGACACAACTACTCATTCCAGGGTTTTTCTTTATTTTTCCTATTTTCTACATTGTAGAATAATAGTGAAGACGTCAAAACATATGAAATAACACATAGGGAATCATGTACTGTAGTAACCAAAAAAGTGTTAAACAAGTCAACATATATTTTATATTTGAGATTCTTCAAAGTAGCCACTCTTTGCCTTGATGACAGCTTTGCACACTCTTGGCATTCTCTCAACCAGTTTCATGAGGTAGTCACCTGGAATTAAATGCATTTCAATTAACAGGTGTGCCTTGTTAAAAGTAAATTTGTGGAATTAGCTTTTGAGCCAATCGGTTGTATTGTGACAAGGTAGGGTTGGTATACAGAAGATAGCCCTATTTGGTAAAAGACCAAGTCCATATTATGGCAAAAACAGCTCAAATAAGTGAAGAGAAATGACAGTCCATCATTACTTTAAGACATGAAGGTCAGTCAACCTGGAACACTACAAGAACTTTGAACGTTTCATCATGCAAAAACAGAGATTTTCTGCTGCAGAGAATAAGTTCATTAGAGTTACCAGCCTCAGAAATTGCAGCCCAAATAAATGCTTCACAGAGTTCAAGTAACAGACATATTTCAACATCATGTGGTTCCCATCGTGTAGCATGGAGGAGGAGTTGTGATGGTGTTGGGGTGCTTTGCTGGTGACACTGTCTGTGATTTATTTAGAATTCAGGGCACACTTAACCAGCATGGTTACCAAAGCATTCTTAAGCAATATACCTTCCCATCTGGTTAGTGCTTAGTGGGACTATAATAATTTTTTCAACAGAACCCAACACACCTCCAGGCTGTGTAAGGGCTATTTGACCAAGAAGGAGAGTGATGGAGTGCTGCATCAGATGACCTGGCTTCCACAATCACCTGACCTCAACCCAGGGAACTCCTTCAAGAGTGTTGGAAAAGCATTCCTCATGAAGCTGGTTGAGAGAATGCCAAGAGAGTGCAAAGCTGCCATTAAGGCAAAGGGTGGCTACTTTGAAGAATCTAAAATCCCAAATATATTTTTTGGTTATTACATGATTCAATATGTTATTTAATAGTTTTGATGTCTTCACTATTATTCTACAATGTAGAAAATAGTAAAAATGAAGAAAAACCCTTGAATGAGTAGGTGTGTCCAAACGTTTGACAGGTACTGTACCATTTCCCCTTAATTATTTTTCAAATCTCAGTTTTCGATGAGATTGACTTTTTGACCAAAATTATCCTATTTACAATTTGTAGCACATTTTGACACTAGAATAAATGTTTCTGACTGATATCGATGCCACAGGCCATTTTCTAACAGATAAGTGGTTTGTTGCCTTCAGTTGCTCTTTCAGGTCGATTTTTCTCTCTCACACCAAAGGCCTGTGCACAGCCCTGATGATCTATGTGTGTTTGTGTTCCTGTCTAGCTGTTAGTGAGCCCTTCCCTGAGGTAGTGCTGTTTAAAATAATTGCTGTTTAAAGAGAGGCTCAGAGGAGGTATTAAACACAGAAATGCACAATTTAACATCACACACATGTCGCATGGATGTTTACATGGATAGCGTTCCAACTAAGTTAGCATTCACACGACGTCACACAGGCATCTTTCTATCTGCTTGTCTGGTGTTGCTTACATCTGGCGCAGTGTCATTCACAGGTAATTTCGCTTGCATATGGGAGAACAACCTTACACTGCCCCAATCACCAGTCTCACGGTACGAATTACAGTTGACATTTGTTCCCTTCGTGCTTTTGAAATGCCCAGTTTGTTAGTCAGTTCTTATGTTCACATGTAACAAATACAGAATACAGAGTCTCCATACATTCAGTAGTCCTCCTCTGTCCACTCAGAGTGAACTGACAGAACATATGTCTTCATGATGTCATATTTACGCTTCTAAGTTCGCACACCACTGTGCTGTGAGAACGTAGAGGTGCCTCTTCTCTATCTGGAATGAAAACAAAGCACAGACGGGGAGAGAGACATGTTTTCGGAGCTCTCAATGTCACAAGGGTTAATGTCACACTAAATAAATGCCTGAGACAAATCATCGCGGATGGCGAGAAAACGCTTGCCATCCCTCCCTCATTAGGGGGGGGGGGTGGGGGGGGGGGGTGGACTCCGCAAGGCGATTCGTTGCAATCTGTCCTTCAGCACGCACACGCCAGGCCGCAACGATAACGGAGGAAAATGCAGAATGTCAAAAGAATATGAACTGGAATAATTAGACAGCGAGGTTGAAATAGAACCACAATCATAGAGAGACACGCGCAAACACATGTACACACGCATGTACACACACACACACACACACACACACACACACACACACACACACACACACACACACACACACACACACACACACACACACACACACACACACACACACACACTTTCCCTCTCTCCCCACACACCACAGATTGACAGGAAATTAGAAGCATTAAACAACGCTGACCAACGATCAGCCATTTGGAAAATCCGATTTGGTTGCAATACACAATCAGTATAGAAATGGACTTTTTCAAAGTGAGCTTTTGATAACAGATGTTGTCCTGGCATGCAGTGTACAGAGGTACACTTCCCTGTGCAACAGCTTGTTTCATTTGTTGCCACAGCCATATATTAGTAGGGCCCTGAAGCTCTCCGATCTGCTACACTACACTGCGCACTACACATCCACTGTTCTGGGATACCAGGCTGTGGAGCTGTAGGTGTGTGTGTGTATTATGGTGTCTTGGGAGGGCTCGTCCTATTACACTGTGACTTCATCAAAGCCTCGCTCCCAGGCAACCCTGTCGCCTGGCAACACTCACATAATTCACAGAGGAGACATCAACAAGGAGAGGAAGAAGAGAAGAAGAAGAGGAAGAATGGATACTCCTCTGCCAGAAGTCTTCCACTTTCTGTCCATCTCCCTCCATCCTTATTCTCTCCCCCACTTTTAAATGAATTGGCTAGAAACATTTGAGTAGAAACAGTTGTGGGTGAAACGTTGGTGGCATTATTTTGAGAAACGACTGCCTATTATAACAGGCTAACAGGGAAACTGCAACCGATCCAAAAACAGGTTGATACGTTCTTCATCGTTGTTTTGTTGCTGGCGCTCACACGCAGATTTAATATTACCACTCTGCCAATTGGCAGGCTGAGGCGTCTACCAAAAACCAGCTAGTGGACCTCATGTGGTCGCCTGTCGGAGTGCCGTTCGGAGCGGGTGCACCGTGATCGAATGCGGAATGTGGCTCCATTTCAGAGTCGTTACACCATGAGCAGAAATTACCCACTGGTGCCTGGTTACCGTAGTTACAGCGAGGTAATCAACAGCCCATTAGCACTCCATACTGAGCCCTGACACACAACCCTCCCTCCCTTTTTTCATTTTCTCCATTTCTTTCTATCCACTTCGCGTACACACACGCACACACACACCCACATGCACCCACACACACACGCACACACACCCACACACACACGCACCCACACACACACACACACACACACACACACGCACACACACCCACACACCCACACGCACCCACACACACACGCACATGCACACACACACACACGCACGCACCCCCCCCCCTCACAAACACAAAGTACTTACTATAGAAATCTGTGGTAAACTGTAGTATACTGTAGAATACACACTGTAGTAACCCTCAATCATGTATAGTACTTACTATAGACTTTTTGTAGGATACTACAGACCCCAAAACACAACAGTAAATACTACAGTAATGTCCACAAAAACACTACAATCCGGAAAAACACGACAGTAATTACCATAGTATATAGTACCATATTTAATTTGCATGTACCCTGCCCATTCCCCTCCCCCATATCCCAATAAGTGAGAAACCTACATGCCAAGTATAGACCATATATTGTACAGATTATAGAAAAGAGGGGAATCTCTGAACAATCTGGCAGACCTCAGTCCTACCTACAGGTTATGGAAAATATGCTCTCTGTTCAGACCTCGCTTTCCTCCCACTGCACTAATCCTTTCCTCTTGCAACCTTTGATCCTCTTTGATTTCTCCCTCTCCCTCTGCAGCCTAAACGACTTGTTGCCATTTACAACCACATGGTAGGTGTACTCTCAGCTTCTTCTTAATGATGCTCCATTCTCTCTGTCCTTTCCCTCTCTACCTCCGCCCCCTGTAAAAAAACCCCCCAATTGCTATTGTGTTAGATCTAAAGCTAATGAGGCATCGTGACCCCATTTCACAGGATCTTTGGTAGAGGACACTAAGAGCTACATGTAACTGCCAAACTAAGGGAAACACAAGGGATACAACGTATATTAAAAGCAGGTGCTTCCACACAGGTGTGGTTCTTGAATTAATGAAGCAATTAACATCCCGTCATGCTTAGGGCCATGTATAAATATGGCCACTTGCCCATTATTTTGGCTAAGAGACATCAGTGACTTTGAAAGAGGGGTCTCAAAGGAGCATAGGGTGTGTGTGTGTGTGTGTGCGGGCGGGCGTGCGTGCGTGTGTCAGTCACCAGATCTCAACGCAATTGAATGCTTATGGAAGATTCTGGAACGGCGCCTGAGACAGTGTTTTCCACCACCATCAACAGAACACCAGATGATGGTATTTCTCATCAATGAATGGGGTTGTATCTCTCCAATAGAGTTCCAGACACTTGTAGAGTCTATGTCAATGCGCATTAAAGCGGTTCTGGTGGCTCATGGTGGCCCAACACCCTATTAAGTCATTTTATGTTGATGTTTCCTTTATTTTGGCAGTTACCTGCACTTCCCTCTGTGGAGATACTGTACAGTGCATGGTGGTTGGTGTGTGGTGAAAACAGACCTGAGCTTTTGAATGAGCCTGCCTGAATGGCCAGAAGATGGGTGGTCTTTGCACTTTTGGGACTGTTCCATTGGTTCCATTGTGTCAAGCAAGCTCAATGAAGTAGCAGCTAATGTATTTGTTCATTTTTTTGATTTGTGTTTAGCTAGTCGGTGCCCTTGTTCATCTGATGCAAAAAAGCCATTTCATACAATGACCAGACAGACTAAGCTATTCTAACAAAAGACAGTCCTCCATTGCCGCCGTTCCGTTTCCCTCCATTTTGTGTCACTCTCTCCCTCATTCCTTCCTTCTTATTTGTCTCAGTGGCCACTGACTAGGGAGGAAAATAATTACCTATTGCTCTCTAAAACCTCCTCTCCCTCGCACAGACGTCACATAAACATTGGCGTTGTGTCAAAACGCCTGCGTTCCAATTTCACAGTAGTTTCGATCTGGTGGACGTCAGTGGCAGCCAAAAGACAATTACGTTGTTAGGCAGAATGCATGTTGAGCTGGGGCTTGAGGATATAAACTACACACACACACACACACACACACACACACACACACACACACACACACACACACACACACACACACACACACACACACACACACACACACACACACACACACACACACACAAAGGGTGATTGGGTTTGTCTGAGGGATGAAGTCATTCCCATTATGGTTAGGGTAGTGTTATCAACCGACATGTTCCATCCCTTTCAATTCTTTCCCTCTAATACCTCTGCTCTGTGTGCATGGACAGATATGGCCAGTGGAATGCATTGCAAACTCTCTTTGTAAGCAGCCTCTCTTTGTATGTCTGATGCTTTATGACACATATGGGTAGTGTGTTCACCCCCTAACCGCGAATCGAAAAGAGTCGCTGGTTTCATGCCCCACCTTGAACGTTCCTCTTCAGTCGTAGCACTATTGTGGAAGGTTGATAGCATCCGAGCTGCATCCAACATGCATCACCCAATGTTAATATCCCCAAAACTAAATCATTTAGTCAGTCTATCTTCTCCTTTAAATCCTCATCTGACATAGTCAAAGACTTGATTTACCTTAAGACATTACCAGGAAACGTGCATTCAAGATTCCAAATCTTTCCAGTATTTGGAAGTTTCCTCCAGGTGCTACGAACAGTTGTAAAATCAATTGGCAGTGTTATCTGAGTGCAGGTAGCTGTGGGGAACTGGGGATAGGTCGGTTCACCGCACTGCCACTTCTCTCAGAGTCAGAAACGTCCCACGGTGGGTATCCATGCGTGCCGTGCCCTCTCCCGATAGCCTGATGGGAGCCGGTAGTTGCAGGGCTGACATCCGGGAGGTTGTTATGTGGTGGGATTTCCTCGAGGAAGGGGGAGCAAGAAAAGCGGGATGAGTCCACACTCAAAAAGAGGTTGCATAAGAGCTTACTTCATTTGTCATTTTTCTTTAGTGTTTTCACAGCACCAAGGATAGTTTACACAGACATTTCAGCTTTGCAGCCTTCTTCAGCGTGTATGGGATTGGGGGGGGGGGGGAAGAGAGAGGGGGCGCAGAGAGCGGGGAGAGGATAGAGGGGGGTAGAGAGAGGGGGGAAGGAGAGAGGAGTAGAGTTGGGAAAGAGAGAATGAAAGAGAGAGAGAGAGAGAGAGAGAGAGAGAGAGAGAGAGAGAGAGAGGAGAGAGGTTGGTTGATTTGGGCGGTGGGTGATTGGCGGGTCCTGACATGGAGGAATGAGCTGGGGGGTTTGGGGGTTTGCCGCTCCATCTTCTCCCTGTCAGTCAATCTACATTACTGACCAGACCACTGGGGCCCTGCTAACGAGAACCCCCCCGGCTAAAACAGAGTAGTACCTAGTTGTTTTGCTCGACTCTTAGGCAGGCCTGCAATCTGACAGCCACATACTGTAAGACTATGAACGTGACTAAGACTGCCAAATATCAATGCCACCAACCAGCAATTAAGTCCCAGCGTGTCCAAGCGTGATATGAGGGGCTGGTATTTAAGGAGCTTGTCAGAAAAAAGCTGTTCCATTTAACAATTGAATAAGCAGCCCACTTCCAAAATCATCACCTCCCTGTGGGGACAATAGCTGTCTTATTCGGCATACAAGAAAACACATTATCATCAACATCAGACCAGGGTGCTCTGACAAAAGAATGTTTGTGTCTCATCTCAGTAGCTACCAGGTCGACAAGGCGGTCATGTCTAAGTCTTGGTATGAACGGCCTCCACGAAGAACATGTGTAATTGACTACATTACATTTAACTCAGGGTGTAAAATACAGAAAGGGTCGGGGTTTGCAAGGACCCAGAGCGCTAGGTTGTATTTTGTGCAATGCCGACTCTAGCCTTTTGGGGACCCCTACATGAGAATTACCTGCATGTCTACACATTTTGCCAAGAGTTATGCCATGTTAACTAACCTGTCCTGGATGTAGAATGAGATGTTCCATCATGGGTGACAGAAGTCTACACAACAACACAGGGTTCTCCCACAACTGCATCAGAGGCAGTCACCAGTTTTCATGTCATGCTGTGTACATCTGAGCTCCACTCCGGGTTACACACACACACACACACACACACACACACACACACACACACACACACACACACACACACACACACACACACACACACACACACACACACACACACACACACACACACACACACACACACACACACACACACGTATTGTCTTTAACCACCTATCTCCAAGGTCAGTTGGCTTGTCTTAGCCATTTAGCCACTTAGCCACAAAGGTGTGTTGTATCAAACCATAACACAGCACACCGACTAACCCAGCTTTTCCGCCTCCACCTCTACCTCAAATCCCTGTTCTATTCACCTGCTAGCTGCCCCTGAGGTAACCTTATTTTCAGGATTTTCTTTAGGAGAGCACGAGCTGTGATAATATATGGTTGCTAACCAGTAGCTGCCAACCACAGCAGTACTGTATACACCCAGCCCAGCTCCACTCACTCAGGCAGAAGGAAGAACACATTCAGCCCTGTGCCTCGCCTTTCTCCACCAATTAGGATCAACGGGGAAGCTGGGGAGAGGGAGGGAGGTTGGGGGAGAGAGAGAGAGAGAGGCCATAGAGGAGCTTTCAGAGAGAGGGGTAATGGATTTCCTGTGCTATTCCTTGTCTTTTCTGAAATACACACACACACACGCACACACACACACACCAACCCTCCAGCAGCGCTTCTGAGTAACATTCCCTACTCGTCATCCCATCACAGCAACAACGTGTGTCGTGGGGTGTGTGTGAAACGCTCGCTACCTTATCAAGGCATGTAAACATGAGTGTCTCCACATGCACACAAACACTTCAAAGTGTCTCCTCTGTGTGTTGCCTTCCTGTTCTAATTCTCCATTCTCCATCTTTGAACGATCCCTTTGAACATCCTTCCCCTTTCTGCATCTCTTCTCAGCGTCTTCCCTCTCATTGTTTTGGGGCCTCCCCGGCGCATTCATTTCTCACGTTGTTTACAACAGCCTTTCGACGCTTTCCTGCGCACGCTAGTACTACAGTTTGGGTTGTGGTTGTTTGTTGTGTGTTTATTACATTATGCTACATGTACTGCCTTTGCATCCGCGAATCACTTAGCAAACAGATCGTGGTCTTACATCAATATTTTAGAACCCACTTCATTTGGATAGTCCTACGAGTCCTATGATGCTCAAACTATTTTAAGTTTCTTTATGATGTTTCCTAAAACATGACATCAACAGACACCCAGCAACTTACTTTCTCTGCTGAGCAATTCTCTAGCTAGCAGAACTTCTGGTGCCTTCTGTATTCTGGGGAGTCACGTCTGGGGCACTCACATCCAGCATGCTTCCTCCTTAGTGAGGCTCAGGGCATCTCTCTGTCCCCTGCTTGTCTAGAGCAGTGGATAAGAGCTCCATGCTCCCACAGACATGCAGATCAGACATGCTGTCAGGTAGAGTGGAGTTCTTTGGAATAGGAGACATAGACAGACAGAGAGAGACAGGGGCAATGGAAGAGCTTTCAGAGAGAGATGGGTAATGGATTTCCTGTGTTCTTCCTTGTCTTTTCTGAAATACATCCTTTCTTCGCTTCCTGAGCAGTGTGTTTTGAAAGCTGTGGACTTAGAAGTCATACATTAAAAGGTACAATATGAAGAAATTTCTCAGCCATTTCCTGGTTGCTAAAATTGTAATGGTTCGGCCAATTTAAGTTTGTGACAAAACAATAAATGTTATTGTGGACAATCATTGTACCATTTAAACCATTGTGAAATATCTTTTCAATAACCAAACATATTGTATTTTCAGCTGTTTGAAGCTGGTGTACAAAACCAAAAGTAAAAACAGCAAAAACGAAACTGAAGAACGGGAAGCATAAAAATATCGCACATAGAACAGATCTACCGCTTCTTAGACTTGCTTTCAATGAGAATGACAGATCTATAACTCACATTTCTACTTGAATTTGGTGCGGTCACCCAAAAAGTTACATATTGCAGCTTTAAGTTGTTCTTTCTAGTTAAGAGTTTAGACTTCATCGCTGTTAATATAACTACTCTTGTTCAATTTTGTATTTTTTATTTATATATTTATTATAAGTGGGGATTTTGACTAATTCTGACATGTATGTTTCTGGGAGAGACTGGAATTGCCTTTTTGACATTTGAACAAACCGTATTGAATAATCTATGCTGAGATCCTTTTCCACAAGAGCTCGAAATCGCAGTCGCCCGCAGTGACATATGATAATGACTTTCCACTTCACCATGCCCTTAAACTGACTGTATACATCTCTGTCACGACATGATAAAGCCTCAATGGCTTTTTATGGTGATCGATTTTTTTTTTATCCAATGATTTTTTTACTGAAAAATGACTGCATCCTTCCGCCTCCCACCTCTTCAAGGTAAATTGGATCTTATTATCGGCAATAAAGTCAGCGAGATTTTTTTTTTGCAACATTCCGATGGAGGGGGGCACGGCAGTATATACATTTTCCGTTGACACTAAAGACAGCAATTTTGAACTCTTTATTAATCATTAACATTTAAATGCTCGGATTGATTCATCCTGTCTCCAGTTGTTGTCCATTAAGTAGCCGTCGCTGATTGATCGCCAATGTTGTCTGGACATCTCCTCACAGACACCTTTCCAATTACAGCTTTTTAGAATGACTGTCATCCACCATCAACAGTGTGATGGCTTCATCCAGTGGCGGATGAGGGAGGATGATCATTTTTTTATGAGCATGTCCTTATTTCTACAATAAACAAATATATAAAATGCATAATGTAAAGTGTTGGTCTCATGTTTCATTCGCTGAAATAAAAGATACCAGAAATGTTCCATACGCACAAAAAGCTTATTTCTCTCAAATGTTGTGGCCAATTTTTTTTTACATCCCTGTTAGTGAGCAAAATCCATCTACCTGACCGGTGTGGCATATCAAAAAGCTGATTAAACAGCATGATCATTACACAGGTGCACCTTGTGCTGGGGACAATAAAAGGCCACTCTAAAATGTGCAGTTTTGTCACACAGCACAATGCCACAGATGTCTCAAGTTTTGAGGTGGACAATCCTGCTGACCGCAGGAATTTGAATGCACAGAGATACCGTGATGAGATCCTGAGGCCTGTTGTTGTACCATTCATCTGCCACCATCACCTCATGTTTCAGCATGATAATGCACGGACCCATGTAGCAAGGATCTGTACACAAGTCCTGGAAGTTGAAATTCTCCCAGTTCTTCCTTGACCTGCATACTCACCAGACATGTCACCCATTGAGCACCTTTGGGATGCTCTGGATCAAGGTGTACGACAGCGTGTTCCAGTTCCCGCCAATATCCAGCAACTTCGCACAGCCATTGCAGAGGGGTGGGACAATACTCCACAGGCAGATGCATATCTGTATTCCAAGTCATGTGAAATCCATAGATTTGTGCTCAATTAATGTATTTCAATTGAATTGTAACTCAGTAAACTCTTTGAAATTGTTGCATGTTGCATTTATATTTTTATTCAGTATATTACAGCATATTGGATGACTGTCATTCATAATCCATTCACCCAGCTCAATCGAGGTGTAGGCTACTACATGATACTCAATTTTCCCTATACAAATCATGAGGTTGCTACAACCTAGCCGACGAAGGAAGGTTTACATGTTACAGTGCATTCGGAAAGTATTCAGTCCCCTTGTATTTTTCCACATTTTGCAACGTTACAGTCTTATTCTAAAATTGATCATTATCATTTTTTTTATCATCAATCTACACACAATATCCCATAATGATAAAAAATAAATTGATATATCACATTTACATAAGTATTCAGACCCTTTACTCAGTACTTGGTTGAAGCACCTTTGGCAGCGATTACAGCCTCGAGTCTTCTTGTGTATAATATTGCTACGAGCTTGGCACACCTGTATTTGGGGAGTTTCTTCTATTTTCCTTTGCAGATCCTCTCAAGCTCTGTCAGGTTAGACCGTAGCTGCACAACTATTTTCAGGTCTTTCCAGATATGTTTGATCAGGGCCACTCAAAGGACATTCTGAGACTTGTTCCGTAGCCACACCTGCATTGTCTTGGCTTAGAGTTGTTGTCCTGTTGGAAGGTGAACCTTTGCCCCAGTTTGAGGTCCTGACCACTCTGGAGCACGGTTTCATCAAGGATCTACAGTGCCTTGCGAAAGTATTCGGCCCCCTTGAACTTTGCAACCTTTTGCCACATTTCAGGCTTCAAACATAAAGATATAAAACTGTATTTTTTGTGAAGAATCAACAACAAGTGGGACACAATCATGAAGTGGAACGACATTTATTGGATATTTCAAACTTTTTTAACAAATCAAAAACTGTAAAATTGGGCATGCAAAATTATTCAGCCTCCTTAAGTTAATACTTTGTAGCGCCACCTTTTGCTCTGATTACAGCTGTAAGTCACTTGGGGTATGTCTTGTTGCTGCGCAACAGCTTTCTCTAAAATTTTTGAAAGGAATGGGAGATTCGATATAGGCCGATAGTTTTTAAAATATTTTCTGGGTCAATGTTTGGCTTTTTCAAGAGAGGCTTTATTACTGCCACTTTTAGTGAGTTTGGTACACATCCGGTGGATAGAGAGCCATTTATTGTTCAACATAGGAGGGCCAAGCACAGGAAGCAGCTCTTTCAGTAGTTTAGTATGAATAGGGTCCAGTATGCAGCTTGAAGATTTAGAGGCCATGATTATTTTCATCATTATGTCAGGAGATATAATACTAAAACACTTGAGTGTCTCCCTTGATCCTAGGTCCTGCCAGTTCTGTTCAGACTCAGGACAAATTAGCTTTGAAGGAACACACATATTTAAAGAGGAGTCCGTAATTTGCTTTCTAATGATCATGATCTTTTCATCAAAGAAGTTGATGAATTTATCAGTATCAAAAATACATTTTGGATTGTTCTTATTTTCCTAAATTAAGTTGGAAAAATAGGATGATCGAGTAGCAGTGAGGGCTCTTCGATACTGCACGGAACTGTCTTTCCAAGCTGGTCGGATGACTTCCAGTTTGGTGTTGCGCCATTTCCGTTCCAATATTCTGGAAGCTTGCTTCAGAGCTCAGGTATTGTCTGTATACCGGGGAGCTAGTTTCTTATGACAAATGTTTTTTGTTTTTATGGGTGCGACTGCATCTAGGGTATTGCGCAAGGTTAAATTGTGTTCCTCAGTTAGGTGGTGAACTGATTTTTGTACTCTGACGTCCTTGGGTAGGCGGAGGGAGTCTGGAAGGGCATCTAGGAATCTTTGGGTTGTCGGAGAATTTATAGCACGACTTTTGATGATCCTTGGTTGGGGTCTGAGCAGATTATTTGTTGCGATTGGAAACGTAAAAACTTGTTCTCTACTAGTTTACCTGGTAAAATAAGGGTGAAATAAAAAATAAAATAAAAAGATCTTCATTGTAAAGGGTTTAAACACTGTTTCCCATGCTTGTTCAATGAACTTTAAACAATTCATGAACAATTCGTCAAGACACTAACAGCTTACAGAAGGTAGGCAATTAAGGTCACAGTTATGAAAACTTAGGACAGTAAAGAGGCCTTTCTACTGACTCTGGAAAACACCAAAAGAAAGATGCCCAGGGTCCCTGCTCATCTGCGTGAATGTGCCTTAGGCATGCTGCAAGGAGGCATGAGAACTGCAGATGTGGCCAGAGCAATAAATTGCAATGTCTGTTATGTGAGACGCCTAAGACAGAGCTACAGGGAGACAGGACAGACAGCTGATCATCCTCGCAGTGGCAGACCACATGTAACAACATCTGCACAGGATCGGTACATCCGAACAGCACACCTGCGGGACAAGTACAGGATGGCTTCAACAACTGCCCGAGTTACACCAAGAATGGAAAATCCCTCCATCAGTGCTCAGACTGTCCGCAATAGGCAGAGAGAGGCTGGACTGAGGGCGTGTAGGCCTGTTGTAAGGCAGGTCCTCACCAGACATCACCGTCAACGTTGCCTATTGGCACAAACCCACCGTTGCTGGACCAGACAGGACTGGCAAAAAGTGCTCTTCTTTGACGAGTCACGGTTTTGTCACACTAGGGGGGATGGTCGGATTCGCGTTTATCTTCAAAGGATTGAGCGTTACATCGAGTCCTGTACTCTGGAGCTGGATCGATTTGGAGGTGGAATGTCCTTCATGGTCTGGGGCGGTGTGTCACAGCATCATCGGACTAAGCTTGTTGTCAGTGCAGGCAATCTCAACACTGTGCGTTACAGGGAAGACATCCTCCTCCCTCATGTTGGAGGGTCCTGACATGACCCTCCAGCATAACAATGACACCAGCCATGTTGCTCATTCTGTGCGTGATTCCCTGCAAGACAGGAATGTGTTTTGCCATGGCCAGCGAAGAGCCCGGATCTCAATCTCATTGAGCACATATGGGACCTATTGGATCGAGGGCTAGCGCTAGGGCCATTCCCCCCAGAAATGTCAGGGAACTTGCAGGTGCCTTGGTGGAAGAGTGGGGTAACATCTCACAGCAAGACCTGGCAAATCTGGTGCAGTCCATGAGGAGGAGATGAACTGTAGTACTTAATGCAACGGGTGGCCACACCAGATACTGACTGTTACTTTTGATTTTGACCCCCCCCCCCCTTTGTTCAGGGACACATTATTAAATTTCTGTTAGTCACATGTCTGTGGAACTTGTTCAGTTTATGTCTCAGTTGTTGAATCTTGTTATGTTCATACAAATATATACACATGTTAAGTTTGCTGAAAATAAACACATTTGAGTGTGAGGATGTTTCTTTTTTGCTGAGTTTAGCTCTCTTCCTCTCTCTATTTGCTTCTATTTCCTTTTTATAGAAAAAAAAACTGTTCAACTATTTTCTTTCTCTCTCTTTGAGTCAACTACTCACAACCATTTTATGCACTGCAGTGGTAGCTAGCTGTAGCTTATGCTTTCAGTGCTAGATTAATTATCTGATCCTTTGATTGAGTGGACAATGTCATTTCATGCTGTGAGATCTTTGACAGGTTGGAGGACATCCTCCGGAAGTTGTCATAATTACTGTGTAAGCCTATGGAAGAGGGTGAGAACCACGAGCCTCTGAGGTTTTGTATTGAACTCAATGTACCCAGAGGAGGACAGAAACTTGCTGTCCTCTGGCTACACCATGGTGCTCCCTAAAGAGTGCTGTTGAGGCTAATGTAGACTGTCATTGCAAAACAATGTGTTTTAATTAAGTATTTAGTGACATGAATATATTTAATATATTTTTATATAAAAAGGATCACTTTTTTTAATGTTTCACAATTTTAATTTGTATGAAATTCACTGAGGAGGATGGTCCTCCCCTTCCTCCTCTGAGGAGCCTCCACTGCCTTCATCTACTGTGCATGGACAAAAGGGGTGGGGACAAACTGCACTACCCAAACAAACAATTTCCATCCATGGCAATTTTGTCTATAGAAGGTGTATCAGTATTTTTGAAGCCACATTTGCCTAATAATAGATAATGGCTGAAAGTGGAGGCTGCTGAGGGCAGGACGGCTCATAACAATGGCTGGAACAGAGCGAATGGAAAGGCATCAAACCATGTATTTGATAGCATTCCACTTATTCCGTTCCATCCATTACCACGAGCCCGTCCTCCCCAATTAAGGTGCCACCAACCTCCTCTGATGGCTGTGTACAAAACGGCACTGTATTCCATACATATTGCATTATACAGGGCCCATACTCTGGGAAAAAGTAGAGCACTATGGTCATAATACTTTTTAGAGTCCGCCAATATCATGTCATATGGCCCTTCAAAGCAATCAATTGACTGATCTTAAGACCGTGTCTTCTATATGTCCGGGACCATTTAGAAATTGGATCATGTGCTGTATTATGTATGCTATATGTAACATCATGTTCTATAGCCTGCTTGTCGTATAATGGACATGAAAAGGTACCTCAGCAGATAGGTTGTAACGATCTGAGTTAGGTGCAATATACATCATTGTCTGTGGGGTCAAACCAAGCCTGCTATCGACTGATCTACTAACAGGGAAACGTGAGTTAGTGCAATATACATCATTGTCTGTGGGGTCAAACCAAGCCTGCTATCGGCTGATCTACTAACAGGGAAACGTGAGTTAGTGCCACTCCTGGAGGTAACCTGAAGTAGCGTTCTATTTAAAAGCAAGCTGATATAGTCCGGTGTAAACCTTCCTTTCAAAACCACAACATAAAACCACTTGAATATAGCAAATAAGTATCCTCCTGTGTTACGCCGGTAGCTTTGTCCATGTGACACTCCCGTAGCTTCCTACACGAAGGAGCTTTTTGTCCATGTGACACTCCCGTAGCTTCCTACACGAGGGAGCTTTTTGTCCATGTGACACTCCCGTAGCTTCCTACACGAAGGAGCTTTTTGTCCATGTGACACTCCCGTAGCTTCCTACACGAGGGAGCTTTTTGTCCATGTGACACTCCCGTAGCTTCCTACACGAAGGAGCTTTTTGTCCATGTGACAGCTTCCTCCGAAGGAGCTTTTTGTCCATGTGCTTCCTACACGAAGGAGCTTTTTGTCCATGTGACACTCCCGTAGCTTCCTACACGAAGGAGCTTTTTGTCCATGTGACACTCCCGTAGCTTCCTACACGAAGGAGCTTTTTGTCCATGTGACACTCCCGTAGCTTCCTACACGAAGGAGCTTTTTGTCCATGTGACACTCCCGTAGCTTCCTACACGAAGGAGCTTTTTGTCCATGTGACACTCCCGTAGCTTCCTACACGAAGGAGCTTTTTGTCCATGTGACACTCCCGTAGCTTCCTACACGAAGGAGCTTTTTGTCCATGTGACACTCCCGTAGCTTCCTACACGAAGGAGCTTTTTGTCCATGTGACACTCCCGTAGCTTCCTACACGAAGGAGCTTTTTGTCCATGTGACACTCCCGTAGCTTCCTACACGAAGGAGCTTTTTGTCCATGTGACACTCCCGTAGCTTCCTACACGAAGGAGCTTTTTGTCCATGTGACACTCCCGTAGCTTCCTACACGAAGGAGCTTTTTGTCCATGTGACACTCCCGTAGCTTCCTACACGAAGGAGCTTTTTGTCTATGACGTTCGCTATTGTGTTTTCTGGGTTCTACCATAGCTGATGAATTTCACCTCGCCTGTCCCCACGTCACTAGCCCGAGTCGGGG